>NW_020185321.1:5964817-6042252 GCF_003031525.2 Neophocaena asiaeorientalis asiaeorientalis
TTTTTTTTTTACATCTTTATTGGAGTATAATTGCTTTACAATGGTGTGTTAGTTTCTGCTTTATAACAAAGGCAATCAGTTATACATATACATATGTTCCGATATCTCTTCCCTCTTGCATTTCCTTCCCTCCCACCCTCCTTATCCCACCCCCTATGTGGTCGCAAAGCACCGAGCTGATCTCCCTGTGTTATGCACTGCTTCCCACTAGCTATCTATTTTACGTTTGTTAGTGTATATATGTCCATACCACTCTCTCACTTTGTCACAGCTTACCCTTCCCCCTCCCCATATCCTCAAGTCCATTCTCTAGTAGGTCTCTGTCTTTATTCCTGTCTTACCCCTAGGTTCTTCATGACATTCTTTTTCCTTCTTAACTTCCATATATATGTGTTAGCATATGGTATTTGTCTTTCTCTTTCTGACTTACTTCACTCTGTATGACAGACTCTAGGTCCATCCACCTCCGTACAAATAGCTCAATTTCGTTTCTTTTTATGGCTGAGTAATATTCCATTGTATATATGTGCCACATCTTCTTTATCCATTCATCTGTCAATGGACACTTAGGTTGCTTCCATCTCCGGGCTATTGTAAATAGAGCTGCAGTGAACATTCTGGTACATGACTCTTTTTGAATTATCGTTTTCTCAGGGTATATGCCCAGCAGTGGGATTGCTGGGTCGTATTGTAGTTCTATTTTTGGTATTTTAAGGAACCTCCATACTGTTCTCCATAGTGGCTGCATCAATTTACATTCCCACCAACAGTGCAAGAGGGTTCCCTTTTCTCCACACCCTCTCTAGCATTTATTGTTTGTCGATTTTTTGATGATGACCATTCTGACTGGTATGAGGTGATATCTCATTGTAGTTTTGATTTGCATTTCTCTAATGATTAGTGATGTTGAGCATTCTTTTCATGTGTTTGTTGGCAATCTGTATATATTCTTTGGAGAAATGTCTATTTAGGTCTTTTGCTCATTTTTGGATTGGGTTGTTTGTTTTTTTGATATTGAGCTGCATGAGCTGCTTGTAAATTTTGGAGATTAATCCTTTGTCAGTTGCTTCATTTGCAAATATTTTCTGCGTTCTGAGGGTTGTCTATTTTTGTTAGACATTTTCATCATAACTTCCTTTACTTCTTTAAGTATGGTTTAACTTAGTTCTTTTGAGATATTTATAATGGCTACTTTGAAGTTTTTGTCTGAACCTTATTAGTGAAATTTTCTGTTTTTTGCTTTTTTCCCGTGTATGGGTCACACTTTCTTGTTTCTCTGCATGTGTCACAATTTTTTCTTGGAAACTGAACATTTTAGAGACTGGGCACATAAGATGGCATCATCGATCATTCCCAACTTCAATCCCCCTCACAAGAAGACCAACCAGAAACTATCCATAGACAAGACACTATTTTGAAAATCCCAGAACCCAGGGTTGAGCTGAAGTACCCCTGCTTGATCACAAAGAATGAGAAGAACCACAATAGAAGGGTAAGAAGAGTGGCTTCATTTTGACCACATTGCTCCTCCCCCGGGCCAGCACAACACTCTACCAAGGAGGACCCCCCAGACCTACAGTTATTCCATTGGGAAAAAGAGGACCCAAGGTGGACATGTAGCTTCCCCAGCATTGTAGGACACTTTCCAGGAAAACCACTCAGGTCTTACCTCATGGGATTCACTGGGGGAGCCTATAGAATTCTACCACAAGTGATCAGATAGAGATGAAGAAGGGAGGTGGACAAAGAAGCAACCAGCATTTAGATCTTTACAGACTGTATTCCTGCTTACAGCAGTGCCTGAGCAAAGATCCTAGCTAGTAGCTTTGCCCACCTGTAAAACTGAGCTAGTGGTCCCATGGCCAGGGAGCTCAGTCAGCAGTTCTACCTGATTTGGATCCCCAGCCAATGAGCTGTATTGGCCATGGAGCCCATTCCGTGGCTCCACTCAGGCAGGAGAGGAACTGCTAAGCATAGTTACCAGTCTCACCCCACCAGGAAGCCTGACCACAGACACCTAGGACCCACAGAGCATATCCTTTGGCCTACCTAGGCAGGGTTGCAAACTAACAGTACCACCAAACAGCTGAGCATAGCATCTAGTTCCATTCCTCTGGGGAGTATAACCACAGATGCTCAGCAGCTGCAGAGCACATCCTATGGCCCAACCACAGAGCCCAGCCTACACCTCCACCCAGTAGCAGATCCCAGACCACAACCCTGCCCAATTACTGAAAACAGCCTGGGTCCTTGCCTAGGCAGGGAGCTCAGCCAGTGACGCCACCCAATTGCAAAGCATAGGCTGTGGCCCCACCCAGTCACGGAGCCTGAACAATGACCCAGCCTAACCATGGAGCACAGTTTCCAGACCCACCCAACTGTGGGGTACAACAGGAATCCCTGCCTGACCAGAGAGCCTGTCCAGTGACCATGCCCAATAGTGGAGCACAGCCAATAGTGTACCTAGTCACAAAGCCCAGCCTGAAGCCCCACCCAACTTTGGGGCACAATCTGCAGCTCCTGCTGATTGCAGAGTACAGCCTGAGGCCCCAAACTACCATGAAGCCCGGCCTATGGCCCTACCTGAACTTAGACTGCAGCCAGTAGCAGCATCTAGTCAGGAAGCACAACCTGAGGCCCAGCCAACCAAGATCAGTTCAGAGCACAGCCTGCCACCCTGCCCAATCACAGAAGCCAACCAGTGGCACTGCCCTGTCAGGGAACACAGCCTGATACCCCCATGTGACCAGAAGTGATTGCAGAGCCCAGCTAGTGACTCCACCCAACAGCAGAACCTAGGCAGTGGCAACCCCTGACCTCAGAGCATGGGCAGTGGCCTCACCCATCTAGAGACCCTGATTACAAGCCCCAGCTGCTCATGGATGCTACCAGCTCACCAATCCAGTACCCCAAGCTGAGTAAACTAGTGAAGTTCTTTCCTTGCTGAAGCAAAGATGTAAAGTCTGGAAGAGAAGACCATTTAATCAAATGTGCAGTTACCAACTCAAGGATACAAGGATCACAAAAAATCAGGTAAACATAACACCACTAAAGGAAACGAATAAAGCTCCAATAACTGACCCTAAAGAAATGGAGATCTATGAACTCTGACAATGAATTCAAAATAATCATCTTAAAGAAGTTCAGCAAACTACAAGAACAGACAGACAACTAAACTAAATTAGGAAAACAATGTATGAACAAAATGAGAAGTTCAACAAAGAAACAGAAATCATAAAAAAAAAAAATCCTAGAGCTAAAGCATACAATGTCTGAACTTAAGAATTTAATAGAGATCTTCAATAGCAGAGTAGACCAATAAAAAGAAAGAATCAGTGAACTATTGTAGAAGACACCTCGTTTGAAATTATCCAGTCTGGGACTTAATGGAACACCATCAAAAGAAATCCATAGACACAGAATATACGTTAGTGGTTGCCAGTGGTTGGAGGGAAGTAGCGAATGGGAAGTGACTATGTAATGGGTATATGGGATTTTTTTGTTTGGGGGTGGGGTGGGGGTGATGATGAAATGTCCTGGAGCTAGATGTTGGTGATGGAAGCACAACATTGTGAATGCCACTTAATGGTACACTTTAAAATAGTTAAAATAGGGACTTCCCTGGCGGTCCAGTGGTTAGGATGTGGCTCTTTCACTGTTGAGGGCCGGGGTTCAGTTCATGGTCAGGGAGCTAAGATCCCGCAAGCTGTGCAGTGTAGCCAAAATAAAATATAATAATAAAATAAAAAAGGGACTTTCCTGGTGACACAGTGGTTAAGAATCCACCTGCCAATGGAGGGGACACGGGTATGATCCCTGGTCTGGGAAGATCCCACATGCCACGGAGCAACTAAGCCCATGTGCTGCAACCACTGAGCCTGCATGCTGCACATACTGAAGCCCAAGTGCCTAGAGCCAGTGCTCCGCAATGCATAGGAGGGACACTGGAATTTTGGTCATAGATTTGTCTACAAGATAAAAGATGCGGTTTGCTTTTCTAAGTACTAAAATCTAAAGGAAGCAGAGTGGTAACAATTATCTGTACTTGAACACAATGAATGGCCACTTGTCATCCCTCTCCAGCAAATCTCCAAGGATTCTCAAATAGCTATAGATGAACAATATGCTATGTTAGCTCAGAAACCAATTGCTGAAATCTCCCACCATGACCACCAACCTGAAATCCACAGTCCCAAACCGAAGAGCTTTCTCTCTCTCTCTGTGGTATCTCACTGCCTTGGCCTAAACAGCCAATATGCACTCATATTCCTACATAGTTTGAGATTATGTTTTTGTTTATGAATCACTTGGCCTGAAATGGTATTTAGGCTGAGAAAACTGTTGTATCAGAGGAAAAATAATGGTCCAAATTGCAGCAGAGGCATCAAGTCAAGTCACTTTAATTTTTCTTTATATTGGTATACCTCCATTAGAGGAGAAATACAGACAAGAAAGTAGGTGGTTTCCTGAACAGAGAAATGGGAAAAATCTCTAATAAGGTAAGTTTGACTCATCTTCTAGGCTCACAAGAGAACACAAGTGTATTTTCTACTTGCAAGAAGCCAAAAATTCTGCCTGTAGCCCAGGTTTATTCTAAAATGCTAGGAAGCTCATCTTCCTGATACCTTAATTATGCTTTGGTAACCTCCTCCTTGGCCCCTTTTCCAGCACAGAGGCTAGAGAAAGAATGCACTGAAGGCATCATCTATTTGGAAAATGAAGCTTTGCAGTCATTTTCTGTATGAAATGAATTTCAGGCCAGGATATAATTCAAAACCTAAAAAAACCAAGCAGAAGATGGAGTCACATTTTCTTTTCCAGGGACTATGAACAATGTCAAATATTTAACTTTTCCTTACATTAGAAAGAATGACACCACTTCCCTATCAAGGGAAAATGTATCAATATGTAGGTATAAAATAAAGAGCCACATCCAGTACAAAAAAATTATTTATCCATTAAATTGCATATTTATTAAGGGTATGCAATAAATTAAATGTTCATTATGTTATTTTAAGTGTGTTATTCATAATATATAAGAAAATTTCAAGTGACATTTAAACACTGATTACATGAATAGATTTTATAATATACCAAATAGATTCATTACTCTTTTCTTTTATTGTGGATATCTAGGAAGTAAATTTTTCCCTGAGAACATAATAAAGGTCATTCTCATCTAGGTGATTTGCACAATCTAATTTAATCTGGAAATCATATATACTTATACATCATTCATCTCCAGACAAATCTATATATAGTATCTTTTGTCTAGATTAATAGTTTATATTGGGACCCCCAAAGTTAACTACTTCCCTGATCAGGTATTACTTCCAGTATTATAAACAATGCTGTGGCGAACAAGCATTCACACATATTTTTGTTCATTTGTCCCAATTTTCCTTAGGATAACTTCTTAAAAGTTGAATCACTGGCCTTTGAGACATGTTACTAAACAGTGCTCATGAGTATGGCTGTTTTCCACTTCTATGCCTACCTTGGTATTCTACATCTTTTAAAATTTTCTCTTCCTAATTAAAAAAAATTCATTTTAACTATTTCTTTTGAGATATTTCTTCTCACTAACTTGATTAAGTTTGTGTGTTTATTAGCAGCATTTTTTCTTTTATTAGTTGCCTATTCATATCCATTTTCCATTGCTATGTTCAACTGTTTGTTATTGCTTTCTTTCATTGCATTAAATAATATGTGAGAATTTGCAGTAAAGATACGAATACATTTGCAATTTCTCTCTTTTTTTTTTTTTTGGCTGCGTATTGTGGCTTGAGGGATCTTAGTTCCCCAACCAGGGATCCACCTGCGCCCTCGGCGTGAAAATGCAGAGTCCTAACCACTGGACCGCAATGGGAATTCCCTGCAATTTCTCATAGGCTTTGAAGTCACTAAGAGAATGCCTTGTCCTGCCAGTTCTGAGTAGCACTTCACACTCAGAAACATACCTGCTCATGGCAACAATGATGTTGGAGAGTAAGTGTGATATTGTGATTTATAATAAGAAACAAATATTTGGTCTTTTTCCTGTTTCTGGCACCAGAGCTCCTAAAACCCTTGGAATATCCTGTGCTGAAAGTGATCAAGATGTCTCTTGGTATGTTAATGAGGTAACTTACGGACCACACCTAAGGCTACAGGCTGGTTGCCAGAACCAACCATGTGATTAGTGGGTCAGAACTTTCAGTCCCACACCCCTGACCTCCAGGGAGGGGAGGAGGGCTGGAGGTTGGATCAATCACCAATGGCCAATGATTTAACCAATCATGCCTATGTAATGAAACTTCCATAAAAACCCAAAAGGATGGGGTTCAGAGAGCTTCTGATTTGGTGAAAACATGGAGATTCAGGGATAGTGGTGCAAGAACACATGGAGATTCAGAGAGGGCATGGAAGCTATGTGCCCTTTCCCTATGCATCTCCTTCAGCTGGCTGTTCCTGAGTTATATTGTTTTATAATAAACCAGTAATCCAGCAAGTAAAATGTTCCTGCAAGTTTTGTTAGCTGATCTAGCAAATTAATCAAACCCAAGGAGGGGTTGTTCGAATCTCCAATCTATAACCCGTTGGTCAGAGGCACAGGTGATAACCTGGGTGCCACATGCCTGCAACTGGCATCTGAAGTTGGGGGTGGGGAGGTGTAGGACTGGGTCCTTAACCTCTGGGATCTGACACTATCTCTAGGTACACAGAATCAGAATTGAGTCCAATTGCAGGACACCCATCTGGTGTCCGAGAATTGCTTGGCGGTGTGGGGAACACACACACACGCACGTGCGCACACACACACAGACACACACACACACTGAAATGGGATGCAGAGCTCTTTAGTAAGCAAATATGAGGTTTAGTCTAGGCAATCTACACCTAAGGAGTGAGCAGTGCAACAGTGCCCTCCCTCCCTGGAGAGTGACCGGTAGAAATACATTTGAGGATGCACAAAAACTACCAGCACATCTTCTTTAATTAGGACTCATTCACCCAGCTATTGCCCAGCTTTGGAAAAGCTATTCTCTGGGCACCTTGTTCTACCAATGCAAGTGGCACTATGAGTGTCAAGGCTCTGTGAAGAAGCAGAAGTGCTGGTCAGCAGCAGGCAAGGCAAACATTAAGCATTGGGAAAAATCAGATAGAGACTGACTTCAAAGAAAACTCAGTATTGCCTGATAAATTGTGTTATAATATTATCCTACCAATGGCTAGCCTTCATGCCATGAAGATGTATCCATTTTAACAATGTCACTATCTTACCTAACTGCAGATGATAGGTGACATGAGAGAAGACAATAGAAATGAATGTGAACTTAAAGGAAAACATCATTCTATACAAAAATCTTCATCAAATCCAAATATTGTAAATGTACTTGAAGCAGAGTTCACAGCCATGTAAAACAAACTTATTAGCTGGCATTCTTCTTTTTCTCTTGTTTATGGATTTTAATTTATTTAATGGGTTATAATTAATTATGGAATTTATTGATGGCACAGGAAAAGAATTATTTCAAGTAGTTTTTAAACACTCTATAATTAAGAAGGATACACTCTAAAACAGGAGACAGCAAGCTTTTTCTGTAAAAGGCCAGATAGTAAATGCAGTCTATCCTTATTATTTGCAGATTCCATATTTGCAAACTAACCTACTCGCTAAAATTCATTTGTAACCCCAGAGTCAATACTCCCAGAACCTTTTTAGTCATTCGTTGGCATGTGAAAATTGATGACCAATGAGTCTCCCGACACACATGTTCTCAGCTGAAGTCAAATAGGGGACCCTCTGCCTTCTTGTTTCGGTTCTTTTTTCTAATTAATTTATTTTATTTTATTTATTTTATTTTTGGCTGCGTTGGGGCTTCGTTGCTGAGCACGGGCTTTTCTCTGGTTGCGGTGAATGGGGGCTACTCTTCATTGCAGTGTGTGGGCTTCTCATTGCGGTGGCTTCTCTTTTTGTGGAGCATGGACTCTAGGCACGCGGGCTTCAGTAGTTGTGGCACACAGGCTCAGTAGTTGTGGCTTGCGGGGTCTAGAGCGCAGACTCAGTAGTTGCGGCGCATGGGCTTAGTTGCTCCACGGCATGTGGGATCTTCCCAGACCAGGGCTGGAACCTGTGTCCCCTGCATTGGCAGGTGGATTCTTAACCACTGTGCCACCAGGGAAGCCCTTGTTTCTGTTCTTATACCATAAACAAGTATCCTTTTCTCAGTGTGGTTAGTATTACTTTATTCCTCTCATTTTTGTTTTTTAAAAAATTTATTTATTAATTATTATTATTATTGGCTGTGCTGGGTCTTAGTTGTGGTATGTGGGATCTTTAGTTGTGGCATGCATGCAGGATCTAGTTCCCCGACCAGGGATTGAACCCTGGCCCCCTGCATTGAGAGCACAGTCTTACCCCCTGGACTACCAGGGAAGTCCCTCATCTTTGTGCTTTTTGTTGGTGATTTTGCTGTTTAAAATGGTCCCCAAGTTTACGCTGAAGTGCTGTCTAGTGTTCCTGAGGGCAAGAAGGATTACAGAGATGTGCCTTACAGAGACAATACATGTGTTAGATAAACTTCATTCAGGAATGAGTTATGCTGTTGTTGGCCTTGAGTTCAGTGTCAATAAATCAATAACATATAAAAAGTGTCTTTAAATAGAAACACATAAAACAATGTTATATATTGACTGGTTGAGGAAAATGTTGTGACCAGATGTTTATAGGAAACTAACTTTGTTTCTCTGCTAGGAGCAACAGTTCACTAATTCAGTGTTTGCAACAACTTTATAGAATATAACTACCATGAATAATGAGAATCCACAGGCCATTCAGTCTACACTAACTTCTCAATTCTGCCCCTGTAGTTCAAATGTAGCCATAGACAATACATAAAGGAGGATGGCTATGTCCCAATAAAACTTTGTGTAGGACCCAAATTGAAATATATAATTTTCACACCTCATGGAATATTCTTGATTATTATCGTTGATTTTTTAAACCATTAAAAAAACACAGACAACATAGACACTCACTAGCTATACAACAGGTGGCAGGCCAGATTTGGCCTGCAGGCTATAGCTTGCCAACCCCTGCTTTAAAAGAACTACAGTCTAAAATTATATTTACTGGCTTGATTGTTAGATATAGGTATTACAATTTTAAACTATTTTATAGCAATTCTAGGCTAAGGGAAATAAATAAATATGTTAATATTGCTAGGAACTAGGATTTCTGTTAGAGAAAAGAAGCAGAAATATAAAATAAAAAGTAAGAATAAAACTCTGTAATGTTAAATTTGAATTAGTAATGTCAGTATGGACTCATGCTTTGAGTCTTTCTTGCCCTCCTTGAACATAGGGAAAATAGTGTCTAATCCAGGACTCAAGATATCTGACTTCCTAATCCTGGACTGTCTGCTCTAGCCATACTGCTTCTCTTTTGTGTAAAGATGTTTTTGCATAGACTAGGGCTTCTTAAATCTTCCTAACAAAACCCCCTTTCCCATGAGAGGGAAAGCCCACTCATGGGAATTTGGGGCAGAAGCAAATCAACTACTCTATGCCGAAATTTCCTTTGAAATCTTATTTTTAAAGTAATGCTTATTTCCATTTTTCTCCAGAAGAAACCTGTGATTAAATGTGAAATGATTTCCCAGAAAAATCCGTTTTTTCACTAAATCCTTCAGTAAAGTTGATGCTCCTTGAAGATGCAATATTCCTTTCCCTCTTCAGAGCTGAGGAGAATGAGGCTCCTGGTCACATCCAATCATCCAGATAGCCACCTCCTCAGTCCTGCAGGAACATACCAGAAGCACACACACTCGCCACACAATCAGGCAGGTCGTTTCTAAGACACACACTGAGTGACTCACATCCAGGGTCTGCAAAGAAGGCCCAAGGAAAACAAATCTATCAAAACCGAGCCACAGAAATGCTCAATTACAGACACGTTCACAGAAACGCAACCTCATACACTCACAGTCAGCTCCACTATCTCACAGGCCCTCACAACATTCTCAGTCCGACACAGCCCGACACAATTCCAGTCATAAAATCTTCATAAACCGCATTCCAATCCTAGCAGTCGCACCATCTCAAACACAACCAGCCACATTCAATGAAAAAAATCGCATCCGGAACCACTCCAAAGACAGATACACAAGCGCTGTCCTTGGTCATGGACCTCTCCGGTTGGCCCCGCGGAGAGTCCTATTTTCGCATACACATCCCTCTTTAATGCGCCTGTAGTCCGTCCCCGCCCCGCTCCGGCCCAGCCGCGACTTCCTCAGGACAAAGAGCCGAGAACCCCGCCCCACTGCGGAGCGACTGGATCTCGGGCTCACTCGACACAGCCCACGCAAAGCAGCTCACTCAATGACGCTCCGCCCCCTGGGGCTCGGCCGCGCCTGCGTACTCAGTGCGTGCAGCCTACGCTCCCAACAAGCCCCGCGCGCGGCCCGTTAGGCTCCGGGGGCTGTGGACTTACTTGAGGTGTCGCGCGCTCTCTTCCACTGGGCATCACCGTGAAACGGGTTCGGTGCCCCAGGTGAGCAGTCCTGGCTCGGAGCATTTGTTCTGGCCATCGGTAGGAAAGGCGTTGCGGCCCGGGGATGAGGGAGAGGGAAGGGAAGCGCTGCAGCACCTCAGAGTGTTGGGAGCCCAGCATCTCAGCCCCGAGTGGGCGTGAGAACCGCGGAGGTGTAACGGTGTGGTGTGCCTGTGGGCGTGACTGTACCGGGGTATGGCATCGGGACTATGTGCGGTTGTGAGGCTGGAACTAGTGGGTGATGGCGTTTGTGTGACTGAATGGGGTGCAGAGCCTCTTGTGTGACCGTCGGTTGCCGTGGACTGGGTGACTCCGACCCTAGCGTCACGGCTGAATCTTCTGCCAGCCGTAGAGAAATGGCCCCCAGTCAGGTAACTGAGAGCCAGAGAAAAGACTCCCAGCAAAAAGACTCAGACCCGTCTTGGGATAAGAATGTTAGAACTGAACGTGCTCCCCAGGCTGGCTCCTGGGAGTATTCCCAGCGCACTACATTCTCTGGCGGGCGCACGCGGACACACGCACGGTGGCTCACACAGCTCCGCACTTTCCACCTGCAGGTTTCGGAGCCAGGAATTCCCTCTCCGCACAACCGTGACCCTGGCTTTTCTCTATTACTGGGAAGAGTCAGTACCCTTCCTCTTCCTTACTCTGGGCGGCGTGCGTGGGTGGTGGGTGGTGGGGACAGATACGGTCGTGACGTGCCCTAATTTAGCCGGCGTGGGCAGGGCTCCAAGGAAGGCCTATATTGTCTTAAGATTCCCTTCTTCCTCAGTCTTGTCAAACTAAGAAAAGGGCTCTGATGAGGAGGAGGAATGAATTCCTACTGCCCACTTAAAAGTCAAGGTCAAGACGAGTGGGTATTTCCACTTGTTCTGTGAAATGCATTTTTATTTTTTAGAACCTGTAAACATTTGCTTCCTTCTGCTTAGTATGACCTGTCCATTAATTTGATATGTAGTTCCCCTCCCTAGTGCCTATATGCATATATCCATGTGGCAGATACTTCCCCTTACTTCTGAGAGCTTTCTTTTTTTTAACTATGTGTAAAGGTCTTATAACAGTGCCTGATACTTCATAAGTACTTAATAAACATTAGCTATTTGTTGTTAAGTGGTGATTTGGAGCAATTCCCCATCGGCCTCCAATAGATCAGGAAAAATGGAAATACCATGCTAATTGTGTTGAACATTTCCTAGTTTAAAAAATTGAGGTGCTCCAGGGAACTCTACTCAATGCTCTGCAGTGACCTAAATGTGGAGGAAATCCAAAAAAGAGGGGCTATATGTATAGGTATAGCTGATTCACTTTGCTGTACAGTAGAAACTAACACAACATTGTAAAGCAACTATACTCCAATAAAAATTTTTTTTAAAAATGAGGTACTCAAATGGTTTGAATAGGAATTCTTAACTAGTGGTAATTTAAATCCATTTGGGGCTTTCACTTTACCAGAAACCCCTTGAGATTGTATGTGAAATTATAATAGTTGATAATATGCCATTTTTCTGGGAAGGAAGTCCGTAATTTAATGAGATTGTCAAACATGACCCAAAAAGATTCAGATCCATTGGCCTAGAATCAAAGGCTAATGTCTGAGAATGTTCTTTGAAATAAGAACTATATAAAATTAGTATCTATGGGAATTCCCTGGGGGTCCAGTGGTTAAGACTCCACGCTTTCACTGCCGTGGGCCACTGGGTTCAATCCCAGGTCAGGGAACTAAGATTCTGTAAGCTGCGTGGTGCAGCCAAAAATAAATAAAATAAGATAAGATAAGATCAATTAAAATGTGTCTAATGATAGGAAATTATTAAATAAATCACATTCCATCCATATGATGCAATTTTATGCCATTGGTATTGACTCATGAGAAGGAAAAGAAGTAAAATGATCAATTTTAAGCAATAGTTACAGTTTTGAACAAGATGACTCAAGACATTTTTAGTTATGTATGAATTCCTTTTAATAAACTAGGGGTTTGTGTGACATTTTGCAATGATATATCTAATATGAAAATTTAATAGTTATTCAGTGGAGAAAGGAGGAGGTAAAGCATCCGTTGTATACCAAATACTGTTCTGTCTGCTTTGGTATACTCTTTCTAAATTTGGGAATGCTGTTTACCTTCATTGTGTTCAGTTACAGGAGAAGGATTGTGAAGATAGCTTATCGTTTTGATGAACAGTAAAAGAACAGTTATTTATTTCTGCCATGCTAATTTGTGTGTGCGTGTGTGTGTGTCTGTGTGTGTGTGTGTGTGTAGAACCCTCTCATGTCACAGGCCTATGACTCACATTTCTCTTAACAACTGGAAGGTACTCCCTCTCCCAACTCTATTTTATTTGTATGGAAATAGTAATTTAATTTTTGTTTCTGATGATAGAATTCATGCAGGTTTATTGTAAAAAGAAAAAAAATGCAGGAACCTAAGGAAGTTTTAAGAAGAAAATTTTAAATGCCCTTAGTCCCATCATCCAGAGTTAATGAATATTACAATTCTGATGTTTGTTTTTCCAAATATTTTTTTGTGCACTTGTGTATATATGTTTGGTTTGCAAAATAGAATCATAAAAATTGGTTATTTAAAAAGATAAAGACTCTCCAACACTATGAAAAAGCAATCCAGTGCAGTCATAAGATTTATTATATTGTTATGCCTATACAGGGTAAAGGGGAGTGCAATGGTTCCCCTCTAATTTGAAAAACTTTTCAAGAATTTACACTTTTTAGTTATGGAGGCATTGATTTTTGTTAATTACTTTCTTAAACCTAGTTCTAAAATTTATTGATGCTGTTAAGAAAGGCCAGTTGTGAAAATCTCAAAAAATGTACTGTTAAGAAAAAAGAGAAAGGGCATGCTAGTATTAAAATTATTAGAGGGCTTCAGTGGCTTGAGAATCCACCTGCCAGTGCAAGGGACACGGGTTTGAACCCTGCTCCTGGAGGATCCCACATGCCATGGAGCAACTAGGCCCTGCGCTCTAGAGCCCGCGAGCCACAACTACCAAGCCCATGAGCCACAGCTACTGAGGCTGCGTGCCACAACTACTGAAGCCCGCGTGCCTGGAGCCCATGCTCCGCAACATGAGAAGCCACCGCAATGAGAAGCCCGCGCACCGCAACGAAGAGTAGTCCCCGCTCACCGCAACTAGAGAAAGCCTGCACGTAGCAACGAAGACCCGATGTGGCCAAAAAATAAATGTTCCTTAAAAAAAAATTATTAGAGATGATTTATCAAAAATTTAAAATTTTTAATTAAAAATTGTTAAAGATAATTTTCTTTAATAAATAGAATGGACATGTTTTTCATTTTATTCAGTGCTTATAATAAGCTGCTTTAAGTTCTTTATATGTATTATATTAACGGTTCACAACAACCCTATAAGATAGATACTGTATTTTTTTGATGTGGTCCATTTTTAAAGTCTTTATTGAATTTGTTACAGTATTGCTTCTGTTTTTATGTTTTCATTTTTTGGCTTCCAGGCATGTGGGATCTTAGCTCCCCGACCAGGGATCGAACCTGTACCCCCTGCATTGGGAGGCGAAGTCTTAACCACTGGACCACCAGGGAAGTCCCCTAGATACTGTTATTATTCTCCAGTTTTTCTATGAGGGAACAGAGGCACTGAAAATTAGTAACATGTCCAAAGCCTCCTAGTTGATAACTGTCAGAGCTTAGATTCACATACTGGATCCTGACAACAAAGCCTGTGTTTTTCATATGTGAGAGTCAATCACCTCCCAACATTGTGCATATTCTTTTTAGTCTGCCTAGTGTACTTGGCAGTTTATCATGGATATCTTTCTTCATTAATTAATATGAACCAGTATCATCATTATTAATAATTGTATAATATGCCATCATACAGTGGAACATAATTTATTTAGCTTGTTGACTATTGTTAGGTATTCTTTTGGTTATAAATTATTCTTTGAAGAACTTCCTTGCATATACTTCTTTGTGTATACTTTTACAAATATTCCCTAAGGATAAATTCCTAGAATTGGAATTTCTAGGTTAAATTATCAGACATTTAAAAAGAACTCATATCATGCCAGATCCTGTGCTAGTGCTTGGGGAAAATACAGTAACTAAAATCCTTAAGTTGCTTTTTATCTATCAAGGTAGATAAACCTCTACAGGAATAAGACTAAAATAAAGTCAATGAAGAAGTCTGATGGCATGGCTTGGGAGTTCCCGGAAAGGAGACATCATCTGATTATAGCAAGCACTATCAGGTTGTGACCAAATAGTACCAAACCCATCAGATTTCTGTGGAGGTCATTGGATTTTATGTAATAAGCTTTGTCTCACAGTTTATTTTTTCCTCATGATGTTGATGCAGAGCGAGACCAACAGAAGAAAGACAATTCATTAGCTCTTTGGAGGGCATCATGACTAAGATGACTAATTCAGAACCAAGATAAATTCATCAGTCAAAAAGTTATGAGAGGCAGCAGAAACTTAGAAATCATAGAGTTGGTTCAGATATTGGGAGCTGAAATAAATTTAAAAATAGCAGCTTTTTTCCTCCAGGTTCAAGGGATGACTGCTTTAAAATATCTCTTTCACCTACTTGAAGAAGAAGTTCCTGTTTATAAAATTTTAAAATATATATATATTTCAAGGGTATATATGGCCATATAAAATTATGAAGTACATGTAAGCAAAAAGAAGAAAATTATGAAGTACATGTAAGCAAAAAGAAGAAAATTAGTACATGTAAGCAAAAAAGAAAAAATGTAGAAATAGCAATCTTTGCAGATTTTTTTCTGTCTGTTGATGCCTGTTAGTACCTCTTTATGCCAATATATATGTATACTTTACAAATAATTATAATAACCATTTCATTTTATTTTTCTAAAGACTGCATATCTTGAATATTTTGTATGTCTGTGTACTTTCTAAAGCTTAAACTTATATAATATTTTCCAACTATGCCTCAATCGAAAACAATTTTTAATAATAAAGGTTAGCATTTAGTGATTACTTTGCACATACATGAATATATAGATACATATAGGTGTTTTTACCTGCCATGACAGGATCACAGTACTCACAACTGTTGTTACCTGCATTCTTCACTCAGCAACATGTAGTAAACATATTTCCATCTTTCCTATTAAAGATCTACATCATAATTTTAATTTTTTAATTTTTATTTATTAAAATTTTTTAAAATTTATTTATTTTATATTGCCTGCATTGGGTCTTCGTTGCTGCGTGTGGGCTTTTCTCTGGTTGTGACGAGTGGGGGCTATTCTTCATTGTGGTGTAGAGGCTTCTCATTGAATTTTTTTAAATTTATTTATTTTATATTGCCTGCATTGGGTCTTTGTTGCTGCGTGTGGGCTTTTCTCTGGTTGTGGCGAGTGGGGGCTATTCTTCATTGTGGTGTGCAGGCTTCTCATTGCGGGGGCTTTTCTTGTTGCGGAGCATAGTCTCTAGGCACGTGGGCTTCAGTAGTTGTGGCACGCGGGCTCAGTAGTTGCAGTGAAATTGGGTCTTCGTTGCTGCGTGTGGGCTTTTCTCTGGTTGTGACGAGTGGGGGCTATTCTTCATTGTGGTGTAGAGGCTTCTCATTGTGGGGGCTTTTCTAGTTGTGTGGCTCACGGGCTCTAGGCATGCAGGCTCAGTAGTTGTGGCGCACGGGCTTAGTTGCTCTGGGGCATGTGGGATCTTCCCGGACCAGGGCTTGAACCCGTGTCCCCTGCATTGGCAGGTGGATTCTTAACCACTGCGCCACCAGGGAAGCCCTACATCATAATTTTTAAATGGAAAGTTTTTTCACTCTATGGATGCTTTATAATTTATTAAATCTATTTCTACTGAAGGATGTTTCAGTTCTGGAAAGCTTTTTTCCCCTAGGAATAATGTCTGTCAGCACACTTTTACATTTTTGTCCATATATACAATTATTTAATATTTTCTTTAATCCCATAAGTTAGAATTTCTGCATCAAAGGGTTTTCATGGTTTAAATGCTGCTTGTACCTACTTTAAATTTTGTGCAGTCTACAGGTTAGAATGTTCATATCCTTACAGGCTTGCTAATATGGGCATCAGTACTCTTAAAACGAGGTTTAGGGGCTTCCCTGGTGGCGCAGTGGTTGAGAGTCCGCCTGCCGAGGCAGGGGACACGGGTTCGTGCCCCGGTCCGGGAAGATCCCACATGCCGCGGAGCGGTTAGGCTCGTGAGCTATGGCCGCTGAGCCTGCGCATCCGGAGCCTGTGCTCTGCAGCGGGTGAGGCCACAACAGTGAGAGGCCCGCGTACCGCAAAAACAAACAAAACAAAAAAAAAACCAAAAAAAAACGAGTTTTAATATCTTTAGGTAATTTGATGTGTTATTTCTATGTTTTAGTGAGTCATACATCCTCATGTTTCTCTCACTGGGACAAGAGATTCTGGGTTTCAGGGGCAAGAGCTAGAGGTGAAAGAGAGCTGACTTTGTGGTTAGAAAAATAAGGATTTCAAATGCAGCTTTGCTACTTACTAGCTGAATTTCTGCAAGTGATTTCACTTCTTTTAGTGTGAATTTTCGGATCCATTGCATAGATAGGATAATTATGATACTACATAGCAATCCTGCAGATACAATTAACATATAAAATACCTATCATATAGAAGTCCTTTTTTTCTCTTCTTTTTTTAATTGGTGTATAATTGACATAGAACACTGTTTTAGTTTCAAGTGTACAACATAATGAGTTGATATTTGCATATATTGCAAAATGATCACAGTAAATCTAGTTAACATCTGTAGACATACATGGTTACAATTTTCTTTTTCTTGTGATAAGAACTGCTCTCTTAGAAACTTTCAAATATGCAGTACTATATTATATATATATATATATATATATATATAAACTATATCACCATGCTATACATTACAACCCATGACATTAATTTTAAAACTAGAAGTTTGTCCCTTTGCCCCCTCACTTCAACCGTATCACCCTCGCCACCCCTCCCATCCCCCCACCTCTGGAAGCTACTAATCTGTTCTTTGTATCTGTGAGCTTGGTTAGAGTTTGTTTGTGTTTTTTTAATTTTACATATAAGCAAGATTATACAGTATTTGTTTTTCTGTGTCTGACTTATTCCGCTTTGCATGATGCACTCAAGGTCCGTCTGTGTTGCTGAAAATGGCAAAATTTTATTCTTTTTTTTTTTTTTCTTACCATAAATTTTACTGAAAAAGAAGAAAAAACTTAACGGGCCAAAGTAGAAGGGACTTTCCCCTTCTTGAAAAAGTTGCAATCTTGAAACCGCTTAGTATTCTTCCGCCTTGAAAAATAAGCCCGCCCGTCTCGCCCCAAGGTCGCTCAGTGACCTCTGCAGAGACGGGTCAAGGAGCACGGCCGGTGACCCAAACTGCTGACCAGGGGACGGGCGGAGCTGGGACATGGAGGTGAGGCCTGAGGCTGGTGTTGATCCAGCGCGAGGGATAATCCCCTGGAGTCGAGGTGGGCTCCAGCCAGTGCCACTTGTGCCGCCCGGGTAGATGCTGGGGACAGAAGTATCCCTGGTGGATGCCTTCAACTCTGAAAATGGCCAGGGTATTTTGTCACATTTCCCTTTATTCACTTATTTCTTAAATAAATAAAATCAAGGGGTGGGGGCAGAAGCGGCAATGCACACACCTCGCCCCCGCCCCTTCCGCCCGGCGGGAGACACGTCCCCGGCCGGCCTTCCTTCGCAGGGGGTCCAAATCCAACCGACCAGTGGGCCAGGGCGTGCGCCCGCGAAGTCAGCCACCAACTCCAACCACGCCAAACTTTTATTCTTTTTATGGCTGAATAATATTCCTGTGTGTGTGTGTTTCACATTTTCTTTATCAATTAATCCATCAATGGACATTTAGGTTGTTTCCATAATTTGGCTGTTGTAAATAATGTTTCAGTGAACATGGGGATGCATAAATCTTTTCAAATTAGTGTTTTCATTTTCTTCGGAAAATACCTAGTAGTGCAATTGCTGGATCATATGGTAGGTCTATTTTTAATTTTTTGAGAAACCTCCATACTGTTTTCCATAATGGCTGTACCAATTTACATTCCTGCCAACAGTGCACAAAGTTTCCCTTTTCTCCACATTCTTGCCAACATTTGTTATTTCTTGTCTTTTTGATAATAGCCATTCTAACAGGTGTATGATGATATCTCATTGTGGTTTTGGTTTGCATTTCCCTGACAATTGTGATGTTGAGCATCTTTTCATGTACCTGTTGGCCATCTGTTATGACTTCTTTGGAAAAATGTCTATTTAGATCTGCCCATTTTTTAATCAAGATTTTTTTTTTGCTATTGTATGGGTTCTTTATATATTTTGGAATTGATCCCTTATTAGATATATGATTTGCAAATATTTTCTCCTATTCAGTAGGTTGCCTTTTCATTTTGTTGATGATTCCTTTGTTGTGCAGAAGATTTTTAGTTTGATGTAGTCCCACTTGTTTATTTTTGCTTTTGTTGCCTTTACTTTTAGTGTCAAAAAATCATCACCAAGACCTATGTCTAGGCACTTACCTCCTGTGTTTTCTTCTAGGAGGTTTATGGTTTCAGGTCTTAAACATTCAAGTCTTTAATCCATTTTGAGTTCATTTTTGTGCATGGTATGAAATAGTGGTCCAGTTTCATTCTTTTGCATGTGGCTGTCTGGTTTTCCCAACACCATTTATTGAAGAGACTGTCCTTTTCCCACTGTATATTCTTGGCTCCTTTTTGTAAATTAATTGATCATGTACACATGGGTTTTATTTCTGGGCTCTCTATTCTGTTCCATTGAACTATATAGCTGTTTTTTTTTTTTTGCGGGGGGGGGCAATATCATATTGTTTTGATTACTGTAGCTTTGTAATATAGTTTGAAATCAGGAAGCATGATGCCTCCAGATTTTTTCTTCTTTCTCAAGATTGCTTTGGCTATTTGGGGCCTTTTGTGGTTCCATACAACTTTTAGGGTTGTTTGTTCTAGTTCTGTGGAATATTCCAGTGGAATTTTGATAGAGATTGCATTTAATCTGTAGATTGCTCTGGGCAGTATGGACATTTTAACAATATTAATTCTTCTAATTTATGAACATTGAATATCTTTCTATTTATTTGCGTCATCTTCAGTTTCTTTCATCAGTGTCTTATAGTTTTCAGTGTACAGGTCTGTTTAACCTCCTTGGTTAAATATATTCCTAGTTATTTTATTCTTTTGATGCAATTATAAGTGGGATTGTTTTCTTAATTTCTCTTTCTTATAGTTCATTATTAGTAGATATAAATGCACCTGATTTTTGTAAATTGATTTTGTATCCTGCAACTTTACTGAATTCTTTTATTCTAACAGTTTTCCTGTGGGGTCCTTAGGATTTTCTATATATAATATAGAGATAGTTTTACTTCTTCCTTTCCAGTTTGGATGCCTTTTATTTCATTTTCTTGTGAAAAGTCTTGATAAATAGATATATGTTATTGTCTAACTGCTGACAGTATGAATTCACACCTCTTCAGCCTAGGTTGTAAGAAACAGAATGACAGATGAAGTCATCCAGGAAAGCAATGTGGATGATTCTGATTGAAAATAGTTATGAGCCCAGAGGATTCTGGAAGTTATTGTTCTGACTGCAGGCAGGCAGGGCTGCCAGTGCAGTAATTTCTCAGTGGTAACAGCTGCTAGCATTGGTCCTATGGATTTCTCTCTTTGTATCTGTTTAATTTAAGCAGGCTTGTGAGGTTTTGAAAGAGATTCTGGTTTAGATGATGTGGTCCCTTATCAGCCCTGAAATTTATAAGCAGGGATTAGATTTGTCCATACTTCCTCAAATTTCCATGTGTGTCTGTGTGTGTGTGTGTGTGTGTGTGTGTGTGTGTGTGTGTGGTGGGGAGGTCCAGGGAGGGGAAAGAATATATTAAACTGAGTCTTTTTGAGAGTTCTGAGGCCTATCTCATGGCCCCCTTTTTCTCCCCCTAGCTCTGGCCTCTGTGAACTGTGCTTCTCCAGGCAAGTAAACCCCAAGGAGGACTGACCAGTTCTTGAATTTCTAAACCATGGCCCATGTAAGTTGCTGTTTCTTTCACCTTCTGGAAGTTAAGTTCCTATAAACTTTTCTTTATCCTGAAACTTCTTACTCATCAGAGCCCCATCTAAGGACCCATTTCCTCCAAATCCAGTGAGAGATGAGGCCAAATAAATAGTACAATACCCTCCTTGTGAGTCCTCTTTTTTCCAGTCATTGTTCATGTATTCATTGAACAAATCATTCAGCATCTGTTATATGTGCTCAGTCTTCTGCTAAAAGCTGCAGTGGAGCAGAAATGAAATCCCTTTAGGGAGACGTTTTCACCATCTCTTTTGAGTAGTTGAGAGAGTATGGGCCCATTTGACTGCTCATGGGAAATCGCTGAATTTTTCCAAACTTGAGTTTTCCAAGTAGGTAAGATTTGCAGTTGGTTGACCTCAGCCTCAGTACATGGTGAGATCTCATGCTTTATGAGGCTTTTAGGACTAGGTAGGATTATGGTTGGGTCTTGCATGCAGGGAGCTCAAGTATCTTCTCTGGAAATCCCTAAGAGTTGTATACCATTTATATTGGAACTGGATGAGCTAGTCTAGAATGACATCTTTGTGATTCTGGATCACCAGTATCCAGAATCTACATCAGTATCCTCTAACTCAGGAATAATGAATGCATAGAGTGAGGGATGGAAAATGATAGATAAGATCATGCAGATATCTATTGCATAGACTATTATACAACCAATTTTTTAAATTTCATAAAAGAATTTGTCATAAATGGGGAAATGTTTATGATCTGATTCAATGGTGAACTTGGAAGAAAGTTTTAATTGTATTCAGATCCTTTTCCAACATAGAGATATCATAGGAAAACTTTTTTTTAAAAATCTTGTTCTTTAAGGGGAAAGGGTGGAAGAACACATTTTTTGAGAATTTGTGAGGGAGACATACAAGAGACAGAAGGCTTATACACAGTATTTCATTTAATTAGAAAACTGAGGGACTTCCCTGGTGGTCCAATGGGTAAGATTCCACGCTCCCAGTGCAAGGGGCCCGGGTTTGCGCCCTGGTCAGGGAACTAGGTCCCGCATGCATGCCGCAACTAAGAGTCCACATGCTGCAACTAAGAAGTCTGCATACTGCAACTAAAGATCCTGCATGCCACAACTAAGACCTGGCACAGCATAAATAAATACATACATACATAAATACATGCATACATACTGATTATTTTTTTCCCAGATGTGTTTGGATAGTTAAGATAAGCTAGAGTATACAGGAGGCTGTATCTGTAGCAACAGGATCCTTCAGGAACATATAGGCATCCTGCTTCAAGCACACTCATTTCCTAACTACTGTGTTACAGGCTTCCAGCCCAAGCCTGTTTGCTTGCTCTATGATCCATTTCCTGCAGTATCTCTTCCATTTTTTTCTGCCATCTTAAAACAAATATTCTTTAATTTCAGTTGTATGGTTTGTCATTTCAGGGATCAGTGATGTTCAGTGATGTGTCCATAGATTTCTCTCAGGAGGAGTGGGACTACCTGGACTTGGAACAGAGGGATTTGTATAGAGATGTAATGTTGGAGAACTACAGCAACTTGGTCTCATTGGGTAAGGTTATCTGCCTCTAGAAATTTAGACTCTGTTCTCTGCAAAATTAGCTTTCTTCTCTAGAAATTTCAGGAATATCTTTCAAGAAACTATCTAAATTTCTGCTCCCTGTTCTCAAGGGAATGGTTTGAGCTCTTTTTGTTGGGAAGTGAGCACCTTCACTAAGCGTATTCATCTTGCCCATCCTTATGTGGCCTTCAGGTCTTCCTTAATGATGAAAGGACTGGGTTTGAAATCTGGGTGATTTACAACCTTACCAGTGTCAAAGAAAGCAGGCTTCACTTTGTATCTGAACTCAGAATTGCTATAGGTGTTTTGTTATTTGTTGGTATACCTATAAGGAAAATAGCTAGACCTTATATCTTGGTTTTTCTCTGACTCTCAGATGAACACATAATTTTTTTAGTGGTAAGTGGTATCAACCGGATTTATTTACAGTTCAAGAGAACTCATGTCTTATATTAATAAACAAACATATTCACTCCAACCTACTTTTATGATTAAAAGTCAAAAATCCAAGAACTTTGCATATAACACTGTATGAATATCCTAAGAAAAAACAGTAAATGCCTCAGGAAACTTCTTATTTTCCTCTCATTAAAATAGCAATTATATGATACAGCCACTATGGAGAACAGTATGGAGGTTCCTTAAAAAACTAAAAATAGAACTACCATATGACCCAGCAATCCCACTACTGGGCATATACCCTGAGAAAACCATAATTCAAAAAGAGTCATGTACCACAATGTTCATTGCAGCACTATTTGCAATAGCCCGGAGATGGAAACAACCTAAGTGTCCATCGCCAGATGAATGGATAAAGAAGATGTGGCACATATATACAATGGAATATTACTCAGCCATAAAATGAAATGAAATTGAGTTATTTGTAGTGAAGTGGATGGACTTAGAGTCTGTCATACAGGGTAAGTCAGAAAGAGAAAAACAAATACCGTATGCTAACACATATATATGGCATCTAAAAAAAAAGGTTCTCATGAACCCAGGGGCAGGACAGGGATAAAGATGCAGACATAGAGAATGGACTTGAGGACACAGGGAGGGGGAAGGGTAATCTGGGACGAAGTGAGAGAGTGGCATGGACATATATACACTACCAAATGTAATTGTAATAAATAATAGCTAATAAAATATATGTAGCACTTAGTGTATATTCTAGGCAATGTTTAGATATGGATATATATTAATATAACCTGCACAACAATCATGTACGATAGGTACTATAATTATCCCTATTTTATAGGTGAGGAAAATAAAGCAGAGTGGTAACTTGTCCAAGGTCACACTACTGGGTTATGGCAAAGGCAAAATTTGAACCCAGACGTCTGTCAACCACTATTGCTCTCAAGAAAAGGAGTACTTGTGTGAATATAAATGAAAATAAGACCTTTCCCCTCCCTCTGCAATCTCCATTTCTTATGTAATATTAACACGATGTTTTTTAATCACCTCACTTTTCTTTGTTGTAAAGTCTTTATCAATTACCACTTGACCTATAGTTTATTAAAAATTTAACCAAAACTGAATCAAAGTAATTGTGAATTTATTTTTTATTTCCACGTTACCTTACATTTCTTTTCTTCTGTCCAGGATGCTTTGTTTCTAAACCAGATGTGATTTCCTTATTGGAGCAAGGAAAAGAGCCCTGGAAAGTAGTGAGGAAAGGAAGAAGACGATATCCAGGTAAGTGAGGGCCAATAGAGTAGGGGAAACCATCACCAGAGAAAACTTCCCTGCTAGTTAAGGAAGAGGCACACCCTTCTGATGTTGTTTTGAAAACCCACTTTGAAAGACCATGGCCTAAGGAGAAAAGGTCTGAGACCCTGGGAGCAAATTAAGGACTTAGCTGGGGTTACTCATAGTACTACTGTATCCTATTTACCACTCTCCTTTTTTCATTGTTGTTGTTCTCTCTAATTTTCCTCCCCTTTGAAGGGGGCATAAGGTATGGAAAGGTGCTCTCTGTTCCCAATATTATTCTATCTATATTTTGATTTCTTCTTTTGATTTCTTCTTTTGCATGTATAGATAGATAGGCAGACAGATAGATAGATCGATCGACCAACTGGGCTCTGAGCCGGGCACTATGCTGGACACCATCAATACAGTGGTAAATAAAACCACTAGAATCCCTGTCCCTATGAGGATTTACCCTGATTTACAGAAACATAGTAAGTAAATAGAAAATATAATGTTAGGTAATAAGGGAGTACTATGAATAAAGGTAAGCACAGTAAGGGAATAGAGAATGGGATGGGATGGGAAAACTGTTTTAGTTATGGTCAGGAAAGCCTTTCTTCCCTAACTTTTCTCATAAAATTAAAAATGGGAAATAGAAGACTATGGAGATGAGTGTTCTTGACGTGGTAATAATATCATTCGTTTTATCAGCAACTGAAGTTTCATGTGAATTACTCTAGAAGATAGATCCTTAGTTTACAGAATATCATTTTTATTTACCTTTTTCCATGTATGTATATATCTACCTTCACATCAGGAAGAAACATGAATGTAATAGACTATATGGAAAATGATCCCTTGGTTTAGCTTCTACCTCTGTGCTATTTTCATCTCTCTTTGGACCTTTTGTTAAAGAAAGATCCTTAAAACTCTTGATACAGAGATATATGTTGTCACTTTATATTTTGCTCTGTGTTATGTTCAGGTCTGACAGAGGAGACTCATTTTAGGCTAAAAGTTCTTTTGTAACACCAGAGCCATTTCAGTGCCCATACTGTTTATAAGGTTATATCTTCTGATTCACTTTCTACCAAAGGAAAGAAAAGTATGCTGTTTTTCCCAACCCTAACTTATTTTCTATCATCTGATTAAATGATATTTACAACTGTTAATACTACAAAAATAATGAAATACAGTGGCTCCAAGTGAATAAGATAATATCAGTTTAGTCAGGAAATATTTAGCCAAAATAACAACTGTTGATTCAAAGTTAGACATCTTAAACAAGGTCATTATTTTTTCCTTTCCTTTTCTTTCTTTGTTTCTTTCTTCTTTTTAGTTAAGTTTTATTGAAGTATAAATGCATATAGAAAAGTGGACAAATGAAGGAAGGTATTTTGAGGAGACGGTATTTGAGGAGAGATGTGAAGTAAGGGCTCAAGCCATTTGACTCTAGAGGAAGAGCATTCTGAGCAGATAGAAAAGGCCTAAGGAAGAAGTTAGCTTTGCATGTTTGAAAGCCATTATGGCTAGAACATGGGGGAGAGGAAGGTAAAGTAATAAGAGATGAGATCAGAGTTAGTCAAGGGCCATATAATATAATCATTAAGAGAAATTGGAAGCTATAGTCTGCTTTCTGTTTTAAAATGATCCCTCTGGTCAAGTGCAAAAGTAGGAAGGACCAGTGTGGAAGCAGTTTCAGTTCAGACTGGAAGTAATGGTGGTTTGGATAAAGCTGGCAGCCATAGGAGGTAGTAAGAAGCTGTTAGACTCAGGTTATGTATGAAGGGAGTCCCAAAAGAACATGCTGATGGACTTATAAATGCGGTAAGTAAGAAAGACATATCAAAGGAGGAGATAAGGGTGTTAGCTTGAAAAGCTAGGTGAATGGAAGCACAATTTACTGAGGTAGGGAAGATAGGAAGAGCAGGTTGGCAGGTAGACGTTGAGAGTTTCTGTTTTGGATATTTTAAGTTTGAATTGTCTTTTATTTTTCCAGTTTTAGATGCTGAGTAGGCAGCTGAATATGTATATACACATGGAGCTCAGGGAGAGGTTACAGCCTGATGTCCATCTGGGTGTCTTCACTTTATGGTTAAAATTGAAATCCATGGGTCTGAATGTGTTCATCTAAGGAACACATGCAGGTAGAAGAAAGCAGATAAAGAGAAGCGGCCTAAAGACTGATTCATGGGATACTCCCCTATTCAGACGTTAGAAAGAGGGGGCCGCAAAGGACATGCAGAAGGAGCAGCCACTGATAAAAACAAAAGAAAATGTTTCAAAATGGAAGGAGTAGAGAATGAGGATGAGAATTGACCCCAGATTCTGGCAAGATGGAGAATGCTGGTGACCTTGTCAAGAGTGATTTTAGTGGAGTCAGGGTGAAAACCTGATTGGAGTGACTTAATAAGAGTAGGTAGGGCTTCCCTGGTGGCGCAGTGGTTGAGAGTCCGCCTGCCGATGCAGGGGACACGGGTTCGTGCCCCGGTCTGGGAAGATCCCACATGCCGCGGAGCAGCTAGGCCCGTGAGCCACGGCCGCTGAGCCTGCGCGTCCGGAGCCTGTGCTCCGCAACGGGAGAGGCCACAACAGTGAGAGGCCCGCGTACCACAAAAAAAAAAGAGTAGGTAAGGCAGTGATGAGATGGGTGTAAGACAACTCTGGAAGATGTATGTATGAAGGGAAGCTGGGAAATGGAGTTGGTAGTTACACTGGGGATTTGGGTTATAAGCAGTGTAGTTTATGGTGTGCAATTATAGACCATGTTTGTGTGCCCATGGGAATGATTCTGTAGGTGGGGGAAATTGATGCAGTAGAGAGAGCATAAATTTGGAAGCAGTGTCCTTGAGGTGGGAGTGGAGGAAGGGGATAGGATCCAGGGAACAAGAGAGAATTAAAGGGAAAACAATGTAGTTATGAATGCAAGTAAGTTGGTCTGGGTAGTGGAGAGAGGACAGCATATTCTTCTATTGTTATTTCCTCAGTGAAATCAGAAAGATGATCATGAATAGAATGAGGATTATTCAATGGTAGCATTCACTATGGCCTTATTCAGGATGTGACTAAAATTGATACTTCAGAAGTACAGTTCCTCGGATGTTAGGTTTTATTATTTTCAGATCTTTGTACTCTGTCCACAGTGTTGAAATGCAAATAGGATTACCTTGGAACCAAATCTTCTATATCCTAGTCTTGTATCAACAAAGCAAGGTGGTTAATAATAAAATGCCTAAACAGACTAAGTACTAAGTTCAGGTAATTTATGTGACATTTTCCATTTAATTGAAGCTGGTTCTCTGAAACGGGGGAATCACATTTGTGATTTTTTATATTCATATATTTTTAACTGATCAAAGAAAGGGCTTATATTTTTCTATATTCTCATCAGCATTGTGTAATAGAATAGAAATTCTTTGGTCTAACAGAATTGGGACTGGTATTTGGTTTGTTTATTCATAAAAAAGGGTTAGATATTTTATGTACATACCATAGAAGTAATATTTTTACTCTCAACATTAAAATGTAGCTCTTTGTCAATACTTTTGACGTGTCTAAGGCTTTCTTTCCATTGTGTCTCTTATTTAATTTTTCATCTAAACCACACATACAATTTATAGTCTATTACTATTTCTAGTTAAAAATTTTTTAAGTAGAACAAGAACCAAATTTGCAACAAGTACAGAACACTTCTTGATTATTATGTTTTCCCCATCTTTTACTGTTGTCTCTCCCACACTTAGTTTTTTTTTTTTTTTTTTTTTCCACACTTAGTTTTTGTTAGCCATGTTTTGTTTTTTGTTTTTCTGGCTGTGCTATGTGGCATGCAGGATCTTTGTTCCCCGACCAGGAATTAAATCTGTACTCCCTGCATTGTGAGCACGGAGTCTTAACCAGTGGACCGCCAGGGATGTCCCTGTTAGCCATGATTTTTAACAATGTATTTACAACCAGTTTTTCTAAAGTATTCAATTTCATTTTCATAGAACCAATCTCTTCTCATAGTTACTTATAAGTTTACATATTGTTTAATTAAATTGGGTACTTTCAGGAAAATGTGAAACTGGCCTAAACTTGTTTGGAACAAACACAGTTAACTCTTGTGAGATAGGAGTGCTTTGTCAACTGGGCCCGTGGAGGGGGCCATATCCCCTGGACGTGACCAGCCACTGGCCTGTCTCTCATGCCCTAGCCCGCATATCTGTTGCCTACTCTGCAGGCAGACAGCAGAAGTTGCTATCTGGCCCAGGGGTGATAATCTGCAGGATTCGATATACCTGGCTACTTTGAATACAGAATTTGCCCTGTTGTTTGCCATTGTCTCCATACCTGCTCAGCTTCTCAGTATGGATACCCTTGATGGACTGCTGTCCCCTTGTGCAGAGTAATCTCCCTCTTGTGATTTCATGTGTGATATCTTCAGAAAATCTAATGCCAGATGCTTCGTGAGTGTTTCAGTGTTTTCTTCATAAAGGTTATATATATATTTTAAGTTTGCTCTTGAAACTGTTGTGACTGGAATCTTTTTTTTCTCCATCATATTTTATTATTAAATGTATGTATAAAGGCTATTAGTTTTTGTTTTTATATCCTCCTACCTTATTAAATTCTGTTATTTATATTATTTAAACCTCTTAAGTTTTCCAATTATGAATTATCATCTGAAAATACAGTTTTATCTCTTCTTTTAAATTCTTAAGACTACCGCTCATTTTTTTCTGATATTTAAGTGTCTTGACTAATAACTCCAAAGCTGTCTTTTTGTTAAGGTATTATATATTTTATCATTTTAGGGAGGTAATTATTCCTCCTTTATTGAGCTGTTTTGAAAAATCAGGTATGTTTCCCTTTTTTAGTTGCCTTTTCAGCGTCTATGGAGTTGATCATGTGAAATAAAAAAGAATATTGGGACTTCCCTGGTGGTGCAGTGGTTAAGACTCCAAGCTCCCAATGCAGGGGTCCCAGGTTTGATTCCTGGTTTGGGAACTAGATCCCGCATGCATGCCACAACTAAGAGTTCACATGCCTCAAGTAAGGAGCCAGTGAGCCACAACTAAGACCCAGCACAGCCAAATAAATATTTTTAAAAATATATTTATTTGGCTGTATCAGGTCCTAGTTGCAGCATGCAGGATCTTCGTTGACATGTGCAGGATCTTTAGTTGCGGCATGTGGGATCTAGTTCCTTGACCAGGGATAGAATCTGGACCCCCTGCATAAGAAGCACAGAGTCTTAGCCACTGGACCACCAGGGAAGTCCCCGATCATGTGATTTTTATTTTTCCCTTTCCTCAGCTGTATTAAATGAGTTGAATTATCTTAATAGATTTCCCCATACTGGACCTCTTTAACATTCTTTGAATAAACAACACTGGGTCTTTTGACACACTGTTTTATTAGATGCTTAGAATTTTTACATCAGTTTTCAGAAAACTGGTGTGTAGTTTTCTTTTTATGAACAGGATTTAGTATGATATTATTACATCATGAAAATAGTTTGGAAGTCCTCCTTTTTCCTAGTTCTCAGTCTAAACAGAATTTGTATGGCCTGTTCTTTAAAGCTTTAATAACATTTTTAAGCTTTTTCCTTGAAGAAGGAGATGGTAAGTCTGACTACAATCTCTGTTTGCTTTATGGAAATTAATCTGTTGAAACATTGTATCTCTTTTGTGGTCAGTTTTGGTAAATTATATTTTCTTAGAAAATTATTCATTTTAGCTGTGTTTTAAAACTTACTGGCAAAGTAATCTTTCTTCCAACTATGTTCTGTATTTAATCATGATTATTTTCACTTTGCCATTTTTAAATTTCCACGTCTGTGCGTTCTTGCTATTTTTATTTATTTATTTATTTATTGCTATTTTTATTATACTAACTAATGGTTATCTGTTTTGCTGATTCATTTATAAAAAAAGAATCTGGTTTTACTTTGTGTGTTAGTTCTTTTTTTCTGTTTTCTAACTATTTTAATTCTGCTTTTATATAGTTAATTTCTTTTTTCTGCTTTGCTTCAGCTTGCTTTTCTAATATTTTTGAGTGGGATTTTTAGTTAATTTTTTTTTCATTTTTTTGCTGTATGTATTAAGATATTTTTTAAAATAAATTTATTTATTTATTTATTTTTGACTGCATTGGATCTTCATTGCTGTGCACAGGCTTTCTCTAGTTGCGGTGAGAGGGGGCTACTCTTAATTGCGGTGCACAGGCTTCTCATTGCAGTGGCTTCTCTTGTTGTAGAGCACGGGCTCTAGGCATGCAGGCTTCAGTAGTTGTGGCTCTCAGGCTCCAGAGTGCAGGCTCAGTAGTTGTGGCGCATGGGCTTATTTGCTCCGCGGCATGTGGGATCTTCCCGGACCAGGGATCGATCTCGTGTCCCCTGCATTGGCACGTGGATTCTTAACCACTGCGCCACCAGGGAAGTCCTATGTATTTAAGTTTTTGAATTCTCTTCTACGCACTGTGGTTATAGTTTTACAGGTAATTTAATGTAGTTTTTTTTTATTGTTACTATTGTTTTTTTTAAACAAATACCATTTGGGATCTTATTTCTCTATTGATCTAAGAGTTATTTAACATAGACTTCTAAAATTCCAAGTGGATTTACTTTTTTGTTGTTATTATTAATTTCCAGTTTTAGTAGAACCTATATGATTTCAGTTTTCTTATACAGACTATATTATAATACTTGAAAACATCATCATTTTTCTCTCTCATACACAGCTCATTCAGCACTTAAATTCCCCTCTGGCTGTTTCTCCTCCTGGCTTACCATCCTCTGGTTTACATCTATCATGACCTTTGTTAGCAAGTTCTTCACACTCAAGTTACTGCAAAACCCTTTGACCCTATTAGTGAGTTACTTACAAATTACGTCTTTTTTTTTTTTTTGCTAAAGATTTCATAAACTTCAATAAGGTATAAACATGTTTTCCTGTCTGAAAGTCACATTTCTAGGAAATAAGGAATGGTCTTGCCTCTGAGGGGACAGAAGGGAGGAGACCAGAAAAAGGGGATGAAGGAACAAAACCCACTGAGCATTTGCAAAATGGATGAGTAGTAGAATAAGCTTAAAGGGAGCTGAAGTACGTAAGTTTCTCAGTGTCTTTGTTGTGATGTGGAGACAAAGAGCAACCCATAGCTATGTGAAGGAGGGAATGGCAATGTAGAGAATACTGCATAAATAAGGGTATAAACAATGGAAGGATGTACAGGAAAATACAACCACCATTTTTCATTTATATAGTCAGCTGGGCTAGCTTAAATGAATAAAGGAGATATTTAATCATTGTAGTAAGATGTGAGAGGTTAGAGGCCGAGAAATATATTCAGAATAAATATATAAGTATAGGAATTAAATGAGTGAAATCTATTTTGTGCTCTGGATTTATTATTGAATAGAGAGTAAAGCAGGGATTGTTTCTGCCCTTAATGAGGTTTAGGGGTAAGAAAATAAGCAGAATAACAATTGGAAAAATTAATAAATAGATAATTTCAACATAGCTCTATGTTGTATGTAATATATGTATAATAACTATGCAGATATACAGTTAACCCTTGAACAACACAGGGTTTAGGGTGTTGCCCCCCCAGCATATGCAAAAATCCACATATAACTTTAAAAAATATATTTATTTATTTTATTTATTTATTTTATTTCTATTTTGTTGGCTCCATTGGGTCTTCTTTGTGGCATGCGGGCTTCTCTCTAGCTGTGGCATGGGGGTTTTCTCTCTCTAGTTGTGACGCGCGGGCTCCAGAGCACGTGGGCTCTGTAGTTTGTGGCATGCAGGCTCTCTTTTTGAGGTGTATGAGCTCAGTTGTTGTGGCACATGGGCTTAGTTGCCACGTGGCATGTGGGACCTTAGTTCCCTGACCAGGGATTGAACCTGTGTCCCCTGCGTTGAAAGGCAGATTCTTTACCACTGGACCACCAAGGAAGTCCCCACATATAACTTTTGACTCCCCCAACACTTAGCTACTTATTAGCCTATTGTTGACCCGGAAGCCTTACCAATAACATAAATAGTCGATTAACACATATGTTATATATATTATATACTGTATTCTTATAATAAAGTTAGCTAGAGAAAAGAAAATGTTATTAAGAAAATCACAGGGAAGAGAAAATACATTTACAGTACTGTACTGTATTTATTGATACCATAAGTTTATGTTGTCTGTTTATAAGATAAATTTTCTGTCAGTACCTACATCAGTATTGTCCTATATGATAAACACATTACATATTATATGTATTACTAACACTGGACATCAGAAATGAAAAGATAATGTGAAAAAAATTTATATTTATTTACAGATATAATGACTTATGCATTGGTAATGAAGAAGCAGCAATATGATTGCTTTACGGTAACCTAGTGTAATCGATATGAATGCTTCACGGTAGCCTAGCCTATACAGTAATGAGTGAATCAGCATAAAACTTTTATGGTATACAATATTACAGTCACATTTATAAAACAGTATTGGAAACATTGTTACATGTTTTTAAAAACCATTTACCTGTGATGATAGGCTGATATGCAGTTTATCCAGTCACAAGAGACAGAAGCACACTATATAGTAATGTAATTCTTTGAAAGCAAAGTTGTAAAACAGTAAGAAAGCTAACACGTTATTAATTTTATACTAAATATCACTCATCTTCTGCCTATGTAAGAAGCACACTATATAGTAATGTAATTCTTTGAAAGCAAAGTTGTAAAACAGTAAGAAAGCTAACACGTTATTAATTTTATACTAAATATCACTCATCTTCTGCCTATGTAAGGATAGGTTATCCACTTCAATACAAGTCTTGCACACGATGTTCTACACATATACGTTTGTATATTTATTGAAAAAAGTCCATGTATAGTGGATCTGCACAGTTCAAACCCGTGTTATTCAAGGGTCAACTGTATAGTAAACACATAGCTTTAAGTACTGTCAGTAGATTCAGCTGTAGAGTAAGTAACTTAATCTAAGACCTCAGAGTGAGAAGGAGCCAGCCATGCAAAGAGCCCAAACAGAAGATTTGTGGGGAAATAGAGCAGACTGAAAAGTCCAATGGAAGTAAGTGGGAACATGTTCTAAGATCTGAAAAGAGGCCTCTCCAAGTAGCAGTAAAGAGAACAGTGGTTTGAGATGATGCGTTATAGGTAAGCAGAGGCCTTTTAACAAGTTTGATTTTATTCTAAGAATAAAGAGAAATTGTTGAAAGAATTTAAGCATGAATTCCCAACCTTTCATTTCCATCAAAATCATCGTATGGAGAATATTAAATATAGGACTGCCCAGGACTGTAGAATCTGATCCAAGTGGTTTAGGTGGTATCTAAATCATAGTATTTGTAACAAGCTCCCTTGTGATTCTGATTCACGTTTCAGTTTGAGAACCACTGACTTAAAATATTTACTTAGTCACTAATCTCATTTTCCTGCATGAACTCTCATTTTCCTGGGTTGCCTTTTGCTTTTTTTAATTATGTAACTATTTTTAGAATTTCATTGGGTAGTACTTTGGTTGTCTTTTACTTCTGCTGTAGAAATTTTACTTCTTTTAGAAAAAGAGAACTACATGTTTGCTCTCTTGTTTTCTTTCAGATTTGGAGACCAACTATGAGACCAAGAAATTATCTTCAGAAAATGACATTCATGAAATAAACTTATCCCAGTGGAAGGTAATGGAGAGAATTAAAAACCATGGCCTTAACAGACTCATTTTAAAAAATGATTGGGAGTCCAAAAGAAAATTTGAAGGACAAGAGGAATATTTCAATCAAGTGAAAATTACATCTCAAAAAGTGTCCTCTTACCAAAAACACTCATCTTTTTCTTCACATCAGAGAATTCATTTTGTCGAGAAACCCTATGAATGTAAGGAATGTGGGAAGGCCTTTAGAGTACGCCAACAACTTACCTTTCATCACAGAATTCATACTGGTGAGAAACCTTATGAATGTAAGGAGTGTGGGATGGCCTTTAGACAGACGGCACATCTTACTCGACATCAGAGACTTCATTCCGGTGAAAAACTCTATGAATGTAAGGAATGTGGAGAATCTTTCATATGTGGCCCAGACCTTAGAGTACATCAAAAAATTCATATTGGTGAGAAACCCTATGAATGTAAAGAATGTGGGAAAGCCTTCAGAGTTCGTGGACAACTTACTCTACATCAGAGGATTCATACTGGTGAGAAACCCTATGTATGTACAGAATGTGGGAAGGCCTTTAGACAGTATGCACACCTTACTCGACATCAGAAGCTTAATATTGCTGACAAACTCTATGAATGTAAAGAATGTGGGAAGGCCTTTTTGTGTGGCTCTGGCCTTAGGGTACATCACAAACTTCATACTGGTGAGAAACCCTATGAATGTAAAGAATGTGGGAAGGCCTTTAGAGTACGACAGCAACTGACACTCCACCAGAGAATTCATACTGGTGAGAAACCCTATGAATGTAAGGAATGTGGAAAGACTTTTAGTCGTGGTTATCATCTTATTCTACATCACAGAATTCATACTGGTGAGAAACCTTATGAATGTAAGGAATGCTGGAAGGCCTTTAGTCGTTACTCACAACTTATTTCACACCAGAGTATTCATATTGGTGTTAAACCCTATGACTGTAAGGAATGCGGTAAGGCCTTTAGACTACTCTCACAACTTACACAACATCAGAGTATTCATATTGGTGAGAAACCGTATAAATGTAAGGAATGCGGGAAGGCCTTTAGATTGCGCCAAAAACTTACTCTACATCAGAGCATTCATACTGGTGAAAAACCCTTTGAATGTAAGGAATGTAGGAAGGCCTTTAGGCTTAATTCATCTCTTATTCAGCATCTGAGAATTCATTCTGGTGAGAAACCCTATGAATGTAAGGAATGTAAGAAGGCCTTTAGACAACATTCACACCTTACCCATCATCTGAAAATTCATAATGTAAAAATATAAGAAAGACTTTTTAGTCTATGAATGTAGTAATTAGTTCCTTTTGCCTCCTCCATGCACCTGACTTAGCATAACGGGGTTTCTATCATTATAAAGAATGTGTTAATTTAATATATTCCACCATCACTCAGACCTGAGAATCTTCACATTCATTCTAGAAACTAATCCTATTAATATAACAAATGTGGGAAAGACACTTATCATCATTTCTAGCCCATCACTTTCCTACCTGTGTTATATTGAACAGGATGTTTAACTGCTTGATGCTATAAGTTCTTGATTTATAAAATTATAATACTGTGGCAGAATAAAGATTACTGCAGATTCTTTGGTACTCCACCCATCAAGATGTGGAATCCACATCCTTTTCCCTTTGAATCTGGGCAGACTGTCACTACCTTGATCAGTAGAATAGCCGAAGTACTGCTGTGCTAGTTTCTGGACCCAGACTTTACTGGTAGATTTTGCCTCATCTCTTGGAATACTCTCTCAAGTTCAGACCTGAACTGTTATGTTAAAAAGTCTGGCTACCCTGCTGAAGAGACCACATGGAAAGGCCCTGAGACTACCTAGAGAAGGAGAGGCGCTCTGCTGTGCCCAGTCTTCCAGATTGCCCATGAAAACACCAGACATCTGAGTGAAATAGTTTTGGATCCTCCAAACCAGCCATCAACTCAATGCCAGTGAATAACCTCAGTTGATGCCATATAGAACAGAAAAATCCACCAACTGAGCCCCTGCCCAAATTCTTGACCCACAAAATCATGAGATACAATTAAATGGTTGTTATTTTAAGCTACTAACTATTGTTTTACTATTATCATCATTAATATTGCTCTCTTGAAAATCCATATGAATGACTATGGGCACATTGAATATGGAAATGCCTTCCACCAACACTCATCCATTATTGAATGTCAGATAACTTACTCTTGTTAAAATAGTGAAAGTGAGAAATCCTTTTTCAATTTTTTCATAAAAAAGAATATATTCTACAATCTATACTCTCTGGCCTCTGTATAAATTTGATTTAAAATTAACAGAGGATGGATGGACCTAGAGATTGTCATACTAAGTGAAGTAAGTCAGACAGAGTAAGACAAATATTGTATCACTTGTATGTGGAAACTAAAAATAGTACCAATGAACTTATATACAAAACAAAAACAGGCTCACAGACATAGAAAACAAACATGGTTATCAAAGGGGAAGTGGGGGGGATAAATTAAATTAGGAGTATGATATTAACAGATAACATACTACCATATATAACATAGATAAACAATAAGGATTTACTGTATAGCATTGGGCACTATATTCAATATCTTGTAATAACCTATAATGGAAAATAATTTTTTAAAAGAATATATGTATATATATTCACTGTATGTAGGAATATATATATATACGCCATATGTTTGTATATACATATACATGTGTATATGTAACCAAATCACTGTGCTGTACACCTAAAACTAACACAATACTGTAAATCAACTATACTTCAGTTAAGTAAATAAAATTAACAAAGAATAAGATAAAAAGAAACTATTTGGAAATTAAAAATCACCTATATTATAAGTCCAGAATCAATTTTTAAAAATCCATTGTAGACTTTTAAAAAAAAAATGCTCAAATTGTCCTATATTTGGCCAGTGGGAATCCCCTCAGTTTGGATCCTGTGTCCTTTTATCATGATTACTGTAGCCTGTGATAGCTTCTTTTTTTTCTAACAAGATGCATTGGTCAGCTACAGAGCACATTAGGGCATTTATTAATAAATAAAGGGGGAAAATGGAGCATTTATCCTGCCTTTCCTCTATGAACTATATTTCAAGACAACCAAAAGTTGGTGAAGGAAAGTTCTTTATTATTAGAGAATTCTAGCTAATAAAGGTCAAAGGAATGATAGAATCCAAAAAATGACACTTTTTTTTATGAAATAATGGATCTTGATGGTATCAGTGGATGTGAAAACCATTAGGTGAGAGATTATTCGAAGGTTTTAAAGGACAGAGCAGAATGACAACCCGCTAACCTATAGTAACATCTCTAAATTAAATCAGCAAGGCTGTGTGCTTCTTGATGTAATGCAATGGATGTGTACTACCTGTGGAGTATTCTTGTCCAAAATATTGATTCAGAAGTGTAATTTAGAGCTTCCCTGGTGGAGCAGTGGTTCAGAGTCAGCCTGCCAATGCAGGGGGCACAGGTTCGTGCCCCGGTCTGGGAGGATCCCACATGCTGTGGACCGCTGGGCCCGTGAGCCATGGCTGCTGAGCCTGTGCGTCCGGAGCCTGTGCTCCACAACGGGAGAGGCCACAACAGTGAGAGGCCCGCGTACCACAAAAAAAAAAAAAAAGTGTAATTCAGTCTCTAAACATACCAGTTTACAGGAAACTTGGGAAATAAATGAACAAATTCATGACACAAAGAAGCAAACAGCCAAATCCAGAATGTGGGAAATTCCACAAAATAAAAGGCTTAGTTTCTTTTTTTTTTTTAAGGCCTAGTTTCTTAACCAATATATGTTAAGTTAATAAAAACAGAATTTTACAAATTAAAAGAGACTTGAGACATATTAATTAAATACAGTGTATGGAATGTATTGAGATGCTTGTGTTAAAATGTACCCAGGATTTGCTTTAATCAGGTATGGTAAGTCACGAAGACATGGAAATGATTATCATGAAGGAAGACGCTTATACGCGGAGATTTCTGCAAACAGGAGGAACCGAGTATATGTAGGAGAACATGGAAGGAGCACCTAGTCCTGTTAGGAGGCAGAAGGCGGAAGAGGGCAGAACATGACTCAGAACCTTTACTGGAGTTTTCCCAGGAAAGAATGGGTGACGTGATGCCAGGTAGGTACACTGAGCAAGTTTAAGGCTGGGTAGATTGAATAATTTTGTGGGCTCTGAGCTCCAGTGGTGGTCCTCAGTTGTCCAGTACCTGGCCCTGGGGTGATTTAGGGCAGGAGAAATAATGGCTTGGTGTATGAGAGTTTGATAAAGGAGATGTTTGATAAAGGGGTGTGGACTTTGGATTGGTTGGCTTGTATATCAATGGCATGCTTGCCAAGAGGGTCATTTGTCAAGGAATTTGCTAGCCCTAGAAGCGGTAGTCTCTCCAAGATCAAGTCCCCAAATGCCAGAGCATCAAGAATACAGAAAATAAGAAAATACAGGCAATACAATCCTGATTTGGACAAATAAAAAAAAGACAACTTTTTACATTATTGTGAAAAAGTAAACCTGGAGTGGGTATTAAATTATATTAAATAATTATTATTCATTTGCTAGGCATGATGATGGCATGGGAGTGGACCAGGGCTCAAACCCCTGTTTCCTTATGCATTAGAGAGCCATACTGAAGTATTCAAGGATGAAATTATATGTATGATTTGCTTTATAATACTAAAGAAAAAATGGGAAGGATAGATGAAACAAGATCAGAAAAATGCTGTAAATCGCTGAAGCCGGGTAATGGGTACATAGGGTTCACTGTGCTATTCTTACTACTTTGCATATATTTGAAAACTTCCATAATAAAGTTTTTGTCTAAGTGGAAAATCTGAAATTTTAGACTACTTAGTGATAAATGATAATTTGATCCCTACAGATAAAAATTTGTGGGAAGGGCTTCCCTGGTGGCGCAGTGGTTAAGAATCCACCTGCCAATGCAGGGGACTCGGGTTCAAGCCCTGGTCCAGGAAGATCCCACATGCCGCGGAGCAACTAAGCCCATGCACCACAACTACTGAGCCTGTGCTCTAGAGCCCATGAGCCACAACTCCTGAAGCCTGGGCGCCTAGACCCTGTGCTCTGCAACAAGAGAAACCACCACAATGAGAAGCCCCCGCTCACCGCAACTAGAGAAAGCCCGTGCATAGCAACAAAGACCCAATGCAGCCAAAAATAATTAAATAAATAAATTTTTAAAAAATTTGTGGGAAGCCACCAAAGCTCTACATTGTAGGAAATTAACAAACTTAATGCATTTAGAAAACCTGGATTGAGCAGTTAGTTCACGACTCTGTTACCACACATACCGTGCCTGTCACATAGCAGGCAGTTGACAAAAGTGTTGGGGGAAAGAAGCATTAACATAAGCCAGAAAACATGTTTTTTACACGGGCTCTCAGCAGTGAAAGCATGGAGTCCTAACCACTGGACTGCCAGGGAATTCCCAGAAAACATTTATTTATTTATTTAATTTATTTTCGGCTGCGTTTGGTCTTGTTGCTGTGCGCAGGCTTTTTCTAGTTGCGGCGAGTGAGGCCCACTCTGTTGTGGTGTGCGGGTCTCTTATTGCGGTGGCTTCTCTTGTTGTGGAGCATGGGCTCTAGGCGTGTGGGCTTCAATAGTTGTGGCTCGATGGCTCTAGAGTGCAGGCTCAGTAGTTGTGGCGCACAGGCTTCGTTGCTCCCTGGCATGTGGGATCTTCCCGGACCAGGGCTCAAACCCCTGTTTCCTGCATTGCCAGGCGGATTCTTAACCTCTGCGCCACCAGCGAAGCCCCATTTTTTTTTTTTAATTAAGGTAAATAGCAGGAAGTAATTCATACAATAAAAGTAAAAGTACAATTTTAAAAAAGTAGAAGAAGGACTTCCCTGGTGGTACAGTGGTTAAGAATCCACCTGCCAGTGCAGGAGACACGGCTTCGAGCCCTGGTCTGAGAAGATCCCACATGCTGCAGAGCAACTAAGCCCAACTACTTAGCCACAACTACTGAGCTTGCACTCTAGAGCCCGCAAGCCGCAACTGCTGAAGCCTGCATACACAGAGCCTGTGCTCCGCAACAAGAGAAGCCACTACAATGAGAAGCCCACGCACTGCAACGAAGAGTGGCCCCTGCTCACTGCAACTAGAGAAAGCCCCCATGCAGCAACGAAGACCCAATGCAGCCAAAAATAAATTAAAAAATAAATTTTTTTTTAAAAAGTAAAAGATAGTTAATAAAGTAGTAGATTTTATCCAAGAATATTCTCTTTGAAAAGACCATTAATATAGAATCAGCAGTTATTATTGAAGGACAAAAGTTGATTCAATTACAGCTTTATGTATGGGAATGGTGAAATAGGTACATATATCAAAGAGATTTAAAAGTTTTTAAATTTATGTGTTACTATATACATATATTTCAGTATGTATAAAAATATTAAAAAAAAATATATAGAGAATGAGCTATCTAGAGAAACCAAAATGATCAAAGTTGACTCAAGAGACTATAGAAAGCCTGAACAATCTATAGATTTTATATTTTATTTTATATTTGAAACAATTTATAGATTTTATAATTTATAGTTTTATAATGTATGAGATCTGTAAACAAAGGAAATTTAAATGGAGTTATGTTCTTGTTTTTTAAAAACTAGAATCGATAGTTTTTCAGGCAATAAAATTTTAAAGAATAGATAACTTCTAACAAAATTTTGCAGGATCATTCTATGAGGCAGATATCCCAATAATAAAATTTTAGACGAGGGTAATCCCTAAAAAGCAAAATCTAGACCAGTATCATTTAAGATACATGCAGACATTCCAAGTAAAGTTCAGTAAATTGAACTCAGTAGTCTGATAAAACAGTTATAAAACATAAAATGATTTACCAGGAATACCGAGGGCCTGACCTTTTGTGATTTAGTTAGGCATTTAGGTTTTCTAACTTGAGCGGTGTAACAGTGTTGGGAAAAATGATGTGATCCTGCCCCAATAATTTCTTTCATTTGTTTCTCTTCTTTTTCTCGTTTATTTTAGCTTCATCAATTTTATAAAAGGAATGAAAGATTATTTGAAAAACAGGCATTCAATACTTAAAAGTTATTACCTTCTACAAAAGAAAAACAAGTATTGCCACAGCACTTTATTTTCAACCAAATGAATGTCACTGTCATACACTGACTTGTACCTCTAAGTCCATTTTGCTCAGAGTGGGCAGATTGGGCAGATGTCATTGAATAATCAGTCACCATCTAGAATAATAAATCTCTTCCACTCATGATTTCAAATTGCTTTTAATTTGTGGACATTACACAGTGTTTACACAAAAATGTGACATACACAATGAGAATTTTAAGTGCTATTATGTGTTTCTTCACCCTGGTAACATTTTCTTGTTAACTGAAGTCTTTTGGGGACAGTACATTAACTCAAAATTTCTTAAAGTATGTTCCAGAAAACACCAATACTTAATGGTTCTTGAAGAAAATGATTTTGTGGTCAAACAAGCATGCAAGCTCTATATTTCTTGGGAGAAAAAATTCACATTAAGTGCCTATCAAAAGACTATCAAAAATGTTTCATTTTATCTAACTCAATGTATCTCATACTTTGCTATAGAGCTCCCATTCCCAATACCTATTGTAGATGTAATTCCATTTTGGCAGCTGTTGCCCTAACCAAAAGGAGAGGCTTCAAGGATGGAAATGTCAGCATTGTGGCAGGTGTGTGGTTATCTAGCAAGGCAAGCAACTCAGCATGCTGTCCAACCAGCTGCTTGCTTTTTTTTGGATTTAACATGGTTCTTTTCAGTAGACTAGAAAACCCCTAGTCCTTTTCTTTATCTAAATACACCATATGTATTGAGGCCTTTTATTGGTCAATATTTAGGTTATATATAATTTCTCACTGAAAAATATCTTGTTGAATATCTGAGTTTCTTGCTATACATAACAAGGGTTTCTCTGAGGTATTTATCAAAAGGTGAGATTGGTAAGTCAGAGGTTATGTTCATGTTCAACCTTGCTAGATATTGCTGTAGAAGAGGAGAACATCCTTATGGTACCAATTTACAACCCCTTCAACCAGTGAAATATTATTTCCTCATATCCCCACTTCTGGTATGTGCTTTAATATTTTCCTGGTAAATAATGAGTTGAGCATCTTTTCACATATGTTTATTGCTAAATACTATAGCTTACCAATTCATATGTATTGCCCATGTTCCATTTTTTAAGAAACATTCATATAAAAATAGTGGGATTCTTAAAAATAACATTCTAGATAGTAATCCTTTACCTAGTATTATGATGGACTCACCTTCTCCCAGACTGTGGCTTATTTGTTTTTATTGTGATATTGTCATATTAAAATTTTAAATATGGATACAATCATTGCTTTCATTACCCAATAACCTTTAAAATTCATTTTTTACTAGACTTGATTTTTTAGGCAATGAGTTATGTCAACTACAAATAGATATGATTTTTTCCTGAATATTTATAGTGATTATTTTATTATTCTTCCTCTAACAGAAATAATTTCCAGAACAAGATTTAGGATTAGTGGTGATAGAGGGCATCTAGTTGTTTTTCCCAACATAATGGAAATCACTTAGTGTAATGTTTGCTCTGTGTTTGAGGTAAACAGACCTTGTGTGGTTCACTTGTTTCCTTCAGTCCCTATTTAACTTTTTTTTAAATTAAAAATGCCTGCTGAATATTGTCAGATGCCTTTTTGGCACACTGATATATTTTCCTTCTTGAATTTGTTAATGTGATAAGGTGTACTTTGGTCATTAAGGCAACATGATACTGATGCAAAACGAACAAGTAGACCAACAGAATAAAATAAAGAGCCCTGAAACAGACCTACATACATGTGGTCATCTGATTTACGACAAAGGTTCCTCTGCAGTGTGGTTGCAGAGGAAGTGATGTTCTTTTCAATAAGTAGCACTGGATCAATTGCATATCCATATGGATAAAAAATTAACCTTGGCTCTTATCTTACATTTCACACAAACACATTCCAGATGTGTTAATGATGTAATTGTAGAATATACGATAAAAACTTTAGAAGAAAACATAGAATATCTTTCTAGCCTTGGGATAGCAAAGATTTCTTAAACAGAACACAAAAAGCACTAACCATATAGAGAAAAAAAAGTAAATTTTACTATATTAAATTAAAAAATCTATTTTCATCAAAAGACACCATTAAAGTGAAAAGGCAAGCCACAGACTGGGAGACTATATTCACAATACATAAATTTGACCAAGAATATATAAAGAACCACTACAAATCAATAAGTGACAGACAACCAAATAAGAAATGGGGGTACTTCCCTGGCGGTCCAGTGGTTAAGACTCCGTGCTTCCATTGCAGGCCGTGCAGCATGGCCAAAAATAAAATAAACACTTCCAAAAAATGGATATCCAAATGGCCAATAAAGATATCAGACCGTGCTCATGTTCGTTAATTATCAAGAAAATGGAAAAATTAAAACCACAATGTGATATGGCTGTACACCCACCAGAATAGCTAATAAAAAAAATGCGTGCAAATGCTTGTGCATAATGCATACCTGGAGGGTGCCATGGTGTGCTCTGGCTATTTCAATATGCTAGTGGATATTAAAGACAAGATCCCCAATCTCCAGGAAAATCTGGAAAGCAGACAACCAGTGAGTACGTAACTAAGAAAACTTCACATACTGATAAGGGTCATGATGAGAAAGATACTGGGAAGGAGAATTACTGGAGGGGGACAATTCAGTTAATCTTTTCACCTGAAGTGTATACAGAATCTATAGTGGTAGCAATACAGGTTTTATGTAAGTATAGCCAGGCTAACACTGAAAAAGAAAAGCTGCAAAGTGGTACTAGTCCAACCAGATAATTAAAAATGCTAAAAAGTCCCTATAATCGAAACGATGTGGTACTCATGCATGAACAGACTAGTGGAATAGAACAGAATTCCATAAGTAGACCCAAATACATAGGGGATTTTAGTACATAAAGGGACAGGGACGTGACACATTCTATTTTTTATTTTTTGTGTTTTTTTATTTTAGGGACCATATTAATGTTTTACAAATTTTAAAAGTCAGTAACAGGGACTTCCCTGGTGGTCCAGTGGTTAAGAATCCGTCTCGCAATGCAGAGGACACTGGTTCGATCCCTGGTTGGGGAACTAAGATCCCACATGCTGCGGGGCAGCTGAACCCGCATGCCACAACTAGAGAGAAGACCGCGCACCGCAACAAACAGCCTACGCGCTGAAGCAAAAGATCCAGCGTGCTGCAACTAAGACCTGACGCAGCCAATAAATAAATAAATATTTTTAAAAGTCAATAACAACCAAAGGGGAAAGTGGGGAGGGATAAATTAAGAGTATGGATTAACATACAGCTATATATAAAACACATAAACAACAAGGATTTACTGTATAGCACAGGGAACTATACTCAATATCTTTTTTAAAAATAAATTTATTTTATTTATTTATTTTTGACTGCATTGGGCCTTCATTGCTGCACGCAGGCTTTCTCTAGTTGCAGTGAGTGGGGTCTACTCTTAGTTGTGGTGTGCGGGCTTCTCATTGTGGTGGCTTCTCTTGCTGCGGAGTACAGGCTCTAGGCACGTGGGCTTCAGTAGTTGTGGCATGCAGGCTCAGTAGTTGTGGCTCGCGGGCTTAGTTACTCCACAGCATGTGGAATCTTCCCAGACCAGGGATCAAACCAGTGTCCCCTGCATTGGCAGGCGGATTCTTAACCACTGCACCACCAGGGAAGTCCCTATACTCAATATCTTATAATAACCTCTAACGAAAAATAATCTGAAAAAGAATATATATGTATAACTGAATCCCTTTGCTGTACACTTGAAACTAACACAATATTGTAAATTAACTATAGTTCAATTTTTTTTTAAGTGAATAACAGAGAAGAGAACCTAAGTTGAAATATAAGCAAAAAAAATAAATAAAGTTGCCTTCACACTAAAGGGGGAAAAAAGACTTAGGCAAGCAACATTTTTTTTTTTTTTTTTGCGGTACGTGGGCCTCTGTTGTGGCCTCTCCCATCGTGGAGCACAGCCTCCGGACGCGCAGGCTCAGCGGCCATGGCTCACAGGCCTAGCCGCTCTGCAGCATGTGGGATCTTCCCGGACCGGGGCATGAACCTGTGTCCCCTGCATCGGCAGGCGGACTGTCAACCACTGCGCCACCAGGGAAGCCCGGCAAGCAACTTTTGAAGACAATTTGACCATATTCCCTCAGGATAAAAACAGAAGAAGAAAAAAAAAACCCGTGAACAAGTAATTAACTCTTGTTAGTAGGATTGATTTACACGGTGATATAGATTAGTAATTCTGGAACTATTTCATGTATTCTAGAATCAAGCAAAAAAGTAACTGTACTTGGGAGTAAGTAAATATAATGGGAGCCAAGTTTGTTGTTGCTGGAGAAGGGCATTGCAATAGGGAAAGCAGGAGGCTAGGATGAACCCTGTGGTGTTGGATTGCAATTGGAGGTATCACTACAAAGTCATGCTTTAAAAAAAAAAATTAGAAATTCATATAAAGGTGTGTGTATGTATGTCCCCCTAGCAGAGAGGATATAGAAGCAATTACACCGCTGTAGCAATGAGAATATCCAGCACCCAGATCCCAGGAACAAGGGCTCCTTGGAGAAATAGCATAAGACACTGAGCAGAGAAAACACAAGGTGAGATTGGAATATTCTGAGGGGGTAGAAAGTAGGGAAGCGCTCAAAAAATGGTTGAAGTATGTCAAAAAGTCACAGTATCTCAAGGAGTTCTCACTGGCCAAATCTGGACAATCTGAGCATCAAAACAGGTCATAATAGTAGCAGATTGAGTAAAACCATTGACTAACACAGTGACTAAAAGAAGAATCCATGAAACATGCTTTATAGTAGAATGCCAACTTACAAATGTAGAAGGAATGGCGAAATTAGAAAATCACCATCAATCAACCATCACAGTAATCATTGATTCTGGTAAGAATCATCAATGTATGCCAAAACCAATGGGTGAAAATTTGATGAGAAACAGAATTTGATGCCATTGTAAAGACTCTCTCCACAAATATTAATTACAAAGGGAAAAGTAGTAACAATACAGTGAAGAAACCTGGCAGACAGCATCTTGACCAGTTATCAAAGTTAACATAACCAGTGTGGCACAAAATGACATCCTGTACTTCCAGAACAGAGCGACTCCAGTGATATTCCTGCCAAAAGGCATAACCAGAATTTAGTCATAAGGAAATCACAGAAAAATGCAAATTGAGCAATGCTCTACAAAATAACTGACCTTTGCTCTTCAAAAATGTCAAGGTCAAGGAGGACAAAGCTTGAGGAATTGTTTCAGGTTAAAGGAGACTAAAGAGACATTACAAGTGTAATATATGACCCTGGAACAGAAATTTTTTTTTTCTGTAAAGGCTTTATTGGAACAATTGTGAATTTGAATAAGGTAAATATTAAAACAAAAGTATTACATCCATGTAAATTTCATAATTTTGATCATTGTAATTATGGAGATTACGGGAGAGAATGTCTTTGCTTTTAGGATGTATACACTGAAGCATTTAGGGATAAAGGAGCCTTACGTGGGTAACTGACTTTTCTGAATGAAATTCCAAGTGTTCAGAAAAAAATAGGATCGTAAAGTAAATGCAGTAAATGTCAGCATTTACAGAATCTGTGTGAAGGGTATACAGGAATTCTTTGTGCTATTCTTGCAACTTTTCTGTACATTTGATATTATGTCAAAATAAAAAGTTTCATTAACAAAGAAAGCAGGTTTGCATTATGCCTCCTCCATGAATTGCTCTGTGATGTTGAACAGGTCGTTTCACCTCTCTGTGTTTCTGTGTCTGTTACATGAGGATCGAAATGGTACCCACGTGATGGGATTGTTATGAAAAATAATTAATGCATGTAACATTCTTAAAACTAGGCCTGGTAAAAGAAAGAGCACTTTAGGGCTTCCCTGGTGGTGCAGTGGTTGAGAATCCGCCTGCCGAGGCAAGGGACACGGATTCGTGCCCCGGTCCGGGAAGATCCCACATGCCACGGAGCGGCTAGGCCCGTGAGCCATGGCCACTGAGCCTGCGCGTCCGGAGGCTGTGCTCCGCAACGGGAGAGGCCACAGCAGTGAGAGGCCCGCGTGCTGCAAAAAAAGAAAAGAAAAGAAAGAGCACTTAAATTTTAGCTTTTATAATTTTTACTTGAAAATTTGTCTCTTTTCACCTCCAAAAAGTTTTCTCTGTCTTCCTTTTTTTCTTAAAATTCCCTTTTCTTACTTATTATTAGTTTCTCCTTGTAGAATTCCTATTAGACATTAGAATTTCTGGCACTGCCTTTCACATGTCATTTTCTCTCATGTTTTCCACTTTTATCCTTTTGTACAGAATTTTGGGAGAAACTCTGAGCATGATTTTTCTATTCTTATAGTTACTCTTCCACATATCTCCACTTCTACTATTCAGCCAAGCTGTTGAGTTATTTACTTCATGTGTTTAATCTCCAAGAAAGTAGATTAGTTTTAGAAAAGTCTAATCTGGGTTTATGCATACTCTTTCTTTTCTGGTGTTTCAGAAGGTAAGGAGTAAGGTGGAGGGCAGTGGTGGGGGGCAAGGCAGAGGCCTAAGTGAGTTTTTAAAGTTCTGTTCCAAATTCTTGAGGTCCAGCCACTTTTTTGCCATTGGGATCCTTAAAACACTCTAGTATAGTTATATAAATCTCACTTTTCACTGTTACTCCTTAATTTAAAAGGTCTAATGCAAGTTTCCTGCACCCGTTGTCTTGTTCTATAGTCTCATACTTTATTTTATTTTTAAAAATATTTATTTATTTATGGGCTGCGTCAGGTCTTAGTTGTGGCACTCAGGGATCTTTCATTGCTGTGCGCAGGCTCCAGAGCATGTGGGCTCAGTACCTGTGGTGCGTGGGCTCTCTAGTTGTGGCTCGCATGCTCAGTAGTTGCGGCGTGCGAGCTTAGTTGCCCTGCAGCATGTGGGATCTTAATTCCCCAAGCAGGGATCGAACCGGCATCCCCTGCATTTGCAAGACAGTTTCTTAACCACTGGACCACCAGGGAAGTCCCTACTTTATTTTAAATAAGATTTTCTTTTAGAATGGTTTTAGATTTACAGAAAAGTTGCAAAAATAGTTCAGAGTTCCCGAATAATGAGCACCCAGTTTTCCCTTTTGTTGACGTCTTATACTACTATGGTACATTTGTATATCCTTATTAACTGAAGCCCATACTCCAGTCAAATTTCCTTAGTTTTTACCTAATGTCCTTCCATTCCAGAATCCTATCCAGGATACCACATTACATTTATTCCTCTGTGTCCTTATGCTCCTCAAGACTGTGACAGTTTCTCAGAGTTTCCTTGCTTTTGATGTCCTTGACAGTTTTGAGGAGTACTGGTCAGTTGCTTTATAAAATGTCCCTGAAGTTGTGATTGTCTAATGTTTTTTTCCTAGTTAGACTGGGAGTTTGAATTTGGGGGAAGTAGACCACACTAACTGCCACTCTTAAAACATATTAGAGGTATATGCTATCAACATAACTTATCACTGATATTAGCCTTGAATTCCTAGCCAAGGTAGTGTTTGCCAGATTTCTCCACTGTACAGTTATTTTATCCCTCTTCCCAGACTATGCTCTTTGGAAGGAAGTCACTATGCACAGCCCACACATAAGGGGTGGGAAGTAATGTTTCAACTACTCGAGGAGGGGTAATCCACACAAATTATTTAGAATTCTTCTATATGGGAGATTTGGTCAATCTCCCCCATTTATTTATTCAACTATTTATTTATGTCAGGATGGACTCATTGATATTTATTTTATACTTTGGGTTATAATTCAATATTATGTATTTTTGTTTTTGTTTGTTTTTCTCAAATTGTTCCAGCTTTGGCTATTGTGAGCTCTTTCAGTTAGCTCCTGTGTCCCTTTGACATACCCCATCATTTTGTTTTTTGAAGCACTTCCTTTATTTTCTGGTGCTACAAGACATTGCAGGCTCATCTTGTATATTTCCTGCCCAGCCTTAGAATCAGCCATTTCTCCAAGGAGTTCTGGTTCCTGTCAACCTAAATAAACCTAAGACGCAATAATCAAGCAAAAAAAACATTTATTTGGGATCGAAGAATTGCAATTTGAGGCACGTAGATTCTGGTAACAACCCAGTGTCCCGCTAGGGAGTAAAACTCAGGGACTTTCAAAGGTGAAGAAAGGAAGTTTGCATTACAGACTCTTAACTGGAGTTGGAGGCAGAAGCTAGTTTTGGCTAAACATGATTGGGTACTAAGGCTACCACTGCAGGAAGGTAAAAGTTCGTTACTGTGACAAGTTGCAGGTGTTCTTGCAGAGTCCTTGGAATATCTGTGGTTTGGCCTCACCTGGCTCCACCTGGTGAGGACGTGCATAAGGTCCACCTTCTAATGGCTTTCTGGCTCCATTTTAAAACCCCTTGACATTAGTGACTCCATTTTATTTCATATTTCACACTTCTTTCATTGTTGAATGATATTAGAAACCAAATGCTGGGCATAGGAATTGCTCATTTTTTCCTGGGATTGTTTCTAGGCCCTCTCAGCAGACAGAGCTAGAGAACATATTTGTGTATACTAACGCAGGTATACATACAAATCTATATTATTTATATATGTGTATGTATTAAGCTAAATATGAATTCATATTGATTTCTCTGACTCTAATCCAGTAACAAATAGTTCATTCTGCCTTCTGTGATATTGTGTTATAATAAGAAGTATATATTTGGTCTTATACCCCATTCCTGGCACAGAGCTCCTAAAACCCTTGAAATTTCCTACATGATGAGAGTGATAAAGTTGTCTTTTGTTGTGTTAAGGAAGTGACTTTTGGAAAGCACCTAAGGATGAGATCTGGTAGCCAGTGGAGCCAACCGTGTGATTAGAGGTTGAAACTTTCAGTCCCCCTTTTCCTCTCCTTCACTACCGTCCCACCTCTGGGGGGTGGGGAGAGGAGCTGAAGATTGAGTTCAATCATGTTTATATAATGAAGCCTCCATAAAAACCCAAAAGGAGGGAGTTCAGAGAGCTTCTAAGTTAGGGAACCAGAATGCTTCCATGTGCCACTGTGCCCGGCCCCAAACTCCATGAGAATAGATGCTCCTTTGGGATGTTCCCCTCCATATCTCTTCACTTGGCTGTTCATTCATATCCTTTAATATCCTTCATAATAAATCGGTAATCTAGTAAGTAAACGGGTTTCCTTAGGTCTATGAGCCATTCTAGCAAATTAATCAAACCTGAAGAAGGGGTTGTGCGACCATAACCAATTGGTCAGAAACAGGTAACAACCTAGCTTCCAATTGGTCAGAAGCACAGGTAACAATCTGGGCTTACAATTGGCATCTGAAGTGGTGAGGAGTGGGCAATCTTATAAGACTGAGCCCTCAGCCTGTGGAATCTGATGCTATCTCTGGGAAAATGGTATCAGAATTGGGTTGAATTGTAGGACATCCAGCTGGTGTCCAAAAATTGCTTGGTGGCACACATTGTAATTGGTGACTATAATCCTCTTATCTCCCCGCCTTGGGTGGTCTGGAACTTCCCACTCCAAGACTGAGGAACCTGGCTTTCATTGTCTTTCATCCATTTATTTATTTGTTTACATGTAGTGGTTTCAGAATTGTTTACCCATACACCGTTTATGTACACTTGTCTTTAGACTTACAGTTTCTACTCATTCCCAAAGTTACTTAAGTCAGCTTTCCCCCCGCCCCCCATATTCTTCAATGAGGTTTATCATACTTTTTTTTTTTTTTGCGGTACGAGGGCCTCTCACTGTTGTGGCCTCTCCCGTTGCGGAGCACAGGCTCCGGACGCGCAGGCTCAGCGGCCATGGCTCACGGGCCCAGCCGCTGTGCGGCATGTGGGATCTTCCCGGACCGGGGCACGAACCCGCGTCCCCTGCATCGGCAGGCGGACTCCTAATCACTGCGCCACCAGGGAAGCCCTATCATACTTTTTTTTTTTGTGGTACGCGAGCCTCTCAATATTGTGGCCTCTCCCGTTGCGGAGCACAGGCTCCGGACGCGCAGGCTCAGCGGCCATGGCTCACGGGCCTAGCCGCTCCGCGGCACGTGGGATCTTCCCGGACCGTGGCACGAATCCGTGTCCCCTGCATCGGCAGGCGGACTCTCAACCACTGCGCCACCAGGGAAGCCCTATCATACATTTTTTTTTTGGGGGGGAAGCCCTATCATACATTTTTTTTTTTTTTTCCTGACCTATCATACATTTTTAATACAACTGGATCAATTGGATTGAATTGGATTTTTTGCCATTGTCTGAATTTCATCCTGGGATCCCTCAGGATCAACTTCCTAATTTATTTTTTTTATGAGTAAACATTAAGGTTCACTATTTGTGCTGTTATGTTCTATGGATTTGGACAAATGCATAGTGTTATATATCCACTACCACAGTAACATACAGAATAGTTTTACCACTCCAAAAAATTCCCTGTGCTTCACATGTTCAACTCTTCCAAATCCCTAAACCTCTGGCAATCAGTGAACTGTTTTAATGTCTTAATAGTTTGCCTTTTTCAGAATGTCATATAAAATGTATGTATGTAGCCTTTTCAGACTAGTACCCTTATAAGAAGACAGGAGAGCTTGCTTAAGCTCTTTCTTCTTTCTGCCATGTGAAGATGAAACAAGAAGATAACCATCTGCAAACCAAGAAGCAAGCCCTCACTAGACACTAAATCTGCCTATGCCTTGATCTTGATCTGCTGGCTAGCCTCCAGAACTGTGAGAAATAAGTGTTTGTTGCTTTAGCCACCCAGTCCATCCTAATTTGGTTTTGGTTTTTGTTTATTATTTTATACGGAGCAGCTGTTTTATTTATTTATTTTAAGATTTTTTTTAAAAATTAATTAATTTATTTATTTTTGGCTGCATTGAGTCTTCATTGCTGTGCATGGGCTTTTTCCAGTTGCGGCGAGCAGGGGCTACTTTTCGTTGTGGTGCGTGGGCTTCTCGTTGCGGTGGCTTCTCTTGTTGCAGAGCACGGGCTCTAGGCGCGTGGGCTTCAGTAGTTGTGGCACACAGGCTCAGTAGTTGTGGCTCATGGGCTCTAGAGTGCAGGCTCAGTAGTTGTGGCGCACGGGCTTAGTTGCTCCACGTCATGTGGGATCTTCCCGGACCAGGGCTCGAACCGGTGTCCTCTGCATTGGCAGGCGGATTCTTAACCACTGTGCCACCAGGGAAGCCCCTTATTTTAAAAAAATATATTTAATTAATTAATTTATTTGGCTGCACCAGGTCTTAGTTGCGGCATGCGATATCTTTGTTGCCGCGTGCGGGATCTTCATTGTGGCATGTGGGATGTTTAGTTGTGGCATGAGAACTCTTAGTTGTGGCATGTGGGATCTAGTTCCCTGACCAGGGATTGATCCCGGGTCCCCTGCATTGTGAGCGTGGAGTCTTAGCCACTGGACCACCAGGGAAGTCCCTATCCTAATTTGTTATAGCAGCCCAAACTAAGATAGTGGTGATATCTCGTTGTTTTAATTTGCAATTCCCTAATGACAAATGATGTTGAGAATATTTTCATATGCTTACTTGCCACCTGTATATCTTCTTTGGTGAGGTATATGCTCAAAGCTTTTACACATTTTTCAAATGGGTTATTTTCTTATTGTTGAGTTTTAAGATTTTAAAAATATATTCTGGATACAAATCTTTTATTAGATATGTATTTGCAAATATTTTCTTTCAGTCTATGGCTTGTCTTTTTGTTCTCTTAGTGTCTTTCACACAACAAATGTTTTTGATTTTTAATAAGGTCTAACTTATTGATCTTTTCTTTCATGGCTCATGCTTTTGTTGTTGTACCTAAAAATTCATCAACCATCCCAAGGTCACACAGATTTTCTCTTATTTTTTTTCTAAAAGCTTTATAGTTTTGTGTTATATATTTAGGGCTATGATCCATTTTGAGTATCAAGGTTTTGTGTTATTTTGCTTTTTGTTCTTTTTGCATATGGGCATCCAGTTGTTTTGCACCATTTGTTGAAAAGATTATCCTTTCTCCATTGAATTTCCTTTGCTCCTTTGTCAAAGATTAGTTGACTATATTTGTGTGGATCTATTGCTGGGCTCCCTCTTTGGTACCACTGATATTTCATCTATTCTTTTACTGATACCATGCTGTTTTAATTGCTATTACATTATAGAAAATCTTGAAATCAGTAATATGAGTTCTCCAAACATTATCTTTTTATATAACTCCATACTTTTGGTTGGAACATATATATTTCTTGAAAAAATCATACTTGTGCTTTAAGATTCAGTTCAAACATAAGGTCTAGAAACCATTTACCCATCATTTGAATTCTCATTGCATCCTGTGAATTCAAATGATGGGTAACTGCTTTCTAGACCTTATGTTTATAATCTCCTTCTATAATTTTTATGCCCAGAATCTACCAGTGTTACCAAACTCGATAGTCAAGAAATATCTACTGTTCTCAATGGAACAAACTGATATCTGAATTGTGTATGTAAACATTCTCACCCAATAATTGGCTATACTATATACTCAAATCTTAAAAGGAGACTTTTATACCCTAGTGTCTCCATGTGTTCATTTTTCATATGTTTAAGCACTTGATATTTGCCAGGAACTAGGTGAGATGCTGCTGATGAAATGGTGAATAAGAGTCCTGATCAAGCCAGTCTTGTCAGATTAATTTTGTACTTAACATATTGTGTTAAAATGGTCATTTTTCAGGGACTTCCCTAGTGGTCCAGTGGTTAAAAATCTGCCTTCCAATGCAGGGTATGTGGGTTCGATCCCTGATCAGGGAACTAAGATCCCACATGCTGCAGGGCAACTAAGCCCACGCGCCACAACTACAGAACCCATGCACTCTAGAGCCTGTGTGCCACAACTAGAGATCCCACACACCGCAACTACTGAGCCTGTCTACCACAACTAGAAAGAAGCCCATACACCACAACGAAGAGCCCTCGTGCCACAATGGAAGATCCCGCATGCCACAACTAAAACCTGATGCAGGCAAAAATAAAAATAAATAAATAAATATAAAATGGTAACTTTTTAGTTCTTGGTTGTGAGCTCATTGAGGGTAGAAACTGGGCTTTTGTGTGTGATTTTACTTATTAATTAATTAATGTATCTGATGCATAATAATGCCTGGCTGGGATCTCCCTGGCAGTCCAGTGATTAAGACTCTGTGCTTCCAATGCAAGGGGCACGGGTTCGATCCCTGGTTTAGGAACTAAGATCCCACATGCTGAGCCACACAGCATGGCCAAAAAAAAAAAAAAGCCTGGTCTATGTGTATGATAAGTATTTGGTGAATAAATTATGAAGGACTTTCTTTCAGTTAAATGTGAGTAAGAGAAAGTATTAACATTTTAAAAATAACACCTAAACACAGGGTGGTATCAAAAGCCTAATTGTCTCATTAAAGTAAAAGAAAAACGCAGTTATCTTAGATTTAAAAACATAAAATACAATCACTGCAGGGCACGGTTTCATTTTTCCACTGAGATGCCTGAAATGGCAGATTCTTTTTCTTGAATCCAATCAAGTACATCATGAGCACTGTAATAAAAGCAATGTATTCCTAAGTGCTAGATAGGTCAAATGTACTAAAAGATTAATTAATTAACTTACTTAAGGTTGTGAACTAGCAAAGAATGTTGGTTCAGTCTCCAACCAACAATCCTAGTGAACTAGAAATACAAGAGAGGTATGGATTCCAGGAATTTAAAAAATTTTAAAGCCTCCTGACCATGATGGAGTAACTGATATCCAACTAGGTTTCTTGCCAAAAACAATCATAAAACTAGGCAAAATATATGAGGCAATTGTTTTCAAACTTTGGACAATAGGCAGTGCAGGGCTGTGATCACTGATAGAAGAGAAAAACATGAAGTAAGCCCATGATTGTCTCTGCTTTCTGCCTGGGGCTACTTTCTGGAGTATGGTATGGAGAGGTATAGCCCAAGTAAACTCAGAGTCTCACTGAGCGGAGTAGGCTAAGAATTTGGCCTAAGACTAAGAGTTTGGGGATGCTAAGTGGCTGGAATTAGTGGGGTAGAGTCAAGACAATAGTTTTCTGCAAAGAAGGAGTCCCAGAACTGTGCATAGGGATCTTCTTACATTTTTAATTAATACTAATCTGTGCATGTACAGGGAGAGACTCCACAAAGCCTAGCAGAGAACAGCTTCTGGGGAGTTATGAGCTTCACAGAGATTCTAGAAGTGCTGGGAAAAAGGAAATTCCAAACATTCAGAGTGGACAGACACTTCTGGACACCCTAGTAGTCAGCTCACACCCTAAAAAGACCACACCTTTAGAGTACGGTTATGCTAGCCCTAAGCAAAGGCTACTCTAGATCTAAGGGAAGAAAGTTTTAAAACAGGTCTTGAAGAGATCAGACTGTTCTGCCAGTAAATTAACTGGCTGCTATAAACAAATCAATAATCTTTAAAGAAAGATAACAAAATCTGAACTCTCAACAACATAGCATCCACAATGTACAGCATACAATCAAAAATGACTACTCATTCAAAAAAGCAGGAAAAAAGCAACCAATGGAAATAGAACATGAGATTACCCAGATATTGGAATTAATTAGGAGACAGTATAAATATGTTTATTGACTTAATGGAAAATATAGTCATAATGAATAAATGGACAGGATCTTCAGCAGAAAAATGGAAAGGGTAAAATAGAATTGGGAATGAGAGTTTTATAGCTGAAAAAACAAACAAAAATTTCACTGAATGAGCATAAGAACAGATGGGGGGCATCAGAAGAAATGGTCAGTAATCTCCATGATAGATCAGTAATAATTATTCAATCCTAAGTACAAAAAGGAAAAAGATTGAAAAAAGAAAGATATTTATGGAACAATATTAAGTGACCTACTGTACTTGTAAATAGAGTCCTAGAATGAGAGGATTGATAGAATGTGGTAGAACAAAAACTATGACCAAAATCCCCCAAATCTAATAAATAGAAAATCCTGTAAGCAGATAGAAAAAAACAATACATAACATATTGGGAAACAAAAATATGAATGATGCTGACTTAATCAGAAACAATAAAAGACAATGGAATAACATCTTTAAAGTATTAAAGAAAAAATGTGAATTCAGAATTCTATCCCCAGAGAAAAATATCCTTTTAAAATGAAGATGAAATGAAGATATTTTCAGATAAGTGAAGATTTATATCATAACCAGTAGAACTGTAGTATAGAAAACACTAGAGGGAGTTCTTCAGGTTGAAGGGAATTGACATTGGATGATACAGGAAGGAAAGACCAACAGGTAGGGAAGAAGAGTATCAGAAATGGAAAATATGTGGGTAACTATAAAATTTGTTTTCTTTCCTAAATGTTATTAAAATATATGACTGTTTAAAGCAAAATAATGTAACATGGTACGGTGGATTTTATAAGGTATGTAGTTGAAATGACAACAGTAGGACAAAGAATAAAAAGTTCAGGGACTTCCCTGGTGATCCAGTGGTTGAGACTCCATGCTTCCCCTATGGGGTGTGGGCTCGATCCCTGGTTGGGGAACTAAGATCGTCATGCCCCATAGTGTGGCAAAAAAAAAAAGAATGAGGAGTGCAAATGAAATGATATTGTTACAGGTTCTTATATTTTACATGAAGTGGTATGATATTAATTCTAGTGTAAACTATATTAAAGATGCATATTTAATCCCTGGAGCAACCTCTAACAAGATGCATAGAGGTATAGCTGAAGAGTCAACAGAATTCAAATATACCAGAAAAAATTAATCAACCCCCCCAAAAGAAAGCAGGAAAGGAGAAATAGTTAATTTTTTAAAATGTGGCAAATAGAAATCAACAAAACAGTAAACATAAATCCAAACAAATTAATAATTACGTCAATATAAATTGATTACATATTTCAGTGAAAAGCCCCAAGACTGCCACACTGGAGAAAAAATGTGAAACCCAAACTACATGCTATCTGCCAGAAATGTATATTAAATGTAATCACAGATAGGTTCAAGGGGAAAAGGTAGAACAAGATATACTTGTGCACACAGTAAGCACAAGCAAACTAGAGTGACTCTACTAATATTAGATAAAACAGATGTCAAGACAAGAGACAGAGGAACAGGGATATCGTCTCGGTGCTTTGTGACCGCCTGGAGGGGTGGGAGGGAGGGAGACGCAAGAGGGAAGAGATATGGGAACATATGTATATGTATAACTGATTCTCTTTGTTATAAAGCAGAAACTAACACACCATTGTAAAGCAATTATACTCCAATAAAGATGTTAAAAAAAAAAAAAAAGACAAGCGACAGAAATGTTTCATAATAGAAGGGTCAATTCATTGGGAAGAAACAATCATAAATGTGCGTATGCTATAATAACAGCTTCAAAATACATGATGCAAAAACTGAATGAACTAAAGGTAGAAATAGACAAATCCACAATCGCAGTTTTCATGTATCTCCTACTTCATACATATTCTGCTGTTCGAAAAATGAGATTTAAGATTAGCCTAGATATTTTCAGATAATTTCTAAAGTTTTTTGAGAGGAGAAAAATCCTTCCATCTATGAACTAATACATAAAATCCAAGTCCGGAGGTCCACCACCCGCTCCCGCCCCAATCGCTCGCGCCTGCGCTTGCGCATTCCTCTCAGCCCGTTGGGGCGAGGACCAGGCCCTCCCTACCGGGACTACATTTCCCACAAGCCTCTGCACCTAGTTTCCTTCCGGCTTCCTTTCTGGTGTCGGCTCGGAGAGGTGAGTTGGTCTTGTGCATTGAGGAAATGGGCGCGGGGGCGGCGCGGGGGCGGCACGGGCCTCTGTGTGCACTCGGCTGAAGTGACTGTGTAGTTTGTGACGCTGACTGGACACTGGGCACCCTGGTGCGTCTTCTGTCCTCCTGCTTCAGGGCCGCACAGATGCAGCGGCCCAGAATGGCTCCGAGTTAGATTTTATGAACCTCACAGTGAAGGCCCCTATCAAAAAGACGCAGAACAACAGCTCTCAGAACCACAGCTTAACCAGAGCTCCCTCCCAAGGCAGCTTTTGAGAACTCCGAGACGTATTCCAGCCCTGGTCTTTGTACTCTGGCCATTCTCACCCAGAAGGGTCAGCTTCTCCCCAGGCTCCTTCTTACTTCCATCGAGTTATGTGTGTGGTGGATGGCGGGAGCAAATGTGGTAGCGGGGGTGTGTCCTTAATCTGGACAGGCTGAGCTCCGAAAAAGGCGCAATGTGTCCAGATTCCCGTCTCCGTCCCCCAACCTGCTGATCTTTAGGAATGGAGTCAGAAAGGGGAAAATAATTATGTATATACAATTATATATGTGTGTGTGTATATATATATGTATATGATTATATATATGTTTATGTTTCCTCTTTGTTCCATGAAATGTAATTTTTATTTTTTTCTAGACGTGGGGACGTTTGCTTCTCCTGTGAAAGAGTGAAAAATCAGGTCGGACTGAAAAAAGATAAAGCGGCCCTGCCATTAATCTGGATGGGAGAGGATAGACAGATAAAGCAAGCTGCAGAGTTAATAGAAAACATTATTTCTGCCCAGGTCATGCAGCAGTTGTAAAATGCCATAAAGACTCCCTTTTTGAGAGCTTATAGCTTTCTTACCAGTGTTGCACCAGACCTGCCTTGCTGATTTTATTTTATCACTGGGGATACCCAGTTACTAAATTACCCTCACTTCACTTTCTAGCACTTAATCTCCAATTAATCCCTGCCGCTCCTATTCTCACCTCAGAAACAGCAGTCACTGAAGTATGGTTCCCCACTTCTTAAGAATCCTTCAGCTGGAATTCAGCTCTTTACAAAAGAGCTTTTCTTATCCCTCTCCTCCATCACATTCCAGCCATTCCTGTAGAATTTCCTCCCTCTCTTGAGTCAATAAATCTTATTTTGTTGGACTGTACAGGATTGTTACAGGTAGTCTTTAGTTGGTTAGGCTTTAACACCGGAATATCCTATCCATTGGCATGGTACTTTGTTCTTCCTTCCCAATGAATGGTGGAGAGGATGAGGGTAGAGTCCCCCCCACCTCCACCAAGGGTATCCTCTCCTCTCCAGTGGCTATTCAGATGAACATTTGGCAGTCATTTAATTCCACCTGTGAGCTGCTGCTTTCTAATAATTTGAATGGTCTGCAGGTAAACCTCATGCAGGGAGGCTAACTGTAGAGCTTTATTTTAGGCTGTGATTTATTATGATTTATTTATTACAGTTTAGTTGGAATCATACACTAGGTGTTTTGATCTTTTCCACTGCCCTGAGGTCAAAAGCAGGGAAAGATAGGAGATGGTTTGATTGGTGACAGGGTCTTATGCTTTTGAAGCTTTTAGGAGTGGTAAGGTGATAGATTTTTAACAGAGAACTCTGTGTTAACAAGACAAGGGGTTACTAGTGGGAGGGAAGGGAAACATCAGTAGAAATTTGAAAATTGGTTTGAGGTTTTTGACGGCATGAGTTTGTTTCAGGCCACATATTTATGTGGTCTTATGACAGGCAGTTTAGTATAGTTGCAATATGGGTTATGGAGCCAAATTATCAGGGTGCTAATCCTAATCCTTCACCCTTAGAGCTGGGTGAAGTTGGGGCAATTTATTTCATCTCTTTGTGCCACAGTTCCTTCATCTGTAAAAGGAGGATAATAATAGAACCTACTGTGTAGGGTTGCTAAGAATAGGTGAATTAATATATGTAAGGTCCTCAGATAATGCTTGATACATAAGTGCTCAGTAGATTTAGTTGATATTATTAAAGTGTGATCCATGTTTTTCCTCATCACCCAGATCCAAAAATTATGAGGATTTTGCCATGTATGCTTCATCCATCCACATACCCTCCCTTTGTAAATTGTTGTTAATCAAGAGGAATTGCCTATCAGTCTGAAGCTCTGAAATTTATTAGCATTCTCAGGAAGAGCGGGGCTGAGAAACTCAAACTTTTTGTGGAAGAAAAAAGAAAGCTCAGAAGAGAATTTTCTTTAATAACTGTGGGAAGAAGTATGTAGTATTCTTCATCTTCAGTGATATAGCTGATGTTTATTAAATGTTTATTTGCTACTTTAGTGTGTTATTATATGTAGTGTCTTATTTAATACTCATAACAATGCTTTGGGATAGAATCTATAGTTATCACCATTTCATATGGGAGGAATCTAAGGCTGAAAAGTTAGGTAACATATCCAAGGTAACACACTTAATAACTGTCAGAGCTGAGATTTATATCTTGGAAGTTTGACAGAAAAGCCTATGTTAGTAATTACAACAGTATACCAAATCTCATCATCACATCTACTTGAACAAATCCTTCCCACCTTACTCAGTAATCCATCATGAGGGGGGTGATATTAAGCTGATGACAGCAAGCACTGTCAAGTTATGTCCAGATTATAGCTGTGAGGTCTCTGTAAAAGGAGGATTTCATACAGTAAGATTTATGCCTTACAATTTTTATTTTAATGATGTTACATGCAAGGTTAGAAAAATAGGACAAGAAGATCTAATAGCAGTTGGAGGGCTTCATAGGCATCTTAGCCCAAAGGATTAGTTCAGAAGCAAAAGAAACCCATTTGTCGGGACGCTGTGAAAGGAAGCAGCCATGAGACTGCCATCAGTGCCTAAAAGATATCAGAGACTTTGTCATCCTTTTCTAGGTAGTACTCTAACATATGGGTAAATTAAATCATGGAGATGGTTCATGATTAAATCATGAATTAGACGCTGAAGTAAAGAAGAAAAGCCACTCAGGAAAAACGACAGCTGTTTTTAGAGTATCCTGAACTTTTTTCTTCAACAGAAGACTGGAAGAAAACTTGAGTTGGGAAAGTCTTTCCCTTCCTCGGAGTATTTGCATACTTTAGGGTCACACTGTGTTTAATATGGTGGTAAGTGTTGTGGGCTACCACTGTAAACATTTTAACTGGTCCTTCTAGGCACATGTGATTTTTTTTTTTCTGTCAAAATAGTTTAAGGCCACACATGCTGGGATTTTTTGTATTTAACATATTGGCTTTACCCATTTCATCAAAGTTAGGGCAACATCATCACTTTTTACTCTTTGCATGGTTTTCAGTGGTATAGATGCACTACAGTTTTTTTGTGGTTTTTTTTTTTTATTTATTTTTTTATTTTTGCCGTGTTGGGTCTTCTGTTCTGTGCAAGGGCTTTCTCTAGTTGCGGCAAGCGGGGGCCGCTCTTCATGGCGGTGAGCGGGCCTCTCACTGTCGTGGCCTCTCCTGTTGCGGAGCACAGGCTCCAGACGCGCAGCCTCAGTAGTTGTGGCTCACGGGCCTAGTTGCTCCGCGGCATGTGGGATCCTCCCAGACCAGGGCTCAAACCCGTGTCCCCTGCATTGGCAGGCAGACTCTCAACCACTGCACCACCAGGTTAGCCCCCTGGCAGGAGTTCTTTAGACCCAACCAAGTTGTCATTTACTTGCCACGCAGTCTTAATTTGGATGTTTGGTGGTCGTCTGGGTGGATCTTTTCAAGTCCAAAGAGATAGAGCAATAGGAGAATGAGAAAGACTGAGGGGGAAAGCCTTGGCCTCAGTGTGCTTCTTCACGGCCAGAGAACTGGTCTTTGCCAGATCCTGCAGGCGACGTCAGCTGCCACTTAACGGGCTACTCGAATCTACATGGCTCAGGATAAGTCCCAGCCACCCTTCAGAGGGGAGCCATAGCCCAATAGGTGGATCGAGATTATGGCCTTTGAGGCCCCACATTGGGTGCCAGAAAAGATGTTGCAGGAAAGAGAGTGGGGTGCGAGAGGATGGTCACATCCCAAGTCATGTCTGAGTCCCTGGGATGGCCGCCAAGTGTGTGTTCTTGGCTTTGTGCAGGCAAGAATTCAAGAGCAAGACATAGTAAAGTGAAAGATTTATTCAGGGAGATACACACTTCATAGACAGAGTGTTGGCCATCTTGGAAGGCAAGAGGCCGCACTACAGTTTATTTAATCATTCCCCAGTTTAATTTTCAGCTTTTATTTATTATAAACCAAATCTGTTCACATATCTCTGCAAACATCTCTATGTACATGTGCAAATAATTCCTTTAGTCCCAGAAGTGGAGTTTCTGGTTTACAGCGTTATGGGGTTTAAATGCTGTTTCACACAGTTCTAAATTTGGACCAACCTAGTGTGCTGTGACCTTGCTAATATCATCAGTCTTTAGATCTTTTGGCTCTCCCAATCCAGTCGCTGTAAAGAGGTATTTTTTGGTTGCTTTAACACATTTCGTTAATTAGTAGTGAGGTCTAGTATCTTTTGAAAGGTTATTTCTATTTTTTAGTGAATTGCCCTTGCTCAGGTTTCTCTCAGTGAAGTAGAAATTCTACCCTTCAGAGGCAAAAACCAAAGTTGAAAGATGACTTTTTAGTTAGAGAAATGTGGACTCAAAGCACTGCCACTTAATAACTGCATCTGGGCAAATGATCTGACCCCTGAGCATCAGTTTTCTGAACTATGGAAAGGAGAGAGGAACTACTTTGCAGAACAATGCTGAGTGATGTACCTAAAGCAGCCATCACATGAAATTTCTCAATGAATGTTTGTTGTTGACTAACTGCAACAATCATGAATCCTCTACTGAAAGAGGGGGTGGGAAAGGACGTCATGGTATGAGAGGTTCTGATTGGGAAACAGAGTACTGAGTTGTCCGGGCTGGGGAAAGACCAGTGCAGCTTTACGTTGTCAGGAGCTGCCAGGCCCGATCTGTGTGGTTTTCAGTCTTTGTGTTTAGGAGGTTCAGGCAGGATCCTGGGGCTCATAGGAGGCTCTGTGTGGATGTTGTGGCCCTTTCTCAGCCCTGAAAAAATTGTACTGGAGAGGGGAGATGCTGCTTAGGACAGGTCTGAGGAATCCAGTGTCAGGACCAGATCCACACTGCCAGATGGGGAACTGGATAGAAATCCTCCCGCTAAAGTATCTGGGCTCTGCACAAAGGTCATCATTGTTTAGCTGAGTTTTATCAGGGCTTGGATTTCTTCAGACTCCCTATACTCTCCTCCAGTTGGGGATGAGAGCAATGTGGGTATAGCGGTGAGGAGTAGTTTGGAAGCAGGAATGGAAGAGAAAAAAAAGCTCATACTAACATAAGTCATTTTGGGAGCTCTGAGGCACATCTGGTTTCATGGCTGCTTTTTCTTCTTCCAGATCTGGTTTATCTGGACTCTAGTTCTCCAACAGAGAAATCTTGAAAAGGACTGACCGGTTCTTGCAGTTGGAAACAATGGCCCATGTAAGTTGGTGTTTCTTCTTCATTTTTGAAATATTGCCAATTTCTAGGCCATGTTTCAGGGTAAGGAATATTATCCTGAAACTTCCTATTTAACAGAATTCCATCCAAGAACCCACTCTAGTTCCTCTCATTCCTGTCAGAGTTAGGGACAAATAGCCCAGTGTCCCCTATGTGCCCCCTTCCCTTTTTTCCACTAATGTGGACCATCTCCTATCTACAGAATCTTCTGTCAAGAACCATCAAGGAGCAAAAGTGAAATGCCTTGAGAAGAATGTGGGTATTCTCTGCAGAATGTCCCCCCATTAACATTTTTGATTTTAGCTTTTGATTTTAATACCTAAACTTCAGAGAAAGCATATTTCTCTGAATTACAGTGATTTGGGGCCTAGTTTTATATGGGAAAAATTTACATCCCCAATACACAATTTGACATCTTTTAAAAGTTTTTTTTAACTTTGTATTGCTGTATAATGTACATAGAGAATAGTACACAAATCAGAAGTGTGCAGCTGAATGAATTTTCATAAATTGAGTATATCTATGCTATCAGCACTCAGGTCAAGAAAGAGAATATTACTAGCATTCACATGTCCCCCTTTCAGTCACTTTCTACCTACCCAGTCCAAATGTAACCAAATGTAATCCTGACTTTGAACACCATACAATAATGTTGCCTATTTTTAGAACTCTATGTAAGTGAAATTGTATAGTTCAATGTAACTTTTTTTAAAACAGAAAACAATGTGTAGGAAGTCTTGCTATATTCCAAATACAATTGCTGGATCATCAGAACCATCTGCAGATGTTTTGAAATGCATGCAGATATCATTAAAGGGGATGTGTATAAGTGGTACTGCTGGTGATAAGGGAGGCCTCAGAGCATCATACAGAGTGTGAGCCAGGCCTGCCATTATGTTCTCCTTGGAATTGCATTTGCAAAGTGCACTTCACATGTAGCCCCTGTTTTTGTCATTTTGTAAAATGAGTTCCTAAGAAGTTGGAAAAGTATTGAAGAAACTTGTAGAGAAAGAAGCAAAGCAAGTGAGAAAAAAAAATTTGGTAAGAGACAGTGAAAGTACTAAAGCCAGAGATATCATGTGTGCACTGACCCACGTGTACTCTAATTCTGTCCTGGGGGAAATGTGTGAAGCTAGTTGGAGGGTTGGAGTTGATATATAATGCAGTATAATTCTTTGCTTTAAAATGATGGGAAAATAGGCACCCACCCAAAATGGTGGGAAAATAGTGTTAGAATGTCTTGATTTTCAAGAATGGACTATTAATATTAAATGGGAGATCCCTGTTTTGAACACTCCTTGATGATCTTGTGGTTTGATGAAATACAGAATTTGGTCTTATTTGACTGCTTATAGGGAAAACTCCAAACTTCTCCACAGACCTGAATTTTTTAAGTACATAAGATGAGATTTAGTATTGGCTGGTCTTAGTCCTTGTATGCGTTGAGATCTTATGGTATGTAAGGCTTTTAGGATTGGGTGGATTAGGTAGGGATATGATTGCAGCCTTGTATTGTGAGGCCTAAAAGTTCATATGCTGCCTTGATATCTTATCAGACCTAACCAAGAGTTCCGTGCTCTCCCCAGATGTGACCCCCATGCAATGGAAACGACTCTTTACCTGGCTAGTTTCCCTATCAGCTAGACCAGCTAAACCCCTCTTAGTCCTCAACCTAATAGGTTTCACCTCCTTGCCAGCCCACAGAATTATTCAAACAAGCTCATCACATCCTCCTGCATTGGCCAGGGACCCCTCATCCTCTTTTTACTATAAAGCCTGCCTCCCACAGATCCTGCATTTTCACCCTATTCCTGAGTGCAACCCCTGTGTGGCCCTGCATGACGTGTGGTGTCTTCCTCTGCCGGGCTGTGAGTATATGTGACTAATAACCTGCTGTCAGTCTCATCTGTCAGGTGTCGGATATTCAGTCATCTCATACCATTTAGGGTGAGGGATCTCTCCTTCAGCAATGGGGTGAGTAGGAGGTGATTGGAACAGAACTGCAAACAGAGAGGAAGAATGCGTCTCTCCACTGAGAGAAGGATACTAGGAGCAGAGTCCATCGTGTAGTTTTACAGGATGCGCTGGTTTAGAGCAGGGTTTCTCAACCTTGGAACTACACTTGACCTTTGAACAACGCAGGGATTAGGGACGCTGATCCTTTGTGCAGTTGAAAATCTGGCCCTCTGTATATGCCATTCCTCCATATCTGGAATTCCTCATTATATGCAGTTCTGCATCCACAGATTCAACCAACCGAGAATTGCATAATACTGTAGTGTTTACTATTGAAAAAAATATACGTATAACTGGTACCATGCAGTTCAAATCTGTGTTGTTCAAGTTTCAACTGTATTAATATTTTGAGCCAGAGAATATTTTATTGTGGGGGATTGTCCTCTGCATTGTAGGGTGTTTAACAGTATCCCTGGCCTCTACCAGTTAGACACTTCTAACACTCACACCCCTTCACCCTAGTTGTGCCTATCAAAATTGTCTCCAGACATGGCCAGATGTCTTCTGGGAAGTAAAATCACTCCTCATTGAAAACCACTGGTCCAGGGTGATACCTTTACCATTCGGTATCCTCTAACTCAGGAATGAGGAAAGATGTTCAGTGAGGGATGATGGATGATAAATAGTAAGAAAATCATCCACATGCATAAGTAATACATAAAGTAGAATGTGAGAGTTGAGGAAGATTTTTGAGACTGTGTTGAATCCAGACATCTAAAGAGAGAGGAAAAAAAGATTGGATTTAATACATTTGAAATGTGGACTGCCATGTAGCAAATTTTCTAAAATTTACTAAAGAATTGGTCATAACAGGGAAGATGCTTATAATAAAATGTGACTTTATGGTGAACTTGAGTCTATTTTCTTAGCGATTTCATAGTACATTTCATTTTTATCAATGTTTTTTCATGATCAGTAAAGGGGAAAGAAGGTAGAAGACCTCATATTTCTTAAGAATTTGTGGTGGAGATACAGCTTGCAGAGGGTTTGTGTGCACAGTTTCATTTAACTGGAACTTCTTTTGGTTATTTTATTCCTTTCCAGGTATTTCTGGGGAAAATTTAATCTCATCTGCACTCACAGGACTGTTCAGGACATGTAGCACTATGCTTCAGTGATACTAATTTTCTTACTGTCCTTACACATGTCATAAATTTGCTTGCTGTGTGCTCCCTCCCTCTCTGCAATGCAATCATTGATCTCTCTTTCCATTTAAAAAATATTTCATTTATTTTCACAAGTTATCCATGAGTTTTATTTTTTCAGGGTTCAGTGACATTCAGAGATGTGGCCATAGACTTCTCACAGGAAGAATGGGAATTCCTGGACTCAGCTCAGAGGGACTTATATAGGGATGTCATGTGGGAGAATTATAGCAACTTCATCTCACTAGGTAAGGCTATTTATCCCCAATTATACTGGCTTTCTCTTCTATCAATATCGGGACTATGTTTTGAGAAACTAGATAAAATTTTTCTCTCTGTTCCAAAGGAATGGTCCAAGCTTTGTTAGGTTGGAAGTAGGCCCCTCCTTTTAACACTTCATCACTCTCAGGTTCAGCAGGCTAGGTCCATCAGACTTTCTTCAGGCTCTGTTGTTTCCATGTTTCCTTAGTATTCAAGGGGCTGGGTTTGAATTCTGGGTTTTTTACGACAGACGCATTCTCCAAGAAACCAGGCTCGGAATTGATGTAGATGCTTAACCCTCCTTTATAATCCACCTGCAAAGAGAATACCTAGACTCAGGGATTCTGAGTCTCTTTAAAAATCAGAGGAGCCTGTAGAACTTACATAGTATGAGGTGGATCCACAAAATTCATCTAAAACTCAAGTAAGTGCATTCTGTTTCCTATAACAGACATATTCAGTTCTACTTGCTTTGTGGTAGAAAGTTAAAGTCTAAGAACTTTGCATTCAACATTAAATGAATATCTTAGTAAGAATCTGAGGATGTCTGAGGAAGCTTCTTATTCTCTCAGCAAATTGATAACAATAAAAGTCAATAGCTAGTATACACACATATTATGTGTATATATACATATAACTGCATATACTTACATACTATTCTGAGCATTGTATGTTATTAATTAATCCTCGCAAAAACTCTATGAGAAATATGCTATTATTATCCTTATTTCAGATGAGAAAATTTAGGCACAAAATGTTAATAATTTGCAGAGGTAACATAGCAACAAAGGCAGGATATGAACCCATGCAGTCTGGATCCATATTCTGTGTTTTCAACTATTACAAAAGACTGCCTCTCAACAGAGCTTGTATGAGGTATGAGTTTAAATTGTTTTAAGGCCTCTTCTTACCCATCTGGTGTCTATTCCTTGTGGTCCTGAGGTTACCCTAGTATGAGTGTTCTTCAACTCCCTAGCATTTCTTTGCTCTTAGGCTTTATAAAGTACCATTTTGATCTATCGTTTATTATAAATTTAACCAAATCTGAACCTAAGGACTTTGGGGCTTATAATTTCATGTCACATTATCTTTTAAGCAGGACCTTCCATTTCTAAACCAGATGTGATTACCTTATTGGATGAAGGGAAGGAGCCCTGGATGGTTGTAAGGGAAGGGACAAGAAGACATCACCCTGGTGAGTGAGGGCTTAGCAGGCATGGGGAAGTCATTACTGTAGGTAATAGCCAAGTATGTTAGGGTAGAGACATACCCTCGAGATGTTACACATCTCTCTTCAAAAGCCCATAGCCTGTGGAGAAAAGACCTGAGACCTAGGAAGCAAATTAAAATCTTTAACCTTTGGGCTAGCAAAGGAACTTCCTACTGGCCTCGATTACAACTCTCTGTTTCTTGTCTCATGTTTCTCTCCCACTTGAAAGAGAGAAACTGTTCTCAGTAGAAGGAAAAAAATGATAATAAATATGAGTTAAAATCAACAAAATAGAAAAAGAAAAAAGTGAAAATTAATAAAGCTTAGAGTTGATTTCTTGAAAAGATCAACAAAATTGATAAACACCAACTTGACTAATCAAGAAAGAAAGAGAGACAATGTAAATTACTAACACCAGGAATGAAAGAGAGGTTTTCACTTCACATTTTTACAACCATTAAAAAAATAAGAGAGGCTTCCCTGGTGGCACAGTGGTTGAGAGTCTGCCTGCCGATGCAGGGGACACAGGTTCGTGCCCCGGTCCTGGAAGATCCCACATGCCGCGGAGCTGCTGCACCTGTGAGCCATGGCCGCTGAGCCTGTGCATCTGGACCCTGTGCTCTGCAGTGGGAGAGGCCACAACAGTGAGAGGCCCGCGTACCGCAAAAAAAAAAAAAGAGAATACCATGAATAACTTTATGTCAGTAAATTTGACAACTTCAATGAAATGGAAAAATTCCTTGAAAAATATAGCTTACCAGACCTGACACAAGAGAAAAAAGAAAATATGAATAACTTCATATTTGCTAAAATAATTGAATCCATTATCAGAAGTCTTTCCAGAAAGAAAATGCTAGGCTCAGATGGTTTCACTGGTGAATTCTATTAAATATTTAAGGAAGAAATATTACAGTATTACACAAATTCCTTCAGAAAAAGAAAGAACTCCTTCCAATTCATTTTATGAGACTACTATAACTCTTTTACTAAGTTCATGAAGGATATAAGTCTATAATTTTTTTCCCTTTGGTAATTTCTATCCTTTGTGAATGTAGATGTAAAATGCTTAAAAAATATCAGGAAATTAAATCCAGCAATATATAAAAATGATGACCAAGTAGGGTTTATCCCAGGAAAACCCTATCTTGGTTTAACATTAAAAAATTAATCAGTGTAATTTAACATATTAACAGAAATGTGAGAAACCATGTGATCATCTCCATAGATGTAAAAATAGCATATGACAAAATTCAACATCCATTCATAATAAAAATTCTCAGGAAACTGAGGGGAGCTTCCTCAATCTGATAAGGGACATCTGCTGAAAAAATACTACATCATAAACTTCATCATACTTGATTGAAGAGTTTCCCCCAAGATTGTGAGCAAGGCAAGGATGCCCAGTCTCCCCAGTTCTACTTAACATTGTATTGAAGGTTCTAGCGTTGCAATAAGGCAAGAAAAAGAGATAAGAGATATTGTAAAGATCAGAAAGGAAGAAGTAAAACTATTTGGAGATGGCATAATTATATACTTAGAAAATTATAAGGAATCAAAATAACAGCTACTCAAAGCAATACTTGAAGATCACAGTAAGATCACAGGATACAAGGTTGAGCTACAAAAATCAATTGTGTTATTATAAACTAAGAGTGAAAAAAATTAGAAAATTAAAGTCAATTAAGAAAAATTAAAGTCAAGTCAATTTACAGTAGTGTCAAAAAAACAAAATACTAAGGAATAAATTTGACAAAATGTGTAAAACCTCTATAATAAAAATGATGGAACATTGCTAAGAGAAATAAAAGAAGACCTAGTGAATAGAAAGATACCATTTTGGGGATGGGGACTCGGTATTGTAAAAATGTCTATTGTATAGATTCAACACAATTCCAGTCATAATCCTAGGAACTTTTGTTGTAGACATTAACAAGCTGATTCTAAAATTTATATGGAAAAGCAGTGGACTTAGCATGTCTAAAACAATCTTGAAAAAGGAAGAGCATATTATAGAACTTAGACTACATGACTTCAAGATACTTCAAGATATATTATAAAACTCTAATAATCAAGACATTATGGTGTTGGCTAAGGATCAACAAACAGAACAGAGACCCTAGATGTAAACCTCACATGCGCTTAAAGGGTCATTTATTTATTGACAAAGGCATCAAAGCATTCTAGTGGAGAAAGGAAAGTCTTTTCAACAACTGATGCTGGAATAGCTGGAAAAAAAATCTTGAACTCTGTCTCATTCCAAAATTAATTTGAGATGTATTTTAAACATAAATATAAAAAATAAACATTAAAAAATCTTAAAAGCCAAATATAAAAGCTAAGTATAAAAAATAAAATGAAAATTTAAGAACTAAGTATACATTTTATATATAAGAAATATAAAGCTTTTAGAGGAAAACATAGGGGAATGACTTGGTAGTAGGCAAAGGTTTCTTAGGAGAAAGCAATAACCATAAAAATTAAAAATTGATGTCACAATTTATCCAAATTAAAAACTTTGTCTCATCAAAATATACTAATAAAAAAATGAATAGGTGAGTCAGAGACTGAGAGAAAACGGTAGTAAAACAAAGGACCAGTATCCAGCCTCTACACTACAACTCAACAGTATAATGATGAACAACCCAATTAAAAAATGGGTAAAAGGTACATCCATACCATGGAATAATACTCACCAACAAAAAGGAATACATCATTAATACACACAACGACTTGGATGAACCTCAAGGAAATTATGCTGAGTGAGAAAAACCAATCACAAAAGGTTATATACTGTATGACTAATTGTCTAATATTTATGAAATAATAAAATTACAGAGATGGGAAATGGATTAGTGGTTGCCAGGGGTTAGGAACATAGGGAGGGGAGGAGATGGTTGGGCTATAAAGGAATAACACAAGGGAGTCTTGTGGTTATGATATAGTTGAGTATGTTCATTGTGGTAGTGGTTATGCAAGGCTATACATGTGATAAAATTGCATAGAACTATATACATACACATACATGATGGCATGTATAACTGGTGAAATCTAAGTAAGCCCTATGGATTATACCAAGGGTAATTTCTTGGTTTGAATATTGTACTATAGTTTGTAAGATGTTAACATTGAAAGGGGCTGGGTGAAGCCTGCATGAGACTTTCCTGTACATTTCTTTGCAACCTCCTGTGAATCTACAGTTATTTCAAAATAAAAAGTAAATAAAAATGTCCTGTTGGGGGTGATAGGTAAAAGATTTGACAAAGAGAGGAGCTACTCTTTTTTCTTGATCAATGACTACAATTCATCTATATCTAAATCTGTATTAGGCAGCTCAGGCTGCCATAACAAAATACCATGGACTGAGTGACTTAGACAACAGAAATGTATTTTCTCCTAATTCTGGTCACTAGAACTCTGAGATTGGCATTTTGGGGCCTGATGAGGGCTCTCTTCCTGGCTTGCAGATGGCCCTGTTCTCACACTGTCCTCACATGGTGAAGAGAGAGAGCACAATCTCTCTCTTCCTCCTGTAAGACCACCAGTCCTATCCTATCCTATTCTACCCACCAGTCCTGTGAATTAGGACTCCACCCTTATTACTTCACTTAACCTTAATTACCTCCTAAAAGCACTTTCTCCAAATACAGTCACATTGGGTGTCAGGGCTTAAATGTATAATTTTGGAGGGACACAATTTGGTCCATAGCAATATCTATATGGGATCCAGTTTCTTTCCAGTCTAACTAATATATATATATTTGCTTGCCTAAAAATATGTTCGTTCATTTATTCGGCAAATACTTGTGTGCCCAGTCTGAAACAAGCACTGTCCTAGACACCAGTAGGACAATCGTGAGCAAGAGTGGTAGTTTCCAGCAGTCTTGCTGTTTACATTTTAATAGGAGAAAGGACATTAACTAAACAAGTAAATGAATAAACAATATTATATACTGACAAGTGTTATTACTAAGAAAAGTGAGAAGAAGAGGGATAGAAATTGGCAGGTGTAAACAGGTTTGTTTTAGGGTTGTTGGGGCTTTTTGAGGAGGTGATATTCGAGTGGAAACATGAAAAAAGAGCTCAAACCATATGAATATCTAAAGCAAGAAGCAAGAGCAGTCCTAATGGAACAGTAAATGCAGAGGTCTTGGGTCGGAGGAAAAAAGGCTTTGATGTTTGAGGAACAGCAAGAAGACCAGGATGATTACTCAAAAGGTAAGTGAAAAGTAGAGTAACAAGATGAAGTCAGAAAGTTAGGCAAGGGCTAAATCTTGTAAACGTTTGTATGTCATAGGGGAAGGCATGTGACTTTTATTTTTATTTTTTGCCCTGTTGCACCGCTTGCCAGATCTCAGTTCCCCAACCAGGGATTGAACCCGGGCCACAGCAGTGAAAGCCTGAAATCCTAACCCCTAGGCCACCAGGGAACTCCTGGCATGTGATTTTTAAGTGTGATAGGCATTGGAGGTTTCTGAGCAGGGGAATGACATGAGCTGAATTATTTTATAATTATCACTCTATGGAGAATAGATCGAATGGGGGCAAGATGGAGAGTAGGAAGACCAATTAGGAGGCTATTTCATTTGTCCCAGTGGAATATGGTAGTGGTTTTTAATTAATTAATTTATTTATATTTATGGCTGCATTGGGTCTTTGTTGTTGCATGTGGGCTTTCTCTAGTTGCAGCAAGTGGGGGCTACTCCTTGTTGCGGTGCACAGGCTTCTCATTGCAGTGGCCTCTCCTGTTGTGGAGCATGGGCTCCAGGCACGGGGGCTTCAGTAGTTGTGGCACGAGTTCTCAGTAGATGTGGCTCGTAGGCTTTAGAGCGCAGGCTCAGTAGTTGTGGCCCATGGGATTAGTTGCTCCGTGGCATGTGGGATCTTCCCAGACCAGGGCTCGAACCCGTGTCCCCTGCATTGGCAGGTGGATTCTTAACCACTGTGCCACCAGGGAAGTCCCTGATAGTGATTTGAATGGTACTGGTGGGATGACAGATATTAGGTTCATGGTGGGTTTGTCCAGAAGATACTGGGCTGCTCCTCTGTCTGGATCCTCTCCTCTTCTCACTGGTACTCCCTAACAACCTATACAAGGCTGCCCCCACAAGTGGATGTCCTCTTTACCCAGATTGGACGCCCCACACAGCCTCCTCCCCCCTATGTAGATAAGGAGCATCTTTGTCTTTTAATTGGTATATTTTATCCATCTACATTTAAGTAATTTTCTTATATATTTGGGCTTAAATCTGCTGTCTTCCTAGTTTTTTCTGTTTGTTCAACATGTCCTTTCTTCCTTTTTTCCATCTCCTGCCTATTTTTGGATTAATCATGTATTTTTCTTTTTTTTTTTTTTTGCGGTATGCGGGCCTCTCACTGTTGTGGCCTCTCCCATTGCGGAGCACAGGCTCCGGATGCGCCGGCTCAGCGGCCATGGCTCACGGGCCCAGCCGCTGCGCGGCATGTGGGATCTTCCCGGACCGGGGCATGAACCCGTGTCCCCTGCATCAGCAGGCGGACTCTCAACCACTGCGCCACCAGGGAAGCCCTGTTAAAGCTATTTGTTAAAATATTTTTTTTTTTTAATCTTTAGGCTCTGTGGTCTGGCAAAGGGATTTTTTTTTAAATTTATTATTTTTTTTGGCTGCTCTGTGCGGCTTGCAGGATCTTAGTTCCCCAACCAGGGATTGAACCTGTACCCTTGGCAGTGAAAGCATGGAGTCCTAACCACTGGACTGCCAGGGAATTCCCATAAAGCTATCTGTTAAATTTTTAATTTTACTTATTGTAATTTTAAGTTATAAAAATTCTATTTGGATATTTTTAATGAATTCTACTTCTGGTTAAATTCTCCATCTTATATATGTTTTCTTGGAATTTTTGAAAAATATTCATTTGGTTGTGTGGGGCCTTAGTTGCGGCAGGTGGGCTCCTAAGTTGTGGCTTGTGGGCTCCTTAGTTGCAGCATGTGGGCTCCTTAGTTGCGGCAGGTGGGCTCCTTAGTTGCGGCAGGCAGGCTCCTTAGTTGCAGCTCCAGGGCTCCTTACTTGCGGCTCCCCAGCTCCTTAGTTGTGGCACGTGGGCTCCTTAGTTGTGGCTCACCAGCTCATTAGTTGTGGCACACGGGCTCCTCAGTTTGGCATGTGAACTCTTAGTTGTGGCATGCATGTGGGATCTAGTTCCCTGGCTGGGGATTGAACCCAGGCCCCCTGCATTGGGAGTGCGGAGTCTTAGCCACTGTGCCACCAGGGAAGCCCCTGTGTTTTTGGAATATTAATCACAGTTTTGTAATAGCTTGGGCCTGTTTCTGTTGTCTGCTTAACCTCTTGGTGTTTTAGTCATTTTTCTCCAGTCTTTTATACCTGATTATTTATAGTCAAATTCTGGACATTGTGTTTGAAAATTTTTAGAGGCTCTGAAAGTTTCTGAACAATATGTTGTCTTTCTTCAGAGATGATTTTATTTGCCTCTGGTAGGCATACAGAGCATGGGCTGATGAACTTCATCCACTTAAGAATAGTCTGTTTACTGCCTGTTTGTAGCTCTTCTGGGGTCTCAGCTGAAAGTCTGGGATGATTATTAGGAAACTTCCTCTTTAGAGGGATCTGGACTCCAATTTCTGTCTCCCTAGCACTTTGAGACTGCCAAAATCTCTACTTGGACCTTTAGCCTTTTAGAAGTTACTTTCTGCTTAATTTCATGGCCTTGATAGATGCTCAGTTTGAGAGTCAGCAAATACCTCAGGGGAAATTCCATGCAGAGTGTTGGCTGAATTCAGCATGTTTGCTTTCTCTCCAGGATGTTGGCTGTCCAGTCCTGGCTGCTTTGGTTGTTCATTAGTATCATCAAACAATTATTTTAATTAACCATTTCAGTTGTCTTGGGTGGGTTAGTCTAAAACTAGCTTCTCTGTCATAGTCAGAAACAGAAGTCTCCTTTCCCACCTCTTCTTATAGTATTTCTATATTTTAGAGTAAATAACATGTAAATTATGTTCTGTAACCCTAATCCTCACATTATTAACACATTTTGTTAAAATTAGTCATAGAGTTAAAAAGTTTCAATACTCATACCAATTGTTATGACATAGTTTTGATTTTCCTTCTTTCCAGATCTCTCTTTTCTTAATTTATTCTTTACTGAATTCCTCAAGAAAGGCAGATGGGTCCTAATGAAATTTACATATCTTCTAATTTACTTTATTCAAGTACATAATATTGTTATCAACAATGTTTTTTATCATTTTATTTTGAATTATTGAATTTTATTTTATTTTTTTTAAACAGTAGGTTCTTATTAGTCATCCATTTTATACACATCAGTGTATACATGTCAATCCCAATCTCCCAATTCATCACACCACCACCACCACCACCCCCCGCCACTTCCCCCCTTCGTGTCCATACGTTTGTTCTCTACATTTCTCTCAATTTCTGCCCTTCAAACCAGTTCATCTGTACCATTTTTCTAGGTTCCACATATATGTGTTAATATGCGGTATTTGATTTTCTGTTTCTGACTTACTCCACTCTATGACAGTCTCTAGATCCATCCACGTCTCAACAGATGACCCAATTTTGTTCCTTTTTATGGCTGAGTAATATTCCATTGTATATATGTACCACATCTTCTTTATCCATTTGTCTGTCGATGAGCATTTAGGTTGCTTCCATGACCTGGCTATTGTATGTAGTGCTGCAATGAACATTGGGGTGCATATGTCTTTTTGAATTATGGTTTTCTCTGGGTATATGCCCAGTAGTGGGATTGCTGGATCATATGGTAATTCTATTTTTAGTTTTTTAAAGAACCTCCATACTGTTCTCCATAGTGGCTGTATCAATTTACATTCCCACCAACAGTGCAAGAGGGTTCCCTTTCTCCACACCCTCTCCAGCATTTGTTGTATGTAGATTTTCTGACTATGCCCATTCCAACTGGTGTGAGGTGATACCTCATTGTAGTTTTGATTTGCATTTCTCTAATAATTAGTGATGTTGAGCAGCTTTTCATGTGTCTCTTGGCCATCTGTATGTCTTCTTTGGAGAAATGTCTATTTAGGTCTTATGCCGAGTTTTGGATTGGGTTGTTTGTTTTTTTATTTTTGAGCTGCATGAGCTGTTTATATATTTTGGAGATTAATCGTTTGTCCATTGATTCATTTGCAAATATCTTCTCCCATTTTGAGGGTTGTCTTTTCATCTTGTTTATTGTTTCCTTTGCTGTGCAAAAGCTTTGAAGTTTCATTAGGTCCCATTTGTTTATTTTTGTATTTATTTCCATTACTCTAGGAGGTGGATCAAAAAAAATCTTGTTGTGAGTGTTCTTCCTGTGTTTTCCTCCAAGAGTTTTATAGTGTCCGATCTTAGATTTAGGTCTATAATCCATTTTGAGTTTATTTTTGTGTATGGTGTTAGGGAGTGTTCTAATTTCATTCTTTTAAATGTACCTGTCCAGTTTTACCAGCACCACTTATTGAAGAGACTGTCTTTTCTCCATTGTATATCCTTGTCTCCTTTGTATATCTTTGCCCCCTTTGTCATAGATTAGTTGACCATAGGTGCGTGAGTTTATCTCTGTGCTTTCTATCATGTTCCATTGATCTGTATTTCTGTTTTTGTGCTAGTACCATATTGTTTTGATTACTCTAGCTTTGTAGTATAGTCTGAAGTCAGGGAGTCTGATTCCTCCAGCTCTGTTTTTTTCCCTCAAGACTGCTTTTGCTATTCAGGGTCTTTTGTGTCTCCATGCAAATTTAAAGATTTTTTTGTTCTAGTTCCACAAAAATGCCATTGGTAATTTGTTAGGGATTGCTTTGAATCTGTAGATTGCTTTGGGTAGTATAGTCATTTTCACAATGTTCATTCTTCCAATCCAAGAACATGGTATATCTCTCCATCTGTTGGTATCATCTTTAATTTCTTTCATCAGTGTCTTATAGTTTTCTGCATGCAGGTCTTTTGTCTCCCTCAGTAGGTTTATTCCTAGGCAGTTTATTCTTTTTGTTGCAGTGGTAAATGGGACTGTTTCCTTCATTTCTCTTTCAGACTTTTCATCATTAGTGTATAGGAATGCAAGAGATTTCTGTGCATTAATTTTGTATCCTGCAACTTTACCAGATTCATTGATTAGCTCTAGTAGTTTTCTGGTAGCATCTTTAGGATTCTCTATGTATAGTATCATGTCATCTGCAAAGAGTGAGAGTTTTACTTCTTCTTTTCCAATTTGTATTCCTTTTATTTCTTTTTCTTCTCTGATTGCCGTGGGTAGGACTTCCAAAACTATGTTGAATAATAGTGGTGAGAGTGGACATTTTTGTCTTGTTCCTGATCTTAGAGGAAATGCTTTCAGTTTTTCCCCATGGAGAATGAGGTTTGCTGTGGGTTTGTCGTATATGGCCTTTATTATGTTGAGGTAGGTTCCCTCTATACCCACTTTCTGGAGAGTTTTTATCATAAGTGGGTGTTGAATTTTGTCAAAAGCATTTTCTGCATCTGTTGAGATGATCATATGGTTTTCGTTCTTCAATTTGTTAATATGGTGTATCACATTGATTGATTTGCATATACTGAAGAATTCTTGCATCCCTGGGATAAATCCCACTTGATCATGGCATATGGTCCTTTTAATGTGCTGTTGGATTCTGTTTGCTAGTATTTTGTTGAGGATTTTTGCATCTATGTCCATCAGTGATATTGGTCTGTAACTTCCTTTTTTTGTAGTATCTTTGTCTGGCTTTGGATTCAGGGTGATGGTGGCCTCATAGAATGAGTTTGGGAGTGTTCCTTCCTCTGCAATTTTTTGGAAGAGTTTGAAAAGGATGGGTGTTAGCTCTTTTCTAAATGTTTGATAGGATTCACCTGTGAAGCCAT
>NW_020185321.1:6044961-6113388 GCF_003031525.2 Neophocaena asiaeorientalis asiaeorientalis
AATGAGTTTGGGAGTGTTCCTTCCTCTGCAATTTTTTGGAAGAGTTTGAAAAGGATGGGTGTTAGCTCTTTTCTAAATGTTTGATAGGATTCACCTGTGAAGCCATCTGTTCCTGGACTTTTGTTTGTTAGAAGATTTTTAATCACAGTTTCAATTTCATTACTTGTGATTGGTCTGTTCATATTTTCTATTTCTTTTGTATTTCTTTTTCCTGGTTCAGTCTTGGAAGGTTTTACCTTTCTAAGAATTTGTCCATTTCTTCCAGGTTGTCCATTTTATTGGCATAGAGTTGCTTGTAGTAGTCTCTTAAGATGCTTTGTATTTCTGTGGTGTCTATTGTAACTTCTCCTTTTTCATTTCTAATTTTACTGATTTGAGTCCTCTCCCTCTTTTTCTTGATGAGTCTGGCTAATGGTTTATCAATTTTGTTTATCTTCTCAAAGAACCAGCTTTTAGTTTTATTGATCCTTGCTACTGTTTTCTTTGTTTCTATTTCATTTATTTCTGCTCTGATCTTTATGATTTCTTTCCTTCTGCTAACTTTGGGTTGTTTTGTTCTTCCTTCTCTAGTTCCTTTAGGTGTAAGGTTAGATTGTTTATTTGAGATTTTTCTTGTTTCTTGAGGTAGGCTTGTATAACTATAATCTTCCCTCTTAGAACTGCTTTTGCCACATCCCATAGGTTTTGGACCGTCGTGTTTTCATTGTCATTTGTCTGTAAGTATTTTTTGATATCCTCTTTGATTTCTTCAGTGATCTGGTTATTTAGTAACGTATTGTTTAGCCTCTATGTGTTTGTGTTTTTTACGTTATTTTCCCTGTAATTGATTTCTAATTGCATAGCGTTATGGTTAGAAAGGTTGCTTGATATGATTTCAATTTTCTTAAATTTACTGAGGCTTGATTTGTGACCCATGACGTGATCTATCCTGGAGAATGTTCCGTGCACACTTTAGAAGAAAGTGTAATCTGCTGTTTTTCGATGGAATGTCTTATAAATATCAATTAAATCTATCTGGTCTATTGTGTCATTTAAAGCTTCTGTTTCCTTATTTATTTTCATTTTGGATGATCTGTCCATTGGTGTAAGTGAGGTGTTAAAGTCCCCCACTATTATTGTGTTACTGTCGATTTCCTCTTTTATAGCTGTCAGCAGTTGCCTTATGTATTGAGGTGCTCCTGTGTTGGGTGCATATATATTAATAATTGTTATATCTTCTTATTGGATTGATCCCTTGATCATTATGTAGTGTCCTTCCTTGTCTCTTGTAACATTCTTTATTTTAAAGTCTATTTTATCTGTTACGAGTATTGTTACCCTAGCTTTCTTTTGATTTCCATTTGTATGGAATATCTTTTTCCATCCCCTCACTTTCAGTCTCTATGTGTCCGTAGGTCTGAAGTGGGTCGCTTGTATACAGCATATATATGAGTCTTGTTTTTGTATCCGTTCTGCAAGCCTGTCTTTTGGTTGTAGCATTTAATCCATTCACGTTTAAGGTAATTATCGATATGTACCTATGACCATTTTCTTAATTGTTTTGGGTTTGTTTTTGTAGGTCCTTTTCTTCTCTTGTGTTTCCCACTTAGAGAAGTTCCTTTAGCATTTGTTGTAGAGCTGGTTTGGTGGTGCTGAATTCTCTTAGCTTTTGCATGTCTGTAAAACTTTTGATTTCTCCACCGAATCTGAATGAGATCATTGCTGGGTAGAGTAATCTTGGTTGTAGGTTTCATCACTTTAAGTGTATCATGCCACTCCCTTCTGGCTTGTAGAGTTTCTGCTGAGAAATCAGCTGTTAACCTTATGGGAGTTCCCTTGTATGTTATTTGTTATTTTTCCCTTGCTGCTTTCAATAAGTTTTCTTTGTCTTTAGTTTTTGCCAATTTGATTACTATGTGTCTCGGCGTATTTCTCCTTGGGTTTATCCTGTATGGGACTCTCTGCACTTCCTGGAATTGGGTGGCTATTTACTTTCCCATGTTAGGGAAGTTTTTGACTATAATCTCTTCAAATATTTTCTTGGGTCCTTTCTCTCTCTCTTCTCCTTCTGGGACCCCTATAATGCGAATGTTGTTGCTTTTAATGGTGTCCCCGAGGTCTCTTAGGCTGTCTTCATTTCTTTTCATTCTTTTTTCTTTATTCTGTTCCACAGCAGTGAATTCTTCCATTCTGTCTTCCAGGTCACTTATCCGTTCTTCTGCTTCAGTTATTCTGCTATTGATTCCTTCTAGTGTATCTTTCATTTCAATTATTGTATTGTTCATCTCTGTTTGTTTGTTCTTTAATTCTTCTAAATCTTTGTTAAACATTTCTTGTATCTTCTCGATCTTTGCCTCCATTCTTTTTCCAAGGTCCTGCATCATCTTCACTATCATTATTCTGAATTCTTTTTCTGGAAGGTTGCCTATCTCCACTTCATTTAGTTGTTTTTCTGGTGTTTTATCTTGTTCCTTCATCTGGTACATAGCCCTTTGCCTTTTCATTTTGTCTATCTTTCTGTGAATGTGGGTTTTGTTCCACAGGCTGCAGGATTGTAGTTCTTCTTGCTTCTCAACAATATGTTTAACCTGAAAATTTTTTAATGTTTTAATGCAGTTTTTTGTCATCAATGTCAATATTATTTTTGTTATTTTTTATTTTTTTCAAAGTATGTATTGTAATTTATTTTGATTGCTTCAGGTGTTAGTTGCAGGCACACAGGATCTTCGTTAAGGCTTGCAGGATCTTTTCATTGTGGCACACAGGCTCTTTGTTGTGTCACTTGGGCTTCTCTCTAGTTGTGGTGTACAGGCTCCAGGGCACGTGGGCTCTGTAGTTAGTGACACACAGCCTCTCTAGTTGAGGCGCGCGAGCTCAGTAGTTGTCGTGCACAGGCTTAGTTGTCCCGTGGCATGTGGGATCTTAGTTCTCTGACCAGGGATCAAACCTGCGTCCCCTGCATTGGAAGGTGGATTGTTCACCACTGGACCACCAGGGAAGTCCCTGTATGATTACTGGAGCTTTTTAGTGTACCTCTACTAACCTTTGGAGTATTCCCTTCTTATTAGTCTTCTTTTCCAGTTTTTAAAAAATTCTTGGTTATTTCTCCATATAGATTCTTGAAGTAACATGTCTAATTCTAGGAAAAAATAAATTCATTCGTATTTTTAATTTGGATTGTGTTAATTTTATTCTACCTCTCTGTTTGCATAAAATGCATCTGTTGGATCTTACAGCAAGATTGCTTTTCTAAGGAGCATTATAAGAAAGAAATAAATCATTTGACTGGCATATTATTCTGTTAAAAGACTAACTTTCTAGTTCTAGAAGAGAATAGATTATTTTCTTCTTCCACTTGTTGAGTAGAATTTTCCACTGGGATTCAGAATCACAGAGTATCAGTTAAAACTGCAAGCCACCTTACGGCCACCCCTCTTATGCTTTTGGGATCTCTCAGGAAGGAGCCACATGGTGCTGATTTCTCTGAAAGCTGCTTTCTCCAAAGCAGAGCAGCACTTCGTCCAGGAGGTCTCAGAATTTTGCAGCTCAGGTGGAGTCATATCCTGATCTCTTTGGTTGCCCTGCTGAGACATCCTCCAGACTTTCCATGTTTTGGGGTCTGCTTGTGTTACCCTAAGAAATAGGGACTGCGTAGTGTAATCTCGTGGAGGTTTACCTGGATTTAGGGTGTCAGCTACCCCAGTTTTTCAGTGATAGCTATATATTTGTGTAGAAAACCCCAAACAAAAATATTTTGCTAACCCTTTTAAAACATATACTTAAGGGCTTCCCTGATGGCTCAGTGGTTTAGAATTCATCTGCCAATGCAGGGGACATGGATTCGAGCCCTGGTCTGGGAAGATCCCACATGCCACGGAGCAACTAAGACCGTGTGCCACAACTACTGAGCCCACATGCCACAACTTCTGAAGCCAACATGCCTAGAGCCCGTGGTCCACAACAAGAGAAGCCACCGTAATGAGGAGCCCATGCAGCACAACAAAGAGTACCCCCCACTTACTGCAACTAGAGAAAGCCAGCTCACAGCAATGAAGACCCAATGCAGGCAAAAATAAATTAATTAATTAAAAATTTTTTAAAAATAATAAAACATATACTTAAAAACCATTTACACAAATGGATTTAAAGTGTAGTGTTGATCCTTAATTCGAATCAGTGTAGCATTATTGCATTGCATTAGGCCACTTATATCTCTGACCTACAGGTTTTTTCCATTCTAGGTGATAATCTGGTGACTAAAGAAAGCCATTACAAATTAATTTTTGGAACAGAGTTTGGGCAAAAAGAAAAATGACTTTTAGAGTTCATAATTAAATATTTCAGAATAAAAAGAAGTAGAATATAGGTGAGTTAGAGGGACAAGACACTTTACATTCATTTTTTTTAAAAATAGACTTCATTCATAGTCTCCATTCACAGAAAAATTGAATGGAAGGTACAGAAAATTTCCACATACTCCCTGAGGATTGCATTATTTTTATAAGTTAGTGGGAATCTACATCTTTTTTGTGTTTACATTTTTATACTTTAAAAAATTCAGTTTATTGATGAATATATAATTGACATACATTAAAATTCACTCTTTTTAGTATCCAGTTTTAGGCATTTTAATAAACGTATATAGTTATGTAACTACCACCACAATCAATTTTTAGAACAGTTCCTAAGTCTCCTCATGCTCCCAGTGTTTGTTCACTAAGTTAAATCTAGCTTTTGGGCTAAGAAATACATTTTTTATCATGTTAAGGAAGTAACTGTATATTCCTATTACTTTGAGTGCTTTTTTTATAAATAATGAGTGCTGAGTTAATGTCAGATGGCTTTCCAGTGTCTTTAGAAATAAGTGTATAATTTTAATCCTTAGAATAATTAATATTATAGGGATTTCCTTGGCAGTCCAGTGGTTAAGACTCCATGCTTCCAATGCAGGGGGCATGGGTTCAATCCCTGGTCAGGTAACTAAGATTCCACATGCCGTGTGGCCAAAAAAATAAAATAAAATAAAAATAAATTTTAAAAATGAATAATTAATATTATAAATTTTTTAGAAGATTTACTAATGTTGAACTGCCCTTCCGTTCTCAGGGTAAGCCACGATTAGTTATGATATATTTTCTTTTAGTGTGCTATGAGTTTTGGCATGAATTTTTATAAGTGATATTGGCATATAGCTTTCCTTTACTAGGTTTAGATTTCATTTTTAAACTCACTTAAAAATAGTTTGGGGGGCTTCCCTGGTGGCGCAGTGGTTAAGAATCCACTTGCCTATGCAGGGGACATGGGTTCGATCCCTGGTCCAGGAAGATCCCACATGCCATGGAGCAACTAAGCCCATGCGCCACAACTACTAAGCCTGCGTGCCACAACTACTGAAGCCTAAGTGCCTAGAGCCCATGCTCTGCAACAAGAGCAATGAGAAGCCTGCACACCGCAAACAAGAATAGCCCCTGCTCGCTGCAGCTAGAGAAAGCCCACGTGCAACAACGAAGACCAAACACAGCCAAAAATAAAATAAACTTTAAAAAATAACTTGGAAAAAAAATAACTTGGAATTATTTTCTTATTTTTAACATGCTGGGCTACTTTAAATATTGGGCTACATGCTTTCTAAAGTTTTGATAATCTTCAAGATAGTTTTTGGAGAAGGTCTTTGACTACTTTCTCTATATTTTCTTAGAAAATTACCCTTTATTGCCATAGTAGTTCCTTACGATTTTCAAAATATTCTGTTTTATTAATAATTTGTTAGTGTCAAGAGGTGTAAAGGGTCTGAAATTTTACCCTACTTGCAAGCTAACAAGTAGCCGACAACAGTGTCATGGATGCTGGCAGAAGACACAAGACTCCTAATCCAAAGGCAGAGGATTTTATTGCTCAAAGCACAACAAGCAGCATGAACATCAACATATTTGCCTTGTTCCTCTTTGCCCACAAGTTCCATGGGGGTGATGCGGATGGTCCAGGTAGATACGTGAGCATTCAGTGAGCTGCATTATGGGAGAGGACCCGGAGTTTAGAGAACCCAAATCTTTCATAATGGGTAATACACATGCATGACCTTTGCTTTGAGGGAGATACTACCTTTATTATATTGAACAGTTAGCAAACCTGTAGGTTGATTTAGAGAGAGAGAGTATCTCTACCTTCCAAGGGTATTTGTTACACAAACATTCTCAAAATTATAGTCCAGAACAAAGGTAGTCAGTGTTTCTGCTTGCAAGATGTGCTCTGATACCTAGTTGCTGTTTTTTATTTTGTTTGAATGCTTTCCTTTTTTTTTTATTAAAAAATATATTTTTAATTTATTATTTTTGGCTGTGTTGGGTCTTTGTAGCTGTGCACGGGCTTTCTCTAGTTGTGGCGAGTGGGGGCTGCTCTTCGTTGCGGTGCATGTGCTTCTCATTGCGGTGGCTTCTCTTGTTGCAGAGCACGAATTCTAGGAACGCAGGCTCAGTAATTGTGGCTCACGGGCTCCAGGGCGCAGGCTCAGTAGTTGTGGTGCACGGGTTTAGTCGCTCCATGGCATGTGGGATCTTCCTGGATCAGGAATTGAACCTGTGTCCCCTGCATTGGCAGGCAGATTCTTAACTGCTGTGCCACCAAGGAAGTCCCTCCTGTTTTTTCTTATTATCTTAGCAGATGGTTAATATATTTCATTTAATTTTTTTCAAACAACCTGGGTTTTTCACTTGCATATTAATTTCATTATTTTTCTGTTATCTAATTAATGGAATTCTGCATTTATTTTAATTTATTTTCTCCTGGGTTCCTCAGTATATTTTGTTGTTCTTTTCTTAAGTTTTGAGTGGGATACTCATATACTTTTTTCTTTCATTTCTATTGCTCTATTTAAATGTATTGATGAATTTTTTTCTAAGATCTGTAGCTGTATTTCATAGATGCTTTTTTTTTCATAGATTCTTGATAATGTGGTGTTTTCAGTATTCTAGAAATTCTTCAGTTTTTTAAAATTTAGTAAATAGTTTTAAATTTTTGAAGTGAAGATGTCTCTTGGTTTTATGATTTTATTTCTCATTTTGTTTCAGTGATCAAGCAATGATTTGAGTCATTTCAACAGGTTTATACATTTATACGGTAGTCGCAGAAAAATACTTTCCTATCTCTCATATCCCATCTTCTCCCATCTCTTTTCTTACTTCATTTGCATTTAGATATTCTTCACTCAAGTCCCCCATCTGGGTCACTGTCTTCAAGCCCACATCTAACATAGCCTTTATTTGTACTCTCTTGTACTCAGGTGATACCAAATCCCATTCTATAGTTGACAGCCATTCTTCTGTACTCAATATCTACACATGCCTTTTTGCTCAGGATTTCATAAGCCTGTCAATATTAGCATGATTGAAAAATATTTGAGATCATTCTCTGGGAAGTACGAAAGTTGCTGCGGCTATGTAGGATTGGAGAGGAGCACCTAGGGAAGATATGGAGGAGCAAGTGTTTGAGTAAATGTAGCACTGATGTAGTAATCGTATGAACTCTGGTGGAGATAAGCAAGTCATTGTAGTACAGTATAAAAGATTAGAGGCAGGGCCTCCCTGGTGGTGCAGTGGTCACAAGTCTACCTGCTAGTGCAGGGGACACTGGTTTGAGCCCTGGTATGGGAAGATCTCACATGCTGCGGAGCAGCTAGACCCATGTGCCACAACTACTGAGCCTGCACTCTAGAGCCCACAAGCCACAACTACTGAGCCCATGTGCCACAACTACTGATGCCTGCATGCCACAACTCCTGAAGCCTGAGCACCTAGAGCCCATGCTCCACAACAAGAGAAGCCACCTCAATGAGAAGCCTGCGCACTGCAACGAAGAGTAGCCCCTGCTCACTGCAACTAGAGAAAGCCTGCGCACAGCAACAAAGACCCAACACAGCCAGAAATAAAACAAATAAAAAAAAGGTTAGAGACGGATGTATATATTTGTTAGTGATTACATAATTGTGGGAATTAAATGAGTAACATCTATTGCGAATTTGGGGTTGCTTATTCAATAGTAAGTGAACTTAGAATCGTTTCTGCCACTGGGAAAACTTAGGGGTAAGAGACTAACGGAATAACAAGTGAGAAAATTAATAAATATGTTATTGCAATGTTATAGAGACGAGCAACATGTTTCTGGGATAGAGCATAAAGTGCTTAGACTTAAATAGGATCAGCAGGAATATCTTTTCTGAAGAAGTGATTTTTGATTTGAGATCTGAGGATGAAGAGAAGTCAACCATGCAAAATCAGAGGATTTCTCAAAGAAGGAGCAACCTGTCAAGAGCCCTGTTTAATGGCAACAGTTGCATTAAACATTAAACAGTGCATTTTGTGAGCTGAAAAGAGGCCTTTATGTCATGAACAGAGAAAGTAAATGGGAGAGGAGTTGATAAGCAGAAGCCTTATTATTCATGCTCAGATATTTCTCTTTTATTCTAATTGTTAAGAGAAATCATTGAACACGTTTAAGTAGAGAGACTCAAACATTGATCAGCAACAGGGTCATTTATTGTCAGATATAAAAAAGAACAAAACAAAAACATGTGCAGGAACTAGTCCTGTAGATCTTGTTTCAGTCAAACATCTCTGTATAGTTTTAACAGACCTTTAGGTGATTCTTACACACACTTAAATCAGGCCTCCACTGATTTACCTTGTTTGCCTAATCACCAACCTCACCTCCATTCCTGGACTTTCTTTATTCTCTGTTTCCTTTGCCTTGTTTTGAAATGTATGAGAATATAGTCTGTTCCATAATACAGTTAATAATCCATAATACAAATTAGCTTAGTAATGATATGAAGTAGGGAATGATATCAGTATAATGTGGAACTTAGTTGTTTCACAGGTAATTTTCCTTGTTGAATAGTGCCAGAATGGTAGAAGTAGATTTATAACATTCAGCAGGAAAGGCAAAAGCCTTTAATTTGATACTTTATTGTTAAGAGCCCTTACACCTCCATATTAAGAAAATAATAAATGCCTACATTCAGGCTCCCTCCCCAGACATGGATACCATCAACCTTGCGTGTCTCCTAGCTGATGATAGGTTTCATTTCATCCTATTTCCATCTTAATGGTAGCCTCACTGGCTCAGAGCTTTATTTTCATGTACAATGTCTCAGCACCTGAAATCCAGTGTTTTCAATTTTTTGTGTGCATTTTAATATCCATGACGCAGCCTTCAGCTGTGTTGAGCTGCTTTTCAGGTTATCTCTTGAGATGTCAATTATTATATTTGTTAGTGCTCTGCCAATAAAGTTGCATAGATTTGAGTGTTCTTCTCCAGCCCTGTTTTCCCCATAAACTCTAATTTTTGGTGTGTAATTTTACAGAAGATAGGTTTTTTTAGGTACACATATGTGTTATTGTAGCAAGGATGCCTATCTTCTAGAGATGTCTAATCTATTCACTGGTAATGATGCTGAAAATTCAGCCTTTCTGCACCAGTGCCATATCGAATCTCGGAGACAGAGGTTTGGGTGAAGTAGAAAAGAATAGCTTTATTGCTTTGCCAGGCAAACGGGGACACAGCAGGCTAGTGCCTCAAGAACTGTGTGTCCCAACCCAGGAGGATTTGGTGAGTTTTATAGCAGTGGTTCAAGGGCGGGGTTGCTGATAAGGATCAGGGTGTGTGCAGGGCCTGTATTCCTTTAATCTGGCCTCAGGTGGTCTCCTGATGAGCTTCTCGAGGTTATCAAACTGTGACTTTCTCTCTGGAACATCTTCTGTTTGGTGGGGGTTTTAGTTCTGCAGAGGAACTCAAAGATACTGTTATATGTATCCCTTGAGGTAGAACCAGGACACCCCAAGGCTGTACTGTTGTTTCTTGACTACTCCTTCCTTGTTTCTGCATCCCCTCCCTTCCCTGATTAGCAACTGTTCGAATTTGCCCTTTGGAACTCAGGGAAGGTCATGGAGGCTGTAGTCTGTTCCCTGCAAACAAAGAAATGGGGGACACAGAAAGGCTTCCATGCCCAGGAGCCCCACAGGGTCCTGCTCAGTTTCAGTAATAGGCATTATTTTAGATGCTTTTTATTTCTGTATAGTTTTCTTTCTTCTGGAACCGGAAAACAGCGTGTGTTTGCTTTCTTGTTTTCTTTCAGATTTGGAGTCCAGATACAGGACCAATACTTTATCTCCAGAAAAGGACATTTATGAAATATATTCATTCCAGTGGGAGATAATGGAAAGAATTAAAAGCTATGGCCTTCAAGACTCCTTTTTTAGAAATGATTGGGAATGCAAAAGCAAGATTGAGGGGCAAAAGGAACCACAAGAGGGATATTTTGGGCAAGTGAAAATTGCTTCTGAAAAAATGTCCACTTACAAAAGGCATAATCTTCTTGCTGAGTATCAGAGAATTCATAATGGAGAAAAGTTATATGAATGTAAGGAATGTAGGAAGACCTTTATTCGTCGCTCAACACTTAGTCAACACCTGAGAATTCATACTGGTGAAAAACCTTACAAATGTAAAGAATGTGGGCAGGCCTTTAGACAGCGTGCCCACCTTATTAGACATCACAAACTTCATACTGGTGAGAAACCCTATGAATGTAAGGAATGTGGGAAGGCCTTTACAGTCCTCCAAGAACTTACTCAACATCAGAGACTTCATACTGGTGAAAAGCCCTATGAATGTAAGGAATGTGGGAAGGCCTTTAGAGTACATCAGCAGCTTGCTCGACATCAGAGAATTCACACTGGTGAGAAGCCCTATGAATGTAAGGCATGTGGGAAGACTTTTAGGCAGTGTACACACCTTACTCGACATCAGAGACTTCATACTTCTGAGAAGCTCTATGAATGTAAGGAATGTGGGAAGGCCTTTGTATGTGGTCCAGACCTTAGAATACATCAGAAAATTCATTTTGGGGAGAAACCCTATGAATGTAAGGAATGTGGAAAGGCTTTTAGAATATGCCAACAGCTTACTGTCCATCAGAGTATTCATACTGGTGAGAAACCCTATGAATGTAAAGAGTGTGGGAAGACTTTTAGATTGAGGCAACAACTTGTTCGCCATCAGAGAATTCATACTCGTGAGAAACCCTATGAATGTATGGAATGTTGGAAGACCTTTAGTAGTTACTCACAACTTATTTCCCATCAGAGCATTCATATTGGTGAGAGACCTTATGAATGTGAAGAATGTGGGAAGGCCTTTAGACTACTCTCACAACTTACTCAACATCAGAGCATTCATACTGGTGAGAAGCCTTTTGAATGTAAGGAATGTAGAAAGCCTTTTAGACTGCTCTCACAACTTACTCAACATCAGAGCATTCATACTGGAGAGAAACCTTATGAATGTAAGGAATGTGGTAAAGCTTTTAGACTTTATTCTTTTCTTACTCAACACCAGAGAATTCATACTGGTGAGAAACCCTACAAATGTAAGGAATGTAAGAAGGCCTTTAGACAACATTCACACCTTACTCAGCATCAGAAAATTCATAATGGAATTTAATACAAGAAGGCTTTCAAATGTACATGTTACAGAACATCAGAAAATTCATTTTTGAGAAAATTTGTTTCATGCTTATAACTAAGCATTAAAAAGTTTATATTTCAGAAAAAATTGTTGCTTTAAAACCTTCCACCACCATTCAGACATTGTATATCTTCAGCAAATTTATATGAGGAAATAATATAATGAATGCAGGAAAATCTTTAGCCTTAATCTATCATTATCGCCATTTCACCCCTTTATTACCAGTGTGTTATTAGATAAGGTACTTAGATTTCTGTGCCTCATTTTGCTCACTTGTAAAATGGTGATAGTAGTACCTATGTATATTAGTTATTTATTGCTGTGTAATAAATTACCACAAACTTAGTAGCTTAAAATAATACACATTATCTCAGTTTCTGTGGGTCAGGAGTCTAGGCATAACTTAGTTGGGTTCTCTGCTTCAGGGCCTCTCACAAGGCTAAAATCAAGATTTCAACCATGGCTGAGTCTCATCGGAAGGCTCAACTGGGGAAGGGATGCACTTCCAACCTCATGTGCTTGTTGACCGAATTAATTCACTGAGGGCTGTTGCGCTGAGGTCCTCAGTTTCTAGCTGGCTGTTGGCTAAATGCTGACTTCACTTCCTTGCGACATGGGCCTCTTCAAGGTGGCTGCTTACTTCATCAGAGTGTGCAAGCCAAGGAAGCAAGAGGCTGCTAGCATCAAAGAAGCTGTCGTCTTGTGTAATCCAATCATTGAAATGACATTATTTCATCACTTTTTCTATCTTCTTTTGGTTAAAAGCGAGGAACTAGGCCACCCTACACTCAAGGGAAAAGGCTTACACAAGAGTATGAATACCAGGAGGAAGGGACCACTGGGGCCAATCCAGAGTCAGCCTGCTACATCATGTAATAGAATTGTTGTGAGGAGTGAGTAGTTAATACTTGGAAAAATAGCAGCCACATAGCATGTTTTCTGTAAATATTACCTATAGTTGTTATTAACATCATTAGTATTAGTGAATTCATATGAAAGGAATATCCTATAGAAGTAATAAATGTAGAAATGCCTCCTGTCACTGCTCAGCACTTACTAAACTTAAGATAATTTATTCTGGATAAAATCTAGGAGGTTATATTGAATGTGAGAAGTTCTTCACCACTTGAGCTGCATCCAAAATTTCATGCTGAAAAGAAACCTTATGAATTTTATGAATATGAGGTTGTTAAGAGTACAACTATTGGAAGAATCAAAGAAAAATATGAAATTATTTTCCCATAATAAATTCCAAAGAGTAAATGTTTTATAATCTCTCATCTCTGACCACCATTCAATTAATTAGAAATTATCAAAAAGGTGGTATAAAGGAACTAACCACTTGGAAATTTAATTGTGTGTGTGTGTGTGTGTGTGTGTGTGTGTGTATAATACTCTTGTATAAAAGAAAGAAAACATTCCATTACAGTCAATATACTTTTTGATGCTCAAATTGCCCCATCTTCAGCCAGTGGGTGTTGGGTCTTTTCACATGACCCCAATAGCAGTTTGATAATTTACTCAGTTATGGCTGCTATGGGAAATGCTTGGGTACCAACTCATTATTCTGAAAACCAATAAATAAATGGAAAAATAAGTATTTATTTTGCTTTTCCCATGTGAATCAAGTTTCAGAGTCACCCAAAGCTCATCAAATTAATTTATTTTTAATTTAAGAAATCTCACCAGTAAATACAGAAAAATTGATAGGATTAGAAAAATTTTCTAGTTCCTAATGGAATAATGGGTCCAGAAAATGATCTTCAATGGATATTAAAACGATTTGGGAAAAAGTTTATCATGAGAACGTTACATTGGATTTATCAAGCTGACCACCTCTGAGCCCTTTATTCAATTTTAACGTCTATAAAGGTGGGACTATCAGAAAATAGGCACCTCCTGATACAATGCAATTAGGAAGTACATACCACTACCTATGAAGTCTTATTGCCAGAATAATGAACTGAAGGAATCAAACCTTAAATCAAAAATTTTAAAGCCAAGAATTTTGGGAATAGATGAAAAAGTAAATGGCACTGCAAGGAAGCAGCCAAGCAGATCCAGAATGTGTAAAATTCTACAAAACAAATGACCTGATTTCTTCAACTAATGAGTGGCATGAAAAAGAAAAGAAGGGCACTGTTAACAGATTAAAAAAGATGAGGCATATCAACTAAATTCAATATGTGGGTATTATTTGGACCCAGATTGAACAAAATGTAAAACAACATTTTGGAGACTGGGGGAAATGTGGACATGCACTGAGTATTAAATGATTTTTAGAAATATTTTGTTTGTTAGGGATGATAATGTCAATGTGGTTACTAAAAGATAGAACATCCTATGTGTTAGAGATACATATATATGAAGTAAGATACCCAGATTTGCATTAAAATAACTCCAGCAAAAGAAAAAGAAAGCAAATTGGCAAAGAGCTAGAAAGTAGATTAGCAAAATGTTGATAATTACTGAAGTAGAGTAGCTGTTTATGGAGGGTTCATTGTTTTAACATTTTTACTTTTTTATGTATTTGAAGTAATATTTAAAATCAAAGCTGAAATTATACACTACTTAAGAAATGATTGTTAATGAGATGCCTACATATCTAAATTTGTCAGATGTAACCAAAGTTCTATTCGGTGAGAAATGTGTGCCCCTGAATGCATTAAGAAAACGTTTGTGGGCCCAGTTTTCATCTTCTTCACTTACCTGCAGCAATCAGTGCTGGGCCTGTCACGTAGATAAATGTATTAAAGGAATGAATAAGCATTTATGTCAAGAAACAAGAAACAGAACAAAGTAAAACCAACACAAGAGAAACAAAGTACAATTGAAAGTAGAAATTAAGAGATTAGACACTAGTAGACTTCCAATGTTAATGACTGTATCTTGGCAGGTCCAATCAAGGAAAAGAAAATGAAATATAAACATTCAGCATTAATGATGATAAAAGTGATTACAGATTATCAATAAATTTTCCTTTTAATTATAAGGTAACACTGTATATACTATATGTATTCCAATATATGTAAAAATATAGAGGGATTACATTTTCTTCTCTATAAGTATGTTATCACAATTGACTGTGCTCTAGAACCCACAGACCAACAAATGTGTGTGTGTACGAAGTTCCTGTTTAAGGAAAAAATCTGATAGTTGTGTAGGTAAAAACCTTAAGAATAGATAATCCTTAACAAGATTTTACCAATTAATTTTACACAGGTGAAATAATCTGATACAAAACTAGATGAAGATAAAGAGCAAAATCTAGACCAACTTCACTTATGAAAATTCTATTCTTCATAATTCTAAATAGTTATATTTAGAATTTCTTACAAAACCAGTCTTCACTAATAGGCCAGTGTTTTGCCTATCCCAAGTACAAAGTAGCTCCAGAAGACCAGTGTTTAACCACCATTCTCCACAAGTTTGCTTCAGGGAATACTACTTTATGATATTTGAAAAAATATATCTGGGGAAAAAGTGTAAATGAAACAAAGGATAAAGTATCTACTTCTGGGGAAAATCCAAGTACACGTTATCAGCTTGTCGAAAGATGTATTAAAGAAATTTTCATTTAACATAGTGTATCTCAAATTTACTTCATTGTGCACTTCTCACTCCAAATACCTTTTAACACCTTTAGAATGTGAACCACTTTGGTAAATGCTACCATAACCACAATGAATGTCTTCAAGGATGTCATTTCAGACATGGTGAGTGATTGTGTTGGGAAGGGGTGAGGAAGGGCACTTTTCTTTTGCAGCTCACATTATACTCTGAAAGCAGCTTCCTGCTTGAATGGAAGGCTAATGATTTTCTATAGAATGGAAAAGATTCCAGCCTGGTGCTTGATAATGTATGTATTAAACATGCTTAAATATTCTATTAAACAGTGATTAGGACAAAATGATTTTTCATTGTAATAAAAATGCTATATTGAATACCATTTTGTGCGGTTTTTTTTTTTCTTGTTTTTAGTTTTTGGAATCAAGCCAGTTTATTGAGGGGCTTTGGGGGAGGGTCGAAAGGCTGGGAGGACAGTGAGATCCAATGTCCTTCTCCCAGCCGGGACCTCCCCAGCTTCACAGTCGCTGAAAGCCGTTTTCTTATTTCTTTGAAGAGTTGAGACTCAAAGGTGCATATCTAGAAGTGCTGTGTTTCACATATTGCTAGATTATTGCTCCATCATTGCACCAATATTGAATCCCTTCAGTTATTGAATATGAGTGTCTGTACTTCTCTGATTGCAAGTGAATTGAGCACATTTTTCATATGTGTTTATTGGCCAATTATGTTTCCCTTAGTGCTTTTTTTTTTTTTTTTTTTTTTGCGCTACGCGGGCCTCTCACTGTTGTGGCCTCTCCCGTTGCGGAGCACAGGCTCCGGACGCGCAGGCTCAGCGGCCATGGCCCACGGGCCCAGCCGCTCCGCGGCATGTGGGATCTTCCCGGACCGGGACACGAACCTGTGTCCCCTGCATCGGCAGGCAGACTCTCAACCACTGCACCACCAGGGAAGCCCCCTTAGTGCTTTTTTTATTCATGTATTTTCTCTCTTTCTTTCTGGGTTATCTCACTGATTTTTTAGGATTTATTAAATAATCCAGGTATTGATAATTCCAGGTATTACACATTTATAAATGTTGGACTTATTTTCTTCAAGGTGGCTTGTGTTTTCACTGTGTTATGGTGTTTATTGTTTTGCATACAGTTTTCATTTTAAGCCATACCAAATAATTGTATTCTTTTTTCTTTTTTATATTTTATGTTTTCTGCCATGCATCTGCAAATAGAAATAAGTTCCCTCAATATTTTTTATTATTTATTTTATTTCTATTTCTTATTGCAGTAGCTGGAGTTTTCAGAATAAAGTTGAATACTAGTGGGAATAACTTCCCTCATTTTTCCAATTTAATGGAAATCACATATCTATTTAAACATTTAGTATAATGCTTATTGACTTAGAGTAAATAGTCTGTTATATGTAAGTAGTTTCATTCAGTCCCTGTTCTACTTAATGCCTGTTAGATTTTGTTGGGAGCTATTTTATCATCTGTTGGTGTGAACCTGTTTTTTCTCCTTTAATTTTCTGATGTGATGAATTATGCAGATTTCTTTACAAATTCAGGGGTTCCTACAACCATTCTTAGGTTGAGTAGTTCACTACAACAACTGACCCAACTCAGGAATGTAGTGCAGTTATGATTAGTTTTATTACAATGAAAAGATACAAATTAGAATCAGCTAAAGGGAGAGATGGATGCATAGGACAAAGTGTGGGAGGGATCCAAATGTGGAGCTTCTGGTCATCTTCTCCTTGAACACAAGGATGATATTACCTCCTCTTGGCCATGAGTTGTGACAATATGCACAAGAAAGCTTGCCCAAGCCTGTGGTCTCCAGATTTTTTGTTGGTGCTCACATTCTGTCCATGAGGTTAGGCTGATCTTTAGCCTTCAACTCCTTCAGAAGGTTCAAGCTCACACCTTTCAAGTATGAGCATCGAAGTTTCAAGTCTCCAGTCCTTCCAGTGGTCAGACCTAATATGGTGTGTCCCAAAACCTCTATCATAAATCACATTGTTAGACTGGTGGCGAGAGCCCCCAAGCAAACAAAGACACTCCTATCAGGCAGGACATTCTATGGGCCTAGAGATTAATTACAAGTCTAAGGACATGCTGCCTGTAAGTAAAATTCTATACGTATATCCCACAAATGCTCAAATGCTTTGTATTTAACTTGATGTCATCACATTAGGCTGACGACGAGAATCTTTGTAATGTGGGCTTAATAAGAGCAGAGCTGCATGTCAAAGTGAATTTCATGTTTACTGATATTCTATTTTACCAATATACCAGAATAACACGATGTCTTAAAGGGTGCAGGTAGTTCAGAAGAAGTATTATTGGAAAAGGAAAGAAGAGTAAAAATACTCTACTATACCAAGGGATGGAGAGAAACATGTTATTGTTTATTTTATATAGGTAACATCTGTTTAATTGGTCCTATTACATTTCCATTCTCTTTTTTAAAAAGGCTTTTTTTTTTTTTTTGCGGTACGCGGGCCTCTCACTGTTGTGGCCTCTCCCATTGCGGAGCACAGGCTCCGGATGCGCAGGCTCAGCGGCCATGGCTCATGGGCCCAGCCGCTCTGCAGCATGTGGGATCTTCCTGGACCGGGGCACGAACCCGTGTCCCCTGCATCGGCAGGCTGACTCTCAACCACTGCACCACCAGGGAAGCCCTGATATTTCTATATATTTCAAAATTATTACCACAATAAGTCTAGTTATGATATGTCACCATACAAAGATATTACATAATTATTGACTGTATTTCCCACAAGGTACATTTCATATCCATGACTCATTTACTGTGCAGCTGGAAGTTTGTACCTCTTAATCTCCCTCACCTATTTCTCTACTTCCCCCAACCCCTCCCCTCTGGCTTGTTTCATCTCTGTATCTATAGATCTGTTTCTGTTTTGTTATGCTTGTTCATCTGTTTTGTTTTTTGGGCTCCACATATAAGTGAAGTCATAGAGTATTTGTCTTTCTCTGTCAGACTTATTTCACTTAACATAATACCATCTAGGTCCATCCATGTTGCCGCAAATGGCATTATTTCATTCTTTTTAATGGCAGAGTAATATTCCATTATAATAAATACCACATCTTTATCCATTCATCTGTTGAGGGGTATTTAGGTTGCTTCTATGTCTTGGCTATTGTAAATAATGCTGCAATGAACATTGGGGTGTATGTATCTTTTCAAATTAGTGTTTTCATTTTCTTCAGATACATAACAAGGAGTGGAATTGATGGATCATATGGTAGTTCTATTTTTAACTTTTTCAGGAATCTCCATATGGTTTTCCAGAATGGTTGCACCAATTTACATTCCCACCCACAGGGTTCCCTTTTCTCGACATTCTTGCCAACACTTATTGTTTGTCAGCTTTTTGATAGTAGCCATTCTGACAGGTGTCAGAATGATCAGGTCATTCAAGATGGCTGTTCTCTTGCTCTTCGTGAATCCCCTACTCGACCGGTTCCTCCTTCACCTGTAACCTACTCACGTGAACGTCTTTGCCTCCTGCCCCAGCTAGTGATGGTTCTAATCCTCCGGCCAGAATGGCCCCACCTGCTACTTTATTAAAGGGAAACATCTGCCCTCATGATGCATGTTAATCTGAGGGGCTGTGAGGGACGTGCCCCAGCTGCTGGTTTCCCTGGTAACTGGAGCCAAGCTGACGTCATTTCCCCCTATAAATTGTAGCCTCCTTCTCCCTTGAGTAGTAAAGACTGCTGCCATGTCCTACTCGCTGTCTGATGCACACTGTGGGGTGTCACTCCAGGACCTTGCTTCAGGTATGTAAGATCCTCTCACCCAATAAACCACTGATATCTCTCTTGCCATCTCTGGGCTCTTTCTTCGGTCTTGAGGCTGGGCAACTACAAGGCTTGCAGTTCTGTGGGGTACAGCGCAATAGTTGGCCAGCCAGGAGGCCGAGGAAACTCCCACAAGTGCCATGAGGTCAGGATATAAAGATGGCGGACAGAAAGTTATGGGGGTGATCCCGAGGTGGCTGCCCACTAGCATGTGGGGCCCTGTGGCAGCTGACTACCATGAGGTATGTCTTTCTCTTCCATTATATCAATGATATCCTGTTAACTTCAGAGTCTCTTTCCAGTTTAAAAGTAGCAGCCCAGGGGCTTCTCTGGTGGCGTAGTGCTTGAGAGTCCACCTGCCGATGCAGGGGACACGGGGTCGTGCCTCGGTCCGGGAAGATCCCACATGCCGCAGAGCGGCTGGGCCCGTGAGCCATGGCCGCTGAGCCTGCGCGTCCGGAGCCTGTGCTCCGCAAAGGGAGAGGCCACAACAGTGAGAGGCCCGCGTACCGCAAAATAAATAAATAAGTAACTTTTAAAAAGTAGCAGTCAAATGCTTATGGCTTATCTGACTGCACATGGATGGCTGATGAATAAAACACACAAGGACCTGGATTATCTACAAAAGACTAGCATCACCCTCCGACCCCTCACCCCTAAACAATTACATACACAAGCTTTAGGGATATTACCTCAGGGATAGGCTTGTGAATTGGACGTGGCCAGTTACCCGGAAGGGTTTGGTTGGGGCCTGTGGCAATGGCAAAATAATAGTAACCTTCTGGTCCCAGCTACGGCAGAGGGCAGAGCAACAATCTAGTGTGATGGAACAACAGCTATATGCATCTACGGTGCATTGCAAAGGTGGAAGACATTACCAAAGACCTACCCGAGTCATCTAACAATGCAAGAAAACCCTACTATTTGGGGTCTAGAACACCTGTGTGCAACATATAGGACCCCCATGGACATCAACAGTGAACAAGGAAACTACTTTACCAGCCATGATGTTCAGGAATGGGTTGATTAAAAATGACATACGCTGACATTTCCACCTGCCCTCCAACCTCACTGCTCCCGGGCTAATGGAAAGAATAAATGGACTCCTTAACAACTGATGTTGAAAACCCATGCTCTCGATATGCAGACCAGAGGCTAACTCAAGCCCTAAGGACTATAACTGAACATCTCAGGAGCAATTTTCCCAATGACCAAGCCATATTAACCCAGAGACAACTAGTCAACACAATGCGAGTTCAACGGTTGCCCACCGAAGGATGGTTGCCAACTACTGGTCAGGACAGTAACTCACTCTGGCCCTTGCCACAGGGTCTACCTCCAGGGGAACACGTTATAAAATGGCCCTGGGACTGGCAGGTAAGTCCCAGGTGTTTGGAGTTTGCCACCCCATGGGGGACAGGATTAGAAAGGGACTGACAGATTTCACCTGTCTCCTACTCGGCCCACCTGAGACTACTAAGGTAATTACCCCGGGCCCCTTACTAGAGAAAGGCGCCATCATATTAACCCTGGTGGTGGGTTGTCATACCACCTCTCCAGTATTCCGCACAAGCTGTGGGGCTAAGGGTGGACTGGCGGAATGGTACTGCAGGCTAGGACCACAGGCAGAGGTGGTATTATCTCAGAATGTGATTACTGCTTGTATTTTGCTTAATGGTCACGACCTTCCCTGTGTTGTGCCTGTTAAACACCTTACATTTTGTCCCTAGTGTGAGGGGAGGGAATTTGTTCGTGGACTGGGCCACAATGGAGGCCTCACTGTGAAATGAGTCTGATTGCTGGGTCTACAGTGAGAGGCTGTTGGTGTCCTCCTCTGGTTTCCATGAAAACTTGACCTGATAGGCATCTGGCTACAGTTTTTCTACCTCTTGGACTCTCGATATCCTTTAGATGCTGTTGTCTGGATTGCATTTGTGGTATTTGATTGCAGTGCACCTCTACATACCTGACCCCAGGGATATCTTGGAAGAGGGGTGGACCAAAATTGTAAGGGTCGTGCAGGGTATGTAGGGGTGGAGTGTTTGGTCAGGTCACCCAAGGTGGCTGTTCTCTTGCTCTGTGCATCCCCTGCTCGATCAGTCCTTTTTTTTTGTTTTAAATAAATTTATTTATTTTTGGCTGCGTTGGGTCTCCGTTGCTGCGTGCAGGCTTTCTCTAGTTGTGGCGAGCGGGACTACTTTCCGTTGTGGTGCGCGGACTTCTCAGTGCGGTGGATTCTCTCGTTGCAGTGCACGGGCTCTAGGCACGCAGGCTCAGTAGTTGTGGCGCACGGGCTTAGTTGCTCCGTGGCATGTGGGATCTACCCGGACCAGGGCTCAAACCTGTGTCCCCTGCATTGGCAGGCGGACTCTCAACCACTGCACCACCAGGGAAGCCCTCGATCAGTCCTTTCTTTACCTGCACCTACTCACGTGAACGTCTTTGCCCCTTGCCCTAGCTATGAATGGTTCTAATCCTCAGGCTGAAATGGCTCCACCTCCTAGTTTACTAAAGGGAAACATCTGCCCTAGGGATGCTTGTTAATCTGAGGGGCTGTGAGTGATGTGCCCCAGCTGCTGGTTTCCCTGGTAACTGATGAGTCAAGCTGACATCAATTGCCCTATAAATGGTAGCCTCCTTTTCCCCTGAGTAGTGAAGACTGCTGCAGTGTCCTGCCCACTGTCTGTAAGATCCCCGGTCCAAAAAACTGTTGATGTCTCTTGCTGTCTCCAGGCTTTCTTTGGTCTCTAGGCTGGGCAACTACAAGGCTTGCAGCCCAACAGTGTGCTACTCTGGCCCATTTACCAGGTGTCCTGAAAATCTGGTGGTTTTAAGTGGGGCCCAGAACAAGAGAAGGCTCTGCAACAGGTCCAGGCTGCCATGCAAGCTGCTCTGTCACGTGGACCCTATGATCCAGCAGACCCAGAATGTTTGACAAAATATCTCGGCACCATGGTCCAGCCATACTGACACACAAAATTAACTATCACAAAGATATTAAAAACTATAAACAAGTAAGCTTCATTCAGTAGGTTATTTTAAAAGTCAACAGGGACTTCCCTGGTGGTGCAGTGGTTAAGAATCCACCTGCCAGTGCAGGGGGACACCAGTTCAATCCCTGGTCTGGGAAGATCCTACATGCTGCGGAGCAACTAAACTCATGTGCCACAGCTACTGATCCTGCATTCTAGAGCCCACGAGCCACAACTACTGAGCTCACGTGCCACAAGTACTGAAGCCTGTGTACCTAGAGCTGATGCTCCACAAGAGAAGCCACCACAATAAGAAGCCTGCACACCACATCGAAGAGTAGCCCCTGCTCGACACTAGAGAAAGCCCGCATGCAGCAACGAAGACCCAATGCAGCCAAAAATAAATAAATAAAATAAATTTAAAATCTCCAAAATAGGGCTTTCCTGGTGGTGCAGTGGTTGAGAGTCCGCCTGCCAATGCAGGGGATGCGGGTTCGTGCCCCCGTCCAGGAGGATCCCACATGCCGCGGAGCAGCTGGGCCTGTGGGCCGTGGCCGCTGGGCCTGCGCGTCCGGAGCCTGTGCTCTGCAACGGGAGAGGCCACAACAGTGAGAGGCCCATGTACGGCAAAAAAAAAAAAAAAAGTCAACAAACTTGGGAGGCCCTTTTCTTTAAAGTGTGATTTTAATACTTCAGATAAATTAAGGATTCTCTCAACTGCATTTGTTACAATATGCAATATGTTTCTTACAATACTGTGTTAGTTTCATGTGTACAGCAAAGTGATTCAGTTATGTATATTCACATTTTCCATTATAGGTTATTACAAGATACTGCATATAATTCCCTGTGCTATACAGTAAATCCTTGTTGCTTATCTATTTTATATGTATTGATATATGTATCTGTTAATCCCATACTCCTAATTTATGCCTTTCCCCCCTTCCATTTTCCTGTTTGGTAACCATAAGTTTGTTTTCTATGTCTGTGAATGTTTTTCTGTTTTGTAGATAAATTCATTTGTATCTTGTAGATTCCACATAAAAGTGATATCATATAATAATCTTTCTCTGACTTAGTGTGATATTCTATACATCCATCCATGTTGCTACAAATGGCAATATTTCTTTTTTTATTTTTATGGCTAAGTAGTAATCTATCGTGTATATACACCACATCTTTATATCCATTCATCTGTTGAATGGATATAAAGGTTGCTTCTATGACTTGGCTATTGTAAATAGTGCTGATATGAATGTGGGGTGCCTGTAAATTTTCGAGTCAGTTTTCATCTTTTCCAGATATATGCCCAGGAGTGGGATGGCTGGAGCATATGGCAACTCTATTTTTAGTCTTTTAAGGAACTCCCATACTGTTCTCCATAGTGGCTGTACCAATTTACATTCCCACAGACAGTGTAGGAGCATTCCTTTTTCTCCACACCCTCTCCAGCATTTATTATTTGTAGACTTTTCATAGCCATTCTGACTGGTGCAATGTGGTACTCGTGGTTTTGATTTGTATTCCTCTAATAATTAGTGATGTTGAGCATCTTTTCTTGTGCCTGTTTGCCAGCTGTATGTCTTCTTTAGAGAAATGCCTCCTTAGGTCTTCTGCCCAGTTTGTTGGTTAGGTTGTTTTGATATGAGCTGTTTGTATATATTGGAAATTAACCCCTTGTCAGTCGCATCGTTTGCAAATATTTTCTCCCGTTCTGTAGGTTGTCTTTTCATTTGGTTTACAGTTTCCTTCGTTGTGCAAAAGCTTTTAAGTTTGAGGTCTGATTTGTTTGTTTCTGGTTTTATTTCATTTGTCAAGAGAGCCAATATGTTTTTGAATGTGAGAACTGTAGAACACTAAATGTCAATAAAACCACAAATTCCTTAATCAGTTCAAACAACATAAATGCTGAAATAAGAACAATTTCATAATTACAAATCTTACTATAATGTTTGTTATAATGGACTTGCTAAAATTAATCACAATACTATACAACACATTTAGATTTTATCACATTTTGCATTCCACCTTGGGATCAACTGACTCCTTAAATATTTAAGAATTTAAAAAATTAATCAGTTTATTTATTTTTGGCTGCATTGGGTCTTCATTGCTGTGTGTGAGCTTTCTCTGGTTGCAGTGAATGGGGGTTACTCTTCCTTGCAATGCACAGTCTTCTCATTGTGGTGGCTTCTCTTGTTGCAGAGCATGGGCTCTAGGCGTGTGGGCTTCAGTAGTTGTGGCACGTGGGCTCAGTAGTTGTGGCTCACGGGCTCTAGAGCACAGGCTCAGTAGTTGTAGCACATGGACTTAGTTGCTGCACGGCATGTGGGATCTTGCTGGACCAGGGATCGAACCTGTGTCCCCTGCATTGGCAGGCGGAGACTTCACCACCACACCACCAGGGAAGCCCCTAGAATAAGTCTTAAATATGTAATGTGAGCCATACAAATTTGTTCTTCCTCTTTAGCATTGTGTTGGTTATTCTCAGGATTTTACTTTTCCTCATAAACTTTAGAATAATTTTGATATCTACAAAATTTCTGGCATTTTGATTGAGAATTGGAGTGAATCTACAGATCAAGTCTGGAACAGTTGACTTCTTCACAATATTGAGTATAAAAATTTTTTTTTGAATTTTATTTAATTTATTTTTTTATACAGCAGGTTCTTATTAGTTATCCCTTTTATAAATATTACTGTATATATGTCAATCCCAATCTCCCAATTCATCACACCACCACCACCACCCCGCCACTTTCCCCCTTTGAGTATTCAAATTTATGAACTTGATTCTCTCCATTTATTTAGATCTTTGATTTATTTCATCAGAGTTTTATAGTCTTTCACATATAGATCCTATATATCAATAAATACATATATATATATATATGTATACACACACTTAACATTTTGCTATGAGTCTGTCAAATTAATACTTGATAAGTGGAGCACAGGGCCAGATAGCTATGATTCAACAATAGACCACAAGAGAAATTGAAATAGGGAAGCTTACTCACAGGTCCTGGAGAAAGTACCCAGCATGCATCAAGGGGACATTGGGGGAGGTCAAGGCAGAGTGCAGACAGAGAGATAGGACCTGTGGCACATACCTTTATTAGGGTCATGAAGGAAGGCTTCGGGGGTCCTGGGATAAGGCTGGATTGGCCAATTCAAATCAAAAGAGAGCTTTGACAAGCCCCACAGGGGCTGCAGAAGACTAAGGGGTGCACAAGAAAGTGCTGGGAGGCAGGGGAGATTGTTGATCACAAAGGTATTGAGGAGGTCATATCAGGAACTTACATTTGCTAGTGACTCTGCAGACTGTTATCTAGGGCATGAGCTAGCATGAGGGGGCTAGTGTCAGTTGAAGGTCCCTGCAGACTGCTTGGCCAAACAAAATGGATGCCAAGACAGCAGTACTATGGGTAGCTTACCTAAACTCTCGACAGATTTATACCTAATTATTTATTTTCATGCTAATATAAATGGTGCTGCATCTTTAAATTTCACATTCCTATTGTTCATTACTGGTATATAGGAAAGCAGTTGACTTGTTATCCTGTGACCTTGTTATACTTGCATGTTAGTTCCAGGAATTTTTTCTTGATCCTTCAGGATTACATAGACTATTGTGTCATCTATGACCAAAGAAAGTTTTATTTCCTCCTTCCAATCTGTACACATTTTATTTCATTTTCTTACTTAACTAGTTAGGACTTCCAGTCTAATATTGAATAGGAATAGTGAGAGAGGATATGCTTGCTTTGTTCCTGATCTTAGGAGGAAAGCATCGAGTTTTTCACCATTAAGTATGATGTTAGCTGTAGGTTTTTTGTAGATGCTCTTCATCATGATGAGGAAGTTCTCCTCTTCTCCTAATTATCTGGGAATTATTTTATCATGAATGGATTTTGGATTTTGTCAAAAGCTTTGTGTGACTGATATAATCACATGCTCTCTCTTTTGTCTGATATGGTGGATTACATTAACTTTTTTTCTTTTTTTTAATGTTGATAGCCTTGAATAGCTGGAATAAATCCCACTTGATCGTGGTGTATAATTCTTTTAATATACTGTTGAATTTGATTGCTAATATTTTTGTGAGAATTTTTGCATCTGTATTGATGAGAGAGATTGGTCTGTAGTTTTCTTATAAATCTTATCTGGTTTTGGTATTAAGATAATGCTGGCCTCATAGAATGAATTACTAGTGTTCTCTCTTGCTTCCATTATCTGGAAGAGATTGTGGAAACTGGTTTCATTTCTTCCTTAAATGTTTATTAGCACTCACTGTTGAAACCATCTGGGCCTTGTCTTTCTTCTTGGGGGGTTATTAATTATTGATTCAATTTCTTCAAAATAAAGGGCTACTTGGTTATCTATTTCTCCTTGTGTGAGTTTTGGTAGTTTGTGTCTTCAAGGAATTGGTCCATTTCATCTAAATTATCAAAGTTGTAGAATTGTTTATAATATTCCCATATTATTCTTTTTTTTTTTTGCGGTACGCAGGCCTCTCACTGCTGTGGCCTCTCCCGTTGCGGAGCACAGGCTGCGGACGCGCAGGCTCAGCGGCCATGGCTCACGGGCCCAGCCGCTCCGCGGCATGTGGGATCTTCCTGGACCGGGGCACGAACCCGTGTCCCCTGCATCGGCAGGCGGACTCTCAATCACTGTGCCACCAGGGAAACCCCCCATATTATTCTTTTAATGTATATGGGATCAGTACTGATGACCCCTCTTTCATTTCTGATATTGGTGATTGGCATTTTCTTTTTCTTTTACCTTGGCTAGAGATTTATCAATTTTATTAATCTTTTCTAAAATCTTGCTTTCATTGATTTCCTCTATTCTGTTTTCAATTTCAATGATTTCTGCTCTAAACTTTTTTTTTCTCTTACTTGCTTTAGGATGAAGTTACTCTTCTCTACTTTACTATGGTAGAAGCTTAGGTTCTTGAGTCTATATCTTTCTTCTTCTCTAACATATGCATGTGATGCTATAAAATTCCCTCTAAGCACCGTTTTCACTTATTACCACGCACTCAATGGCTTAAAACAACAGTAACTTATCCTCTCTCAGTTCTGGAGGCTAGAAGTATGAAATCAGAATAACTGGGCTGAAATCAAGGATTCATGTGTCATGCTTCCTCCCAGGGTTCTAGGAGAAGATCCATTCCTTGCCTTTTCCAGCTTCTGGTAATTGCTGTAATTCCTTTGGGTGATTTTACTTTAGCCCTCGGAACTGACATCTTCAAATACACCTTGGCTGTGTCTTCACATTACCTTTTCTTCTGTGTGTGTCAAATCTCCCTCTTCCTCCTTTTTAGGGCCCAATCAGGTAAACCAGAATAATCTCTCCATTTCAAGATCTGTAACTTAATTATATCTACAAAGACACTTTTCCCAAATAATGTAACAATCACAGGTTTAGGGATTAGGATGTGGATATTATTGAGGGGAGTACATTTTTCAGCCTATTACAGTTTTATTTATTTTTTTTTTAGTTTAAAATATTAAAAATGTCTCGAGACTTCTTTCATCCATCTGTTATAAAGAACTGTGTTAAATTTCCATGTACTTGGAGATTTTTCCAGCTATCTTTCCAATTCCTAGTTTAATTCCATTGAGGTCTGAGAATATATTTGGATGATTTCTACTTTAAATTTGTTAAGGTGTGTCTTATGGCCAGTCATGTAGTCTAACTTGGTGACTGTTCCATGGGAGCACAGGAATGTATATTCTATTGTTGGATGGAGTATACTATAAAGGTACAAACTTCCAATTATAAGATAAACACATTGGGCGTGTAATGTACGACGTGATTATAGTTAACATTGCTGTCTTGTACATTTGGAAATTGCTAAGAGTAAATCTTAAAAGTGTTCACAAGGAAAAAATTTTTTTGATCCCTATACGAGGTGATGAATTTAACTGACCTTATTGGGGTAATCATTGCACCGGATAGCATGTCAAGTCACTATGTTGTACACCTTAAACTTGTGTTGTATGTCAGCTCAATAAAACAAAAAACTCAAAACTAAAAAAATGAATTCAATCATGCTGAATTGACAGTAATGCTGTTAAGGTCAACCGTATCGTTACTGATTTTCTACCTGTTTGATCTATCAGTTACTGACAGGAGAGAGAATTCTACAACTGTAACTAGTGGATTTGTCTATTTCTCCTTTCAGTTCTATCAGTTTTTGCCTCATGTACTTTGATGTTCTGTTGTCAAGTACATACATTTAGGATTATCTTCTTGGAAATTGCCTCTTTATCATTATGTTGTGCCCCTCTTTAATCCTGATAATGTTTGTTCTGAAGTCTGCTCTGATGCAGGTATAAACGGATCTTGACCGTGTCTGAGTTTGCCCGTCTCTCTAGATTTCAGGATAGTGGATTGCCCTGCAACCTGTTTTCTGATGTGCCCAAGAGAAGTTTTGTTTTTTAATTTGTCCAGCTTTTTCTTGTTTTGAGATGGGAGTGATGAATTCCAAACACTTTAAACCTCAGCACCAAAACCAGAAGTTCCTGATCTTTTTTCTTCTGTTAAACAGATTAGTTTTGTTAATCAACTTCACTTAATCTTTCCTCTATCACCTTCATTCTCATATTGAGCCCATATGGTGAACTATGAGTTATATTTTTCAGTTCTAAAATTTTCATTTGGATATTTTTTACCCAGAGACCCCCTCCCTCCTCCCTGTCCTCTGGTAGGTGAGACAACTTGCTTTTCTGTTCTACCATGCATTTCTTGTGAACCTCTAGGGCCACGCAGTAAACAGATATAAAGAAAGCAACAGGATTCCCCACGTTTTTGGAAACACAGTTCCTCTGGTCAGAGAGAAAGGTTTTCCTCCCTTCAAATTTTTGGCATTGTCCCAACTGCCTCTGCTGTCACCACTATTGCTGCCATGGGACTGCTGGAGGCCTTTCTGGTATTTTGTGGTACAAGATCTCACTTCGAATTTCTCTTCAAGACTTCTTCATTAAGCTCCCAAGCTTGTGGTATCAGTTGATATTCTCCCATATGTTTTTTTTTCTTTTTTAAATAAATTTATTTAGTTATTTATTTTTGGCTGCATTGGGTCTTCGTTGTGGTGCGCAGGCTTCTCACTGTGATGGCTTCTCTTGTTGCGGAGCACAGGCTGTAGGCATGCGGGCTTCAGTAGTTGTAGCACGTGGGCTCAGTAGTTGTGACTCGCAGGCTCTAGAGCACAGGCTCAGTAGTTGTGGCACACAGGCTTAGTTGCTCCGTGGCATGTGGGATCTTCCCAGACAAGGACTCGAACCCGTGTCCTTTGCATTGGCAGGCGGATTCTTAACCACTGTGCTACCAGGGAAGTCCTCATATGCTTTCCATCTTCTAAAAATCTGTCATTTTTTCTGTTAATTCCCCTTCATCCTCTTTTTTTTGGCTGTGCCGCCTGGCTTGCAGGATCTTAGTTCCCTGACCAAGGACTGAACCCAGGCTACTGCAGTGAAAGCACTGAGTCCTAACTACTGGACCTCCAGGGAATTCCCTGTTCTTTTGATTTTACACTTGACTGTCATTTTAAGGGAGAAAGCAGAAATAAGCACTGTATGTAATCACAAGTCTGTCTCTTCTCTGGTCATTCTGTTCCTTGTTTAGTTATCCTATGTGGACCCTCCTGGTTTTATGCCACACTTTCACTGTAATTGTCACAATGTTTTCTGTAATGTGCTAAGTTATTTTTAAAAGCAATCAAGGCTATGCATAACTGTTATTGTTGGTTTCTACCCATACCCAAAGGAGCTTCCCTCTCAAATGTTAACCAACAGAACACATTTCCACTTTGGATTTCTCTCCTAGGAGAGCAGGTCTGAAACCAAGACTCAATTCCACAATAAAACACTGCTGAAATTATATGAATTTACTATAAAATAATAGAAAATTTACAACTGCTGAAGTTAGTAATAAATTGCAGCTAATATTTATCTAACAGTACGTGTATTATCTTCATCAACATTTAACAGGTCAATTAGGATCTGTTCTAAACACCTTGCACATTAATTTGTTGAACTGATGATTCTTGGTACAAACTTTTAGAAGCAGCCTGAGAAGCTCATGAATAGTGATTCGATGGATGGGCATTTTTTAAAGCAAGCACAGCACTTTTATACAAATTGAGAATATTCTGAGCCATAAAACAAATTTCAACAAATCTCAAAAGGATTAGAATCATAGGATATGACCATCATAGTAATGGTTCAATGAAGCATCATCAATGGATATTAACCTTTAATGGAAAACAATGATTTTAATAATCTAAAAGCATCTCCCCACATATTACATATTAACTACAAAGAGAAAGATATTCTTTCCAGTGGAGAAACCTGGAAAACATCACCTTAATCAGGTGATTAAGTTACCATCACCAATAATAAGATAGTCGCATCGTGTATTCCTTCACATAATGTCTGAAGAGAGATTAGTGTTTGTCAAAAATTCATAAAAGCAAAGATGCATATTCTGAACTTAATCATGAGGGAACCCTTAACAGACTCAAATTGAGTAATCCATCACATGAACAGCTAAGAAAAAATATTTAGAAAAAGATAAACTTGAGAATACTAACGTAGACACAAATCAGAAAAGGAATGCAGGACTTCCCTGGGTGTCCAGTGGTTAAGACTCCGCACAGGGGGCACTGGTTCGATCCCTGGTAGGGGAACTAAGATCCTGCATGCCACACGGCACGGCCAAGAAATAAAATAAAGGTGTATTTTTTTTTTAAAAAAAGGAATGCAAAAAGAGTATTGAATAGGTCATCAGTTTTATATGCTGAGGGCCTGCAAAGAACTTAAAGCACCCCAGCAGAAAGCCAGCAAGTGCAGGGAGCAGTGTGGCAGGATCACCATTATCATGCAAATAGGAACTTGACTCGCTCTCCAATACTTAAGCTCCATAAAGGAAACAATCAGAAAGTAAGACAGCTGGGAGATGAGGGAAAAAACGACATGGATGGCTTCTGCCTTTCCAGTCTCTTTCTCAGCTGCCATCTTACCCACCCTCCAACATGCCTGAGGTAAGGGAAGGGAGAAGCCCACCTGTAAAGGATGCTTAAGTAAGTCAGAGAAAGGGTGGGGAGGAGGGATAGATTGGGAGTTTGGGATTAACAGGTACACACTGCTATGTTTAAAATAGATAACCAACAAGGACCTACTGTTAAAAAAAATAATAAATTAATTAAAAACAAGGTTTTGCTTTCTATACATGGTCTGCCCATGATTTTATCTGGGGTCGGAGAAAGTACTTGTTCTACCAAATTTAAAGAGACAGTGTTAAATAAGAATGAATCTGCCTTGTCATCCCCCAAGTTGTGATTACTCATTACAATTCACAGGCTTCACCTGGACCTCACTGTAGCTGGGAGCTGGCATGCAACTCCCCGGCTTCTAGCAGGCACTACCTGAACACTGGAGGTGGAAGACATGAGTATAATGAGATGGTGGCAGCATATCCAGGGGTAGGACCCACAGTGGCAGGCGTGACTGGTTCTCCTGAGGCAGCTATGGAAGTTTCTAGCATCCATTCCATAGAACAATAGGTGATATGCAGTAAGTAGCAGCAGCAGTTTTCCTTAAACACAGTACCATCCAAGTACTGTTCAAGGAACAGTGTATCTGAGCCTTTATCAGCGCATCTGTGCTATATTTGGGCCTCATTCTTACTACTTTTTTCTGGATGGTGCACTCCAAAGGCCCGATTTCTTGGCTTCCTGAAAATTCTTCAAATTACAAAATACCTCTTATTAAATCCATTGCTGCTTAGAATAGAATGGATTTTTATCTGCAATTGTTTTTCTATATTTTATCAGTAAAGAGACTGATAAATGCATAAAAATACAACAGCAAGTAAAAGAATTAGATCAGTATTTTTCAATAGTTTTAGATCCTACTAAAATACTGTCAATAAAGAAAATTACAGATGTATCACTGCTTGTGTTACTTAGGTGGTACCTCATACCATGTGTTTCTATGTGTACACCAAGTGTTGGTTTTCTATTGCTTCTACAGACCCAGGGAGAAAAGCAGGACCAAAGGGAAAAGACTTGACCTATTTCTGAGATGATTTATAAAATTTTAATCAGAAACAATGAGGGAGACTTCCCTGATGGTGCAGTGGTTAAGAACCTGCCTGCCAATGCAGGGGAGAGGGGTTCGAGCCCTGGTCCGGGAAGATCCCACATGCTGCAGAGCAACTAAGCCCGTGTGCCACAACTACTGAGCCTGTGCTCTAGAGCCCGCGAGCCACAACAACTGAGCCCACGTGCCGCAACTACTGAAGCCTGTGAGCCTACAGCCTGTGCTCCGCAACAAGAGAAGCCACTGCAATGAGAAGCCCGTGCACCGCAACAGAGTAGGCCCCACTCGCCTCAACTAGAGAAAGCCTGTGCTGCGAAGACCCAACACAGCCAAAAATAAATAAAAACATTTTTAAAACAAAACAATAAGAGGCCTAATTATTAGGCAGTAGTTGCTATTGTTTTGTATTTTATTTAGTCAAGAAGATTTAAAAGCATAAAATAAAATGGAAGAAAATTTGGAAAAAATGAGATGAAAGACAATTCAGGAACAAAACCAGAAAACGAGATCTCATATAGCAAAAAGATAATTTAAAACAGGCGTCAACAAATGACAACCTGTAGGCCAAATGTGGCTTGTTGTTTTTCTGAATACAGTTTTATTGGAACACAGCCATGCCCACTTGCTTACAGGTCAGGATTTCTCAGCTTCAGCACCACTGACTTTCTGGACCAGATAATTCTGTTGCGGGGGGCGGCGGGGAGGGTGGGTAGAATGTTTAGCGCATCCGAGATGCCAGCAGCACTCCCCTTCATAGCAATAACCAAAAAATGTCTAATTGCCAAATGTCTCTGGGGGGTGGGGGTAGGGAAGGCAAAACTACCTCTGATTGAGAACCGCTGGTTTATTACGTGTTTTCATATTACAAAGGCAGTAGAGACTGCACGACCACAAAGCCTAAAATATTTACTGGCTGGCCCTTCACAAAAGTTTGAAGGAAGATACATGCTAGACTAAGAAAACAAACTATAAAATATATGACAAAACAATCTCCTTAACAAAATTTCTACAAATTGCTTTAAAAGCTAGTCTAATTAAAAGGAATAGATTAAAAAAAGCAATTCACAGAAATAAAATTCAAATGACTCAGGCATGGTAGATGCTCAACCTCATTGGCAGTTAAGAAAATGCAAATTGAAGGCACATTAGTTTTCTTCATCCAATTTAACAAAAAAAGTTCAGTCCTGGTTGAAATTAGGTTGGAAATAGATATAAATTCCTGTAGAGTTTAATGGCAAGTTTCACCAAAAATAAAAAAAAATTAAAAAAAAATAAGGCATTAACTACATTTTAAATATCTATGTTCTCAGGCAAGGAATCCAACTGATAGGAATCTACCCACTTCCAGAAATTAAAAAAGCAACATGAAATAATACATGTGCAGTAAAATTGTACAATCATTTGTAAAAATAACCTGAACTTTCGTTGGTAGAATAGGATTTGTCTTTATTATGTAATCATTTAAAACGTTTTTTATTTTATATTGGAGTACAGTTGATTAACAATGTGTCAGTTTCAGGTGTACAGCAAAGTGATTCAGTTATACATATACATATCCATTCTTTTTCATTTTCCCATAAAGTTTATTACAGAATATTGAGTATAGTTCTTTGCGCTATACAGTAGGTCCTTGCTGTTTATTTTATATAATGTGTATATGTTAATCCCAAACTCCTGATTTATCCCCCCCATTTCCCCTTTGGTAACTATAAGTTTGTTTTGAAGTCTGAGTTTGTTTCTGTTTTGTAAGTAAGTTCATTTGTATCATTTTTTTTTAGATTCCACATATGTGATATCATATATTTATCTTTCTCTGACTTCACTTAGTATGATCTCATCCATGTGGCTGCAAATGGCATAATTTCATTCTTTTTTTTTTTTTTTTGCGGTACGCGGGCCTCTCACTGCTGTGGCCTCTCCCGTTGCGGAGCACAGGCTCCAGACGCACAGGCTCAGCGGCCATGGCTCACGGGCTCAGCAGCTCCGCGGCATGTGGGATCTTCCCAGACTGGGGCACGAACCCGTGTCCCCTGCCTTGGCAGGCGGACTCTCGACCACTGCGCCACCAGGGAAGCCCAATTTCATTCTTTTTTATGGCTGAGTATTATCCCATTGTATAAATATACCACATCTTTTTCCTCCATTCCTCTGTTGATGGACATTTAGGTTGTTTCCATGTCCTGGCTATTATAAGTAGCACTGCAATGAACACTGGGGTGCATGTAATGTTCCAAATTATGGTTTTCTCCAGATACATGCCCAGTAGTGGGCTTGATGGATCATATGGTAGTTCTATTTTTAGGTTTTTTTGTTTGTTTGTTTTTGCGGTACGTGGGGCTCTCACTGCTGTGGCCTCCCCCCTTGCAGAGCACAGGCTCCCGACGCACAGGCCCAGCGGCCATGACTCACGGGCCCAGCCGCTCCACGGCATGTGGGATCCTCCCGGACTGGGGCATGAACCCATGTCCCCTGCATCGGCAGGTGTACTCTCAACCACTGTGCCACCAGGGAAGCCCCTATTTTTAGTTTTTTAAGGAACCTCCATACTGTTCTCCATCATGTTTGTACCAATTTACATTCCCACCAACAGCGTAGGAGGGTTCCTTTTTCTCCACACCCTCTCCAGCACTGTTTGTAGACTTTCTGATGATGGCCATTCTGAATGGTGTGAGATGGCACTTGTGGTTTTGATTTGCATTTCTCTAATAATTAGTGATGTTGGGCATTTTTTAATGTGCCTTTTCTATGTAATCATTTAAAGCTAACTAGTTACATCTGTAGGTTTTGATTGGAAGGTAGTCCATTGGTATGTTATCAAGTGAGAAAAGGAGGCTATACTTCAATGTGTCAGCACAATCCCGTTCAAACTACACCACTCCCAGCCATAACTCCCATTACGAAAATAAAGCTCCAATGTGGGTATGAGAGGGTATGGAGAAAAGGATGAAAAGCTTTTGATGTTGGCACTTCAGAAAATAGGTACAGATAGCTCTTTTTTCTATTTTGTTTAAACCTTTGCAGTATATCTCATTTTTGGCAAAACATGTTACATAAATTTGGAATAGAACTCTCAAATCTTGAAAACAGAAATATGTATACATGGGCAAAAAATCAGAATCATTTCTTTTTAAAATTTATTGAAGTATAGTTCAATTACAATGTTGTGTTAATTAATGCTGTAAAGTGACTCAGTTATACATATATTTTTTCATATTCTTTTCCATTATGGTTTATCACAGGATATTGAATATAGTTCCCTGTGCTATACAGTAGGACCTTGTTGTTATCCATTCTATATATACCAGTTTGCATTTGCTAATCCCGAACGTCCAATCCACCCCTCTCCCATCCCCCTCCCCCTTGGCAACCTCCAGTCTACAGAGAATCATTTCTTGACATTCATTATAATTATAACATTTATTATAACTCAAAAAATGTTAGAAATTGTAGAGAAAATATAGATAAAATTTAGTAATCATTTCCCTCTTTAAAAAAAATGCTCAAATTTTTGTTATAAATTGTCCTCCAATGGGTTGATTTTTAGCTATGACCGATTTAATCTGTCACATAATACATGTTTACATTAAACTTAGTATGTAATATTTTTCTAAAGTGTGGGGCAAAGGTGGAATACATCGGATGGTGATTATTCCAAATGCTGTGACTGATTACACCCCATGAGGTGTGATTAACAGGGCAATGCAGTGACCTCACAGCAGTTGAATATGCATATGCTGCTAACAGTTTACTACTTTCAGTGGATAAGTTGTTTTTTTTTTTTTTTTTTTTTGCGGTACGCAGGCCTCTAGCCGCTGTGGCCTCTCCAGTTGCGGAGCACAGGCTCCAGACGCGCAGGCCCAGCGGCCATGGCTCACGGGCCCAGCTGTGCCGCGGCATGTGGGATCCTCCCGGACCGGGACACGAACCCGTGTCCCCTGCATCGGCAGGTGAACTCTCAACCACTGCGCCACCAGGGAAGCCCGATAAGTTGTTTTAGTGTCTAGTTTTCAGCGTGCAAACACTACATTTATACATCACATTTTTTACAATCTGACAGATCAGGTCATGAACCATTTTATTCTAGACAAAACAACCCCTCTGTTTTCTTTTAATAGGCTGCTAGATTTGACTTGCTATTTTAATTGGAATACTCATATTCCATTGAGTACAATGGATTCTTTTTATAGCTGATTTGAGCTGGATGCTGTCCTTTTCCAAATTTGGTATAGGGGTTGTGTTAGCCTCATAGCTGATACTCTTTATACCTTAAAGACTTAGATTTTATCTACTCTAGTACTAGAGGAATTATATGGTGTAGCTCTTTAATTAGTTTTTTCTTGGTTCTTACTATATTCAGGAAACTACTACTTTTCCTGGATTTCAGACATACTTAAAAAAACTGCATATAAACATATACTGTGAGACGCTAAATGCAAACAGACATTTCCTACATCTTAACAAATCAAAGTTGTATATATATACACACACATATACGTTTAAGAAAATAATGCTTTTTCTATAATTTCACATACACTATAAAAAGCTGAATATAAACATTTTCTCATCTTACTAAAGTAGAATAAACGTGTATGTATAGGAAAATATTTTTTTCCAGGACTCGGATATATAAAGTTGAATATAAACTTAAAACAGATAGGCACAGAATTTCTTAGTTCACACCCGTCCGGGCACAGGGCAGTTCTGAATTGTTTCATCATCTCAATAATGTCAAAGACACAAGTTATTCCTGTGCCAATCTCAGTTTCTCGCCTCCCCTGGTTGTAAAATGGCCATAATTCCAGGTATCACACAGACACAGAGACATGCATCCTGTTTATAGGAAGACCATTTCCTCCTATTTTGTTAGTAAACAATATTTAACTGAAGCTCACCTGCAGACTTTTTGCTTAGATCTTCTATGGCCGGGACTGTTACACACATGCCCAGCAGCAAAGCAATTAGAGGGCAAGCATCTGGCGTTTAGACTTAGGTGGGCAGCAGGCAATCCTGGCAAAGGGAGAATGGTTAATACCAATGGACAGGCAACCAACAGTGTCAGCCAAACAATATTGGCTTATTTCTCCATCGCCTTCATTTCTGTAGTTACATATCCTTTGTCACTTATGATGCTTGAGCTTTTTCTTTCTAGGGTGCAATCTTTTTCACTTCAAAAAGTTTAAGGTGTTTTCTTGGGCTTTGCACTTATTTTGTTAGAGCATCTCAACATACTACAGTTGGATGCTTATTCATTCACTCTCTCATTCCTCTGATCAACAGATGTTTACTGGGAACCTACCAGGAATAGGCAGTGCACTAAGTATAAGGAAGTGAGAATGAATCCTCGCTTTGAATTTTCCCTGTTTTCTACATATACTGAAAGAAGTTAAATTCCCTCAGTAAAGCTTCGGTTGCATCCTACAAATTTTAACATGAAGTTGTCTCTTTGTCATTCATTTGAATGACAATCTGCCTAGTGATAATTTGCCTTGATTTCCTTTTCTTTTTTTTTTTTTTTGATTTCCTTTTCTAATAAAAAAAATTTATTTATTTTTATTTTTGGCTGCGTTGGGTCTTTGTTGCTGTGTGCGGGCTAAGCGGTGAGTGGGGGCTACTCTTCGTTGCAGTGCCCGGGCTTCTCATTGGGTGGCTTCTCTTGTTGCAGAGCACGGGTTCTAGGCGCACTCGGGCTCAGTAGTTGTGGCTCGCGGGCTCTAGAGCGCAGGCTCAGTAGTTGTGGCTTAGTTGCTCAGTGGTTTGTGGGATCTTCCCAGAGCAGGGCACGAACCCGTGTCCCCTGCATTGGCAGACGGATTCTTAACCACTGAGCCATGAGGGAAGCCCTGCCTTGATTTCCTTTTTAATGTAAACAATTATTTATACAAGTATCTTAAATTTCCTCGTGGAGAAATGGATTTTGGCTGAGGCCTTATTTTCTAATTCACTAAGAGAGAGGCCAGAGATCATGGCATATGTCTCTTGTTTTTTGGAAGGTCTTAAAAAAAATTATCTAAGTCTTCCCTCTGACCTCACAGCACCCCACTTTTATTCTACTGGGGTTCTTTACATTATGAACCCCCTAATGGGGAAAAGGGCAACCTATGAAAAGCTTCAGTTTTAAAATTTTTCTCCAGAAGGAAATATCTAACATTCCATGAAGAAAGATGATGTAAGATCTTCATATAGTCACTGCACACATAAGGCCTTCCTCTCATATGATCTCTAATACACAATTAGGAAAACAAAATTAAGAATAAAGCCCCTCTAGGGCTTCCCTGGTGGCGCAGTGGTTGAGAGTCCGCCTGCCGATGCAGGGGACACGGGTTTGTGCCCTGGTCCAGGAAGATCCCACATGCCGTGGAGCGGCTACACCCATGAGCCATGGCCGCTGAGCCTGTGCGTCCGGAGCCTGTTGCTCCACAACGGGAGAGGCCACAACAGTGAGAGGCCCGCATACCACAAAAAAAAAAAGAATAAAGCCCCTCTTATTTAACACACTTTCAATATGAACCAGACACTATTCTAAGGGATACAATGTACAAAATGCTACTAAGAAATATGGTTCTAATATTACTAATTCATAAATGAGAGAATTTGGTTAAGTCATTAGCCCTATAAGAAATGAGTAATAATGGTGAAGCCAAGTAAACACTAAATATTGGTTAAATCCTTTCCCACTCTGATTCAGTTCAGAGCTTGCAAACATTTAACAAGAGTTGAATGGAATGGAAGAATCTGCTGCATTTTTAACAATGTAGCCTTCCTCTAGTATGAATTATCAGATGAATAATTAGTTAGCTAAAGCAAATTGGTGCTCCATATAAATATTTATATTATGACTTCTGATTTCCCATAAGGGCTAACTGACCCTTGATGTTGAGAAAAGTTAGAATGATTAATGTCTCTAACACTGCTTTCCTAATAAGCCTTTTCACTTTCTTTATATTCGTGGAGTTTTTCACTTTTTCACCAATTGATTGATGTCTAATAAATTCTGAAACACAAATACACCCCTCTCAATTCATAACATTTATAAGGTTTTTTATCAGTAACAAATACCAAATTCTGGACTCCCTCACGTCCACAGTATGAACTCTGATATTAAGTTATTATCCTTAAATGCTTTCCCATATTCCTTACAATTACAGGGGGTTTTATGTTTTACTAGTATGAATTTCCAGGTGTCAATTAAATTCCAAGCTTCCCACATGTCTTCATTCACTCCTCTGTCCTGTATGAATTCTTTGATGTTGACTAAGGTGTGAGCCACGAATAAAGGCTTTCCCACATTCCTTACATTCATAGGGCTTCTCACCAGTATGAATCTTCTGGTGTCGACTAAGTTCTGAGCCACGACCAAAGGCCTTCCCACATTCCTTACACTCATAGGGTTTTTCACCACTATGACTCCTCTTGTGATGAGTAAGTTCTGACCTTCGAATAAAAGCCTTCCCACATTCCTTACATTTATGGGGTCTCTCACCAGTGTGAACTTTTTGATGTCGGATAAGTTCTGTGCTACAAGTAAAGGCCATTTCACATTCCCGACATTTATAAGGTTTCTCACCCGTGTGAGCTCTCTGATGTCTGGTAAGTTCTGAGCCACGACGAAAAGACTTCCCACATTGCTTACATTTATATGGTTTCTCACCAGTATGAACACTCTGATGTCGGACAAGATGTGAATCAGAGATAAAAGCTTTCCCACATTCCTTACATTTATGAGGTTTCTCACCTGTATGAATTCTTTGATGTAGATTCAGTTGTGAGGCACAACTATAGACCTTCCCACATTCCTTACATTCATAGCGTCTTTCACCAGTATGAATTATCTGATGAAGACTAAGTTGTGTGTCATAACGAAAAGCTTTCCCACATTCCTTACACTTATAGGGTTTCTCACCAGTATGGATTCTCTGATGTCGAATAAGGTGTGAGGGACGGGTAAAGGCTTTCCCACACTCCTTACATTCATAGTATTTCTCATCAGTATGAATTCTCTGATGTAAATTAAGTTGTGAGGTAGATGGAAATGGCTTTCCACACTCTGTACACTTATAGGGTTTCTCATCTATATGAATCCTTTGATGTTTACTAAGTTGCGAGTTAGAATGAAAGGCTTTCCCACATTCCTTACATTTATGAGGTTTCTCGGCAGTATTAACACTCTGAGATTTAGTAATCTGAGCGTCACGAATAAAGGCACATTTCTTATTTTCATCACTTTTTTTGCTTTCATGAATTCTCTGATGCTTAATGAAGTCTGACCTACTATTAAAGGCTTTCCCACATTCTCCACATTTAGAGTCTTTTTCCTTATTATGACTTCTTTCATGTTGACTATGGTGTGATTGGTACCTGAAAGTCTTACATTCCTTGGATTCACAGGATTTTGCTCCAGTATGAGTTGTCTGAGGTGTTCTACGATCTGTGCGCTGAATGGAAGTGGATCTTTCTTCAGAGGTTATTGTGGCTTGTCTGAAATGTCCTTCCTGTAGCCTCTCCAAGTGGCATCTGATTTCTCTGTTACTTCTGACCCTAGTGTACTCAAGGGTAGAGTTTGTAAGTCTTTTTGTTATCTCTGGTTGCAATGATTGAACTTCATAACTGTCCTCCTTTAGCATCTTGGTTTCTCTTCTAGACTCCCAATCTGTAAGATAACAAAGAAAATAGTGGGTATTTTCATGTTGCAGGAGAAAGGAAAGTTCTAAGGTAGAAATGACAAACTAAAAATAGTGAATAATGTAAACTCTTAACACTGCATTGCAACTTGAAAAAAGGGTTGGGGGAATAAGAACAGAGAAAATGAGGGGAGCTTGTGAAGGAGGTGATTCTTTGCCTCTGTTAAGAATCAGAATCAACTGGGGAACTGTTAAAAATATAATGTCCAGGACCCAACCAACTAAATGAGAATCTAAAGGAGTAGGACATTATCTAACAGCAAATCCTCTCATCTCTAGCCTCAAATATATCCAGGTTTTGACTACTTCTACTAGTATCTCTAGTGGCGATCACGTTGTCCAAAGCCATCCCTCATCAAGATTAACAAAACACTATCCTGGAGTATCTCCCTACTTCCTCCTTATATTCCACACCCAACACAGTGGCTGTACTGTTCTTCTTAAAATAAGCTAGATCACGTCATTCTTCTGCTCAAAATTCTCCACTGTATTTCCCTCTCATGCAGAGTAAAAGTCAAAATCCTCCTGTGATCTACAGGGCCTCTGAACTTGTCCTGCACTACCTCATTCTAACCACACTGGCTATCTCCTCCCCTCAGCTGACTCTGTTCCAGCTCCCTGACCAACTGGATGTTCAAACTTGCCAAGCACACCTCTCCTTCAGAATCTCTGCCTGCAAATATCTTCCCTTAGGTATCAATATGGCTCATTCAATTACTTCATTCTGACCTCTATGCAAACGCCGACTTAAGAGACCACTATTTTTTTTTTTTTGGCCATGCCCCATGGCATCTCAGTTCCCCAACCAGGGATTGAACCCGGGCCATGGCAATGAAAGCACCGAGTCCTAACCACTGGGCCACCTGGGGATTCCCCAAGAGACCACACTTTACAAAACAGGATGCTCATCCCTCTACTTACTGCATTTTTCTGCAGTACACATGCCATTTAATCTATTTCTCCAACATTATTATGAAAACTTTCAAACATAAAGAAGAATGAAAAGAATCAGACAGGGAACCCCCATATTCCCACTAGCTGGATTCTACAATAAACATTTGGCTCTACTTGCGTTTTCACACATCTATCTGCCCCTCCATCCATCAATCCATCTTGCAGACATTAGTATACTTCACCTCTAAATTCAACAGATTATATTTTAACTTGTTTATTTCTGTATTGTCTGCTCACCCTTCACTGTACCTATATAGAGTAAATACTCAATGACTGGTGAATGAACGGCCATTCGTATTTTTTTTTTTTTAATCTCCCTCACTGATTGAGGCAACTCAAAGTGTGGCACTCAATGTTTAAATACAGTGCCTTTCCCACTGCACTTCAAAAAAAATACAAAATTCCCTACCAGACCTGCAAAATTCTAGAGTATCTGGTCCCTGCTTCCCTATTCACCTTCATTTTGAGGTGCTCTCACCTTGACTCACCATGAGCTCACTATACTGGCATCCATTTGACTCCCATATCATGCCAATTACTTTCTCATCTTAGACCCTTTCAGGAAATGTTTCATCTTCCATGAATGTTTTGTGTTCCAGGATCTCTCCATGGCCAGTTTCTCTCATTCTAAATATCTTAATTTTCTGTCATGTATCCTGTTCTTTGCCCTCGACCTTTTTCTCAGTTCTGGAATTACATATTTGTTCATCAGTTTATCTACTGGTATAATTTCTCCCTAAGTGGCCTAGAACTGACATAATACTTATTGTATGCTCCATGATATAACCAACCCCAGCATACAGTTCAATTAATGTTAAATAAACTAATCAGTAGATTAAGCGTATTCAAATGGAAATAAAGAGAAATAAGCTAAAGATAATGAGATTAGGAGAGTGACTTGAGATTCACCTATCACTCCATGCTTCTAATTATTTAACAGGTGATAGAGGTGTCCTCCCTGCCTCTGATTCCTGCACAGCTTCAAAATGCTCTCCCTACATCACTTCTGATGCATATGGCAGTTAACACAGAAGCAAGCCTGTGCCATTAGAGCAAATCTGTTCATGTGCCTACACCAGTGTCCTAGAATATTGACAGTTTTACACAACAATAAAAATCTATGTAATCCTACTCAATAACAGCCTAATCAAAAAATAGGCAGAAGACCTAAATAGATCATACAGATGGCCAACAAGTACATGAAAAGATGTTCAACACTGTTAATTATTAGAGAAATGCAAATCAAAACTACAATGAGGTACCACCCCATCCTGGTCAGAATGGCCATCATCAAAAAGACCATCATCTCCTGGGCATATATCTGGAGAAAACAATACTTTGAAAAGATACATGCACCCTAATGTTCACTGCAGCACTATTTACAATAGCCAAGACATGGAAGCAACCTAAATGTCCATTGACAGAAGAATGGGTAAAGAAGATGTGGTACATATACAATGGACTACTACTCAGCCATAAAAAAAGAATGAAATAATGTCCATCCATGTTGTTGTAGCAACATGGATGGGCCTAGACATTATCATACTCAATGAAGTAAGTCAGAAAGAGAAAGACATGTATCATATGTATCACTTATATGTGGAATCTAAAATATGACACAAATGAACTTATATATGAAAAAGACTCACAGACATAGAGAACAGACTTGTGGCTGCCAAAGTGGGGGGGTGTGGGGAGGGATGGATTGGGAGTTTGGGATTAGCAGATGCAAACTTATACAGAGAATGGATAAACAACAAGGTCCTATTGTACAGCACAGGGAACTATATTCAATATCCTGTGATAAACCATAATGGAAAGAATATGAAAAAGAATATGTATATATATGTATAACTGAATCACTTTGCTGTACAGTAGAAATTAACACAACATTGTAAATCAACTATACTTCAATTAAAAAAGTGAGCTTCAATAACTACTATTATCAGACAAAACAGACTTTAAGACAAAAATTATAACTAGAGACAAAGGAAATTCTATAATTGACCATTTTACAATGACAATTTTATAATTTTATAATTACTATATAATGATAAGGTCAATCCATCAGGAAATTATGTAACAGTTATAAGTATATATGCACCTAATAATAGAGCCCGAAAATACATGGAAGCAAAAACCTACAGAATTAAAGGGAAAAAGTGGCAATTCAACAAATTGAAGACTTTAATGCTCTATTTTCAATAATAGATAGGTCGACTTGCCAGATCAACAAGGAAACAGGAAACAACATACTCTTAAAAAACCAATGAAACAAGAAATTACAAAAGAAATTAGAAAATACTTTCCAGTATGAATGAAATGAAAACTCAACATACCAAAACTCATGGGATATGGTTAAAACAGGTCTTAAAGGGAAATGTACAGCTTAAATTGCCTATATTAAAACCACAAAAGAGCTCAAATCCATAATCTAACTTATACACCTACGGAACTAGAAAAAGAAGACCAAACTAAACCCAAAGATACCTGAAGGAAGAAAATAAAGAGAGAAGATAAATAAAATGAAAAAAAATAGAGAAAATCAACATAACTATAAGTTGGTTCTTTGAAAACAACAAACTGACAAACTTCAGCTAGAATGACCAAGGAAAAAAGAAGATTCATAATAATACCAGGAATGAAGGTGGGGATATTACTACCAACATTACAGAAATTAAAAGAATTTCTAGGGAATACTATGAACAACTATATGCAACAAATTAGATCACTTAGATGAAATGGACAAATTCCTAGAAAGACAACTACCAAAACTAACTCAAGGGGAAAGAGAACATGTGAATAGGCCTACAAAGAGATTGAACAGTAATTTAAAAATCTTCCCAGCCCGTGTGCCTAGAGCCCATGCTCCGCAACGGGAGAGGCCACCGCAGGGAGAAGCCAGCACACCCCAGAGAGGGGTGGCCCCTGCTGGCCACAACTAGAGGGGGCCTGTGCACAGCAACGAAGACCCAACACAGCCAAAAAAATAAAAAAATAAATAATAATAATAAAAAACCTTCCCACAAAGAAAAACCCAGGACCAGATGGCTTCACTGCTGAATTCTACTAAACACTTAAAGAAAACTTAATACAAATCATTCACAAACACTTCAAATACAAATTCCTCACAAACACTTCAAAAAAACAGAAGAGGAGGGAATACCTTCCAATGAATTCTCAGGCCACTACTACCCTGATATCAAAACCAGAAAAAGGCATCACAAGAAAACTATAGATCAATATCCCTTACTTAATATAGACACAAAAATCCTCAACAAATAAAACCAAACTAAATCCATCAACAAATAGAAAGGTAATACATCATGACCAAGTGTGATTTACCTAGGCAATGCAAAGTTGGTTTAATACCCAAAAATGTATCAATGCAATATACCATATTAATAGAACAAAGGATACAGCCCACATATCTCAATATATGTAGAAAAAGCAGTTAACAAAAGTATTCTAAAACCCTTTCATGATAAACACATTTAACAAACTAGGAAAAGTGAAGCATTATTCATAGTAGCCTAAAAGTGGAAACCCATCCAAATGTCCATCATTTGATGAATGGATAAACAAAATGTGCTATAGTCACAACACGGAATACTATTTGGCAATATAAAGAAATGAAGTAGTAGTATATGCTACAGCATGTATGAACCTTGAAAACAAATATTCTGCTAATTGTAAGAAGCCAGTCACAAAGACTATGTACTGTGCGATTTCATTAATATGAAATGTCTAGAACGGCCAGCTCTATAGCAGAAAGCAGATTAGTCGTTGCGTAGGGCTGGGTGTGGGGAGTGACCACTAATGGGTATGGGATTTCATTTTGGGGTAAAGGAAAATGTTTTAAAATTAGATTGTTGTCATGGTTGCAAAACTCTGAATATACTAAAAGCCACTGAACTGTATCTTTAAATGAATGAATTTTATGATATGCCAATTATATCTCAACAGAGCTATTTTTAAGTCAGGACAAAACTGGACCCAAAGCGCAGGGTAAATTGTTGTCTCGTGGGAAAGAGGAAGGCACTTCCTTCTTGAAATCAGAAGGAATAAGAGCAAGGGTAGCATGAAAGTGGTAAGTGGAATGAAAATTTGGGGGCTCATGCTGAAACATCCTTACTTCTCCAGATCTCAGGCTTTTCAGGGAGCTTTCCTACCAACATCTCATAAGTGCTGCCTGCCTTCTCACAGGCCAGGTGGGTGACCACCTGCCATGGCCTTTCCCATATGAGTAACCATTACTCACCTGGGCACCATTCTTTTGTCTCCTTGCTGTTAACCATCCAAGGTTCCTTCCCCTGCTCCAATAAGGAGATCACATCTGGCTTAGAATCAGAAAATCCTGTTCAAGAAAGAAAAAAAGGACCAAGTTATGTTGTGAGTGTCTCAGAATTAAAATCAGTCCATGATTGTCAGGAAAGAGGAGTAAGTAAATTAAGGGTCAGAGGAAAGGATGAAGAAGATAAAGTCTGATGGAGCAGCCAATTTCTAACTTCACAAGGCACAAAAAGCGTTCTTTGGTAAGCAAGAATCATTAATTCAGTCAAGCACTTGGGAGGCACTCACAAGAAATTTATAACAATAAACATAAAAATTCCAGAAGGCCAATTCCAAATTCTGGAGGGCAGGTAAACTTACCCAGTGAGATCAGGGTATTATAATTCTCCAACATCACATCTCGGTACAAATCTTTTTGAGCAGAGTGCAAGCACTCCCACTCCTTTTGAGTGAAGTAAATGGCCACATCTTTGAACTTCAAGTCCTGAAACCACAGATAAAAATACACAGAAATTAACGTGCAAAATCTTTACAATAAAATAAAAGAAATTTTGAAAAAGCAATTCAATAGGGGAACACTGTTGGGAAAACAGGATGTGCTGGACCTTTCAACATGAGTAAGTCAACAGCTCAATATCAAAAACAAAAAACCCAATCCAAAAATGGACAGAAGACCTAAATAGACATTTTTCCAAAGAAGACATACAGCTGGCCAAAAGGTACATGAAAAGATGCTCAACATTGCTAATTATTAGAAAAATGCAAATCAAAACTACAATGAAGGATCACCTCACACCGGTCACAATGGCCATCATCAAAAAGTCTACAAAGAGGGCTTCCCTGGTAGAGCAGTGGTTGAGAGTCCGCCTGCCGATGCAGGGGACACAGGTTTGTGGCCAACTGTTGGTAGGAATGTAAATTGATACAGCCACTATGGAAAACAGCATGGAGTTTCCTTTAAAAACTAAAAAGAGAGCTACCATATGATCCTGCAAGCCCCTCCTGGGCATATATCCAGAGACAACCATAATTCGAAAAGATACATAAACCCCAGTGTTCACTGCAGCACTACTGACAATAACCAAGACATGGAAGCAACCTAAATGTCCATCTACAGATAAATGGATAAAAACGATGTGGTACATTTATACAATGGAATATTACTCAGCCATAAAAAAGGAATGAAATAATGCCATTTGTAGCAACATGGATGGACCTAGAGATTATCATACTAAGTGAAGTAAGCCAGACAGAGAAAGACAAATATCATATGATACTGCTTATATGTGGAATCTAAAAAAAAAGGATACAGGCTTCCCTGGTGGCACAGTGGTTAAGAATCCACCTGCCAATGCAGGGGACATGGGTTTGAACCCCGGGCTGGGAAGATCCCACATGCCGTGGAGCAACTAAGCCTGTGCACTACAACTACTGAGCCTGCACTCTAGAGCCTGTGAGCCACAACTACTGAGCCCACATACTGCAACTACTGAAGCCTGCACGCCTAGAACCCATGCTCTGCAACAAGAGAAGCCACCACAATGAGAAGCCCGCGCACTGCAACAGAGTAGCCCCCGCTCGCCGCAAGTAGAAAAAGCCCACACGCAGCAAGAAAGACCCAACACAGCCAAAAATAAAATAAATAAACTTATAAAAATAAATAGATTTTTAAAAAGATACAAATGAACTTATATACAAAACAGAAATAGACCCAGAGATATAGAATACAAACTTATGGTTACCAAAGGGGAAATGTGGGTGGGGGAGAGATAAATTAGGAGTTTGGGATTAACATATATACACTACGCTTTATAAAATAGATAATAAGTACCTACTGTATAGAACAGAAAACTACATTCAATATTTTATAATAACCTATAAGGGAAAAGAATCTGAAAAAAATATATGTATAACTGAATCACTTTGCTGTACACCTGAAACTAACACAACATTGTATCAATAAACTGATTATACTTCTATTAGGGAAAAAAAAAAGAAAGAAAACATGGATAGGTCAGTGTGGAAACAAGGATGATCACAGCACACGTTCTTGGTGCACACATCATTCTTTTTTTTTTTTAATTGAAATACAGTTGATGTACATATTATATGTTTCACGTATATAACAGTGATTCACAATTTTTAAAAGTTATATTCCATTTATAGTTATTATAAAATATTAGTTACATTCCTTGTGTTGTACAAATCATTCTTAAACATGCTTGCTACTACAGATATAACCTCTCGGCATTATCCTCTTCCATTGTTTATTCCCAGGCCTGGGTGGATAGAGTTCAGATAATTGGTGTCTTCCAATTAAATGAAGCTGTACGTACATGTACATAGCACATGCTATGTTCAGCACATAACACTGTGACCATCTCTTTCCATTCTCTCATTTTAAAAATCTGTTTAGAAGTCTGAAGAATTCAGGAATTCCCTGGCGGTCCAGTGGTTAGGACTCAGCGCTCTCACTGCCAAGGGCCTGGGTTCAATCTCTAATAGGGGAACTAAGATCCCACAAGCCACGCAAACAGCAAAAAAAAAAAAAAAAGTCTGAAGAATTCACAGATATCTTTAAAAATCTCTCTCTCTGAACATAGGATTTGGATATAACTTATGTGATTTAATTTCTTAAAAACTCAGGCTCATATTCAATTCTAGCTGTTTTCCATGTCACTATATAGACATAATTTTCATTGGCTGTATGATGCCCCATCTTATGTATTCAATGTTCTTATTTTGCAGCACTAGCTTAAACAAGTTCTCTTGCGGTTACAAGAGTCGTTACTTCTCAATAATTTATGCATCTGGTTAAACTGTTCCTGTTACAATAAGTTGTCCCTAACTATACTCTCCTTGGTCCAGAACTACCAGGACTGATGAAGTAAGATCCAGACTCACATTGATGTGACCCAAGATGAGTATACACCACACAAGTTCAAAATGGACCCACGGACTCCTTGGAATATCACAAAACTTCATATACTGAATCTATCATATTCCCAGTCAAAAAAAATCTCAAAGATAAAGACACGGGCAAATACTGAGAATGCAACAAATCAGTGTCAATTACCTTCTTGTTTACCTGGAAAACCCAACTTTGCAACATGGAATCTCACTTAATGACTCACCTCCACTTCATCAAAGCACAGCTCGAACAAGGGAGGTACAAAATTTTCAGCAAGGGTTGATTTTCCCATTCCATCAGTACTCCTGGTGGAAGGATAAGCACTTATCAAATGCTAAGGGGTTTTCTGAATAAATAGCTAAACATTTGTTGGAGAACAGAGAGACACTTATGGGACAGCAGCCTTTGGTAGCATCACTCATTGGAATAGGAAGAAGTGGGGAACAAGTCCCTTGGAAAGGCTCAGGGAGGCAGGCAGTTTCAGGAAAAAGAAATCCACTGTTGAAATCTTCCAGAATAAAAAATGCTTTCAATGAAGGAGAGAAGAAAACATCAGTTCATATAAACAATGGCTTTTAGGGTTGCAAAACCAGATCATTTATATCCTGGGCTCATCTAAGAGAAAAGCAAGCTTAAAAAGGCAAAGGAAGAAGAAGCTAGAGCAGCCCTGAGTCACCAGACTGACCTCAGAGTTCCCAAAGGACTGAAAATGAATTTTCCTCTCTCCTCCTCTGTTCCTATCTTCCTGCTTTTGGCAACCCAGTGCGTACACACACACGCACAGAGTCTCTTTCTCTTTCTTGACTTGAAGGAGAAAAACAAACCTTTGCTTTCCCTGAATCCCAGGGAATCCAACTGTCCATAATGTATTGGCTCTGCACTGCAAAGACCTGGGACCTCTAGGACCAGGCCCTCAGAGTAAGGAAAAAGTAGAAGCAGCACTCCCATTCTCAGGGGCTACAAGGAAAACTGCCTGACTTGAACTCTGGCTGCTGGTGGAAGGAAAATATTCTCCCCTGAGGAACTGTAACCACAAATTAGCCCTCACACAGGTCTCAGCTCACATTCCTATTACTAAAGTGAATCTAAAAACCCTACCATCTATGAATCTACTTTAATGTGGTTCTGGTTTGGCGGTGCTCCTGGAAGAAGCAAGCCCAGATGTGTCCTAGAGGAACAACCTTCATCCAGACCTCAAGAATCCATGGGTAGAATTCCAAGGAAAATGACCAAAGAGTCAAAAATAATAAAACAACACAACACTGTGAATGAACTAAATGCCACTGAACTGTACACTTTAAAATGATTAATTGTATGTAATGTGAATTTCACCTAAATAAAAAGAAACATGCAAAGAGGCATAATTCCATGATCCAAGAGGCAGGAAAATCAACTGTTTCAACTTTCATTATATTTGAAATTTTCCATAATAAAATGTTGGACGGAAATATTACACCTGCAAAAATTTACATATTATGCAGATAACGCAGGTATATGATTTTAAAAAGGGGGTAAGGTATTAAGAAACAAAACTCCACGAAAATAACAGGTAGATTTAAAAGAAAAAAATTTAAAACTTCTAGAATAAAAAACACAATGCCTAAAATTAAATCATACAATGGCTGGAATAAATATCTCTGAAGAGAAAAATTACTGGGCTGAAATATTTAAAAAGAAATTATGCAGAATGCTATCAAAGACAATGGGGGAAAGTATAAGAGGTTAAGAAGATAAAGTAAGAAGGTTTAACAGATATCTAACTAGAGTTCTAGAAGAAAAAAGGAGAAAGGACTGAAAAAGGTAGTAATTGAAGACATAATGGCTAAGAAATTTTCACAACTGGCAAAAGAAAGCATTATTCAGAAGCCAAGAGTCTCAAACAATAAATAAAAAGAAATCCAGGCAATTATATCAAAACTGCAGAGCATTAAAAACAGACTATGTTAAAAGTAATTTGATATTAAAGACAGATTGTCTACAAAAGAATAACAGTCTGATTGACAGATGTCTACTCAACAGCAACAATGTAAATCAGAGATGACAGAATAAAAATTCTCTCTCACAAGGGAGGACAAATAAAAAGATTTTCAAAAAGCCAAAAGAACAGAAATTCATTAATGTATGTACTTCCAACTAAAGGAAAGTGTTCCCAGATAGAGGGTTTGAGATGTAAGAATGGTGAATGGTGCCGTTCTTTAAAATGGCAAAAACGTGGATAAACTAAGCTAACATTCAATATACAAAATAATAAAAATGTCTTATGGACTAAAAAAAAAACAATGAAAGAAAAATACCTGACTACAATATAAGTTGCTTGATCAGCTGGAATATCTAGTTCCTTATACTATTCAGCAAGAGCATAAAGATGTTCTTTAGTTTCAGACACTGGTAAGAAAAGTATGTTAAAATGTCTAAGGTAACCAATAAATAAACAAACATAGTTTATAACTTTCAAACTCACAGAAGGGAAAAGGGAACGAGATAATAAAATACAGAAAGGGTAGAATAAAAAGCACAAACTAAGTCAACAAAGATACTTTCAATTATGTCAGTAATTACAACCACTGTATAGACTAAATGCTCTCATTAAAAGATACAGTTGGTCAAAAACCAAAGCCCAGTTATATGCTGTTTATAAGAGACACATCCAAAACATAAACATCCAGAAAGACTGGAAGTAAAAGGCTAGTAGATAACGTGTACACACTTAACAAATAATAAATATATATAGTACATACACACAAAACAAAAAGGAACAGAATTATGACAGATAAACCCTCATCATTATGGGAGATTTAACATACCTCTCAAAATAACTGATAACACAGATAAAAAGTCAGTAAAAATAGAGAACATTTAAATAATAAAACTAGTGAGCTTGATTTATTGGCCACATACAGAAAAATGCACCCAACTCAAATAATAATCATCTCAATCATATCTGGAAGATTCAGAAAAACTGACCACACTGGACTTTAAGACAAGATAGAAACATTTTTCATGAATACATACTAATAAAAAGACGCACCTTAATAGGATTGCCTATGGGGGTGGTGGTGGGAAATGGAATGGAAGAGAAATAAATAATCAGAACAAGTGAACAACCTTGCCCAGACCAGTAACAATGTGCCGTGAAGATTATGATGAACACTGCACTCAAATCCTCCCCCCATCCTACCAAGGGAAAAAGAAAAAAGAAGAGAAGGGAACACTATGACATATTTTATGAGGCTAGACCAGAAGTCAGCAAACTTTTTCTATAAATGGACAGAAAGTAAATATTTTATGTTTAAAATTTTACTTATTTATTCATTTATTTTTGCTGCATTGGGTCTTTGTTGCTGCGCGCAGGCTTCTCATTGTGGTGGCTTCTCTTGTTGCGGAGCACGGGCTCTAGGCGTGCGGGCTTCAGTAGTTGTGGCTCGCGGGCTCTAGAGCACAGGATTGTGGCACACGGGCTTAGTTGCTCCACAGCATGTGGGATCCTCCCGGACCAGGGCTCAAACCCATGTCCCCTGCATTGGCAGGCAGATTCTTAACCAGTGTGCCACCAGGGAAGCCCAAGTAAATATTTTAAAGTCTGTGGGTCATTACTGTCTCTTGTAACTACTCTACTCTCACAGGGGCATGGAAGTAGCCGTAGACATTACATGAATGAATGAGTGCGGCTATGTTCCAATAAAGCCTTATTTATGGACACTGAAATCTAAATTATACCATTTTCATATGTCATAAAATATTATTCTTCCTTTAATTTTTTTTCTAACCATTTAAAAATGTAGAAAACATTCTTGGCTTACAGGCCAGGGCCACAGTTTGCTGACTCTTGGACTACAGTAACCTGGACAACATAACTTGCATAAAGATTTTATGAAAAATGGAAATTATAGGCCAAGCTTACACATGCTACAGATGTAAAAATTCTTTTTTTTTTTTTTTTTTTTGTGGTACGCGGGCCTCTCACTGTTGCAGCCTCTCCCGTTGTGGAGCACAGGCTCTGGACGCACAGGCTCAGCGGCCATGGCTCACGGGCACAGCCGCCCCGCGGCATGTGGGATCGTCCTGGACCAGGGCACGAACCTATGTCCCCTGCATCGGCAGGCAGACTCTCAACCACTGCACCACCAGGGAAGCCCAGATGTAAAAATTCTAAATAAATTATTAGCAAACTGAATTCAGCGATATGAAAAAGAATCATAATATATCATGGCCAAGTTAGGTTTCTCCTGGTATAACATAGTATAAATGATTTTAGAAATCAATTAAAGTTACTAAGCACGTTAGCAAATTAAAAGATACATAAGATCACCTCAAGAGATGTAGAAAGGTGTTTCAAAGAATTCAATATTCATTCGTGATTAAAAATTCAGAGCAAATTAGGAATAAAAAGTAATGTCTCTAACCTGATAAAGGACATCTTGAAAAAAACCAAAAATCCAAGAGAAAGCATCATAAATAGAAGTGAAACATCAAAGGAATCCTCTCTAAAACTAGGACTAAGAAAATGTGCCCACATTCTCACCAGTCAATACTGTCCTGGGAGATGGAGCCAGTGTGATAAGACAAGAATTAGCACCAAATAAAGACTGAAAAAAGGAAAACATCAATATTTACAGATAACACAATTATTTACACACAAAAAGTGTCCTTAATCATCAATGATATGATTATCTAGGTTAGATGACCCCAAATCCAAAAGAACCTACAAGATATTACAATAAATGAGAGTTCAGCAAGTTAGATGGATACAAAATCATTATCTAAAAATCAATTTCATGTCTGTATACAAGAAACGATGAGAAAATTAGTCTAAAAATTAATGCCATTCACAAAAAACACAAAATATTAAAATACCTAGGAATAAAATTAACAAAAGATGTGTAAGACTCCAATTAAAAAACTTTATTGGAAACCATTATACAAGACTGAAATCAGCAGAGTTATACCACATAGAGAGGAAAACTCAATATTGTAAAAATGTCAACATTCCACAAAACGATCAAAGATTCAACGTTGTACGAATTGATATCCCAACTGGATCTCTACGTAACTTGATCAGCCAACTCGAAAATTTATATGGAGAATCCAAAGGCCAGAAACAGCTAAGTCACTCTTCGAGGACAAGACTATGATGGTAGAGGAACATGACTTACCAAATATCAAATATTATTACCAAGCTGTCTTAATTAAGACAATGTGGTTTTGATGGAGGGATAGACAAATAGGCCAGCTGGGAAAAACAAACAGACCAGTGGATTAGAAAGGACAGAATAGACCAAAGCGCATATGTTGAGATATATATATATATGAACTTAATTTATGACAGAGTTGCCACTGAAGTACAGAGAGGAAAGGATGATTGTGGAGTAAGAAATTTGGCCTCCAAAGAGAGATTCTTGCCTTTGTCTAGCTAATAGGACAACCTCTAAACACTTGGAATTCCCCAAGTGACAGGAGTGTCTTTATTATTTATGGTGGGCCCCCAAGACCACATATGTTAGTTTATGCTAACGAAACAATGCAGGGTAGGGGCTGGCCATGCCAGAAAGACCAACCATGTAATCAGAACCTTGGGGCTTTGGGTTATGTGATAGCAGCTTGACTTCCAAGCAAGTAGGGAAGGGAGATGCTGGAGATTGCATTTGACCACGTGAAAATGATTCAATCTTGCCTATGCAATGAAGCCTCAATAAAAACTCTAGGCACTGAGCTCAGGTGAGCTTCCCTGCATGTTGTCACATATCAATATTGGGAAGGTAAACTTCAAGTTTGGAACCCTCCCAGATTCTATCCTACACATCTTTTCCCTTGGCTAATTTTGTTGCTGTTGTTGTTCTATCTGTCCAGTAAGACTGCAAGTATTTTTTTAATCGAAGTATAGTTGATGTACAATATTATATGTTACAGGTGTACAATATAGTGATCCCTTGGCTAATTTTAATGTATCCCTTCCCTGTAATAAATGTGCCCATGAATTAATAGCTTTCAGTGAGTTCTGTGGGTCTTTCTAATAAACTGTTGAACCTGAGGGTGGTTGTGAGAATTTCTAAATTTATAGCCAGCTGGTCTGAAGTGAGGGTGGCCCTGGGGCCTTCAAACTTGCAGCTGGTGTCTGAAGTGAGAGAGAGTCTTACAGGGTTTATTCCCTTAGGCTGTGCAGTTTGCCTAAACCTTTGCAATGGCCTTTTCCATAAATGATGCTGGGATGTTAGTTATCCAAATGGAAGAAGTAAAATTGGACCCTTGCCATACACCATGGTAAAAATCAACCCCAAGTGAATTAAAAGCTTAAACACAAAAGGCAAAACAAAACCATTTATAGAAAACATCATGGGAAAATATCTTTACTCTTAGGAGAAAAGAGATTTCTTAAACAAGACATACATAAATTAGTAAAGGAAAACTGTTAAATTTGATGGCATTAAAATTGAGAATTTCTACTATCTAAAGGTTAGAAGTCAAGACAAAAAATGAGAGAAAGCATGTACAGCACATATGACTGACAATCCACAATATTTAAGGAATGCTTACAAAGTATTAAATGGAACAAAAAACTGGAAATATAAAACTCAATAGAAAAATTAGAAAATGAGATGAAATGGTACTTCAGAGAAGAGAACGCATGAGAGGGGGCTCAACCTCATTTAAAACCAAGATACGCACATTTAAATTCAGAATAACATAGCAATTCACGCCTACCCAATGGGTAAAAATTGAAGTCTGACAGTACCAAGTATTTGGTGAGGATATGAAGTAACAGGATTTATTACTGGGTATAAACACTAGAACAACTGGGCAATGTCTAGTGAGATTAAAGATGCACATACCCTATGACCCAACAATTCCACTTCCAGTTATATAACTAGAGAAATTCTTGTGCATGATACCAAGAGACAAATTCAAGGATGTTCACAGGAATAATGACTGAAATATGAAAGAAAAAAATATATATTTATACAGTGGATGGCTATACAGTAAGATAAATTCACAATGTGAATGAACCTCATGAATATACGTTGAGAGACAAGTAATGAAGTTGCAGAAGATTCCAAACAGTTTGATTTTATTTATATCAAATTTTAAAATGACAATAAACACATATGATTAAAACTGTAAAGAAAAGCAAGGGAAAGAGAAACATAAAATTCAGAATAAGAGTTACCTCTGAAGGGCAGAAAAGGGAACTGGGTTGGGACGATTCACAGTTCACGTGGGGTTTTTAACAATGCTTAATGCTTTACTTCTTAAATATGGGTGTTCACTCATTCACCACACCATAAACATTTTTTACTATTCAATATTTAACAAAAGCAGTTTTTAAACAAAGAGTTACAATACAGTGTGATAAGAACAGATGCAACACAGGGGAATGCAGTCACTCAGAGGCAGCAAGCATAATCAGGTAAGTGAAGTAGGCTTCACAGAACCCTGAGAAAGTGGTGGTGAGGGATAAGCGCCCCCCTTGTTCTTCTTGTGCCATGGAGGCCAGAGATAGCACTGCGCATTCTGACAAAGGCTAAAGTCGAGTCAGAGAGGGAGCAGAGCAATGAGACTGAAAACAAGTATCAGCTCAAGAGACCTTTAGAGGTTCTCACAGGTCAGATTTTTTTTTTTTTTTTTGCCGTGCCACGTGGCTTGCGGGATCTTAGTTCCCCAAGCAGGGATTGAACCCGCGCCCTGGGCAGTGAAAGTGTGGAGTCCTAACCACTGGACCACCAGGGAATTCCCTCACAGGTCAGGGATTTTAAGCAGGATACATGAGCTCCGATTACAAGTAGAAGAAACTTTCTATGGGAAATGAGGTACAGTGACTTACTTAGGTTGAGGGGTATGTGGAGAATTTCCTGTAACATGTAGAAGATTAACTGGGGCCCTGAAAAGGAACAGAACTCCAGCAAACAAAAACAGACCAAGCAGCATTCCAAGCAGAGTGAACGTGGTAAGCTGGAGGTAGAGAGGGAGACTAATTGAATCCTGTGTGTCTGAGGAGCAGACAGTTCACTGGGGTAACTGGTGAGGGATTCTGGGCAAGGAGTAGATAGAAGCGATGCTGAAGAAGTCCAAAGGGATCAGAACAGAAAGGTCTTGGGTGACGGTCACCTCTGCCAGGACTCAACATACCATCCTTACTCACCACTTTACTCCAATACTAGGATTGGTGCTCTAGTAAATATAGAATGTGCTTTTTAGTAAATAAACAATGAATGTGAAAGAGCTAGAGCTTTATCCTGAAAGTAGCAGGGATTCACTGAATAAAGGAAGTGACATACCTGGACTATTTTATTTTGGAGGAATAACCTAGAGCCAGGGAGTACGATTAAATCAACGTATCACCCACTTCCACAAAAGTCTCATCTGGCACACAGACAGTGGAGTGAGGTCACAGGGCATGAGACCAAAAAGGAGCAGGAAAGGGACAGATGCAAAGGGATCTGTCGCCGCACTGAATGTTGGGGAGATCAGGAAGTAGGAGCTGGGGACCTCCCTGTTGCTGGTGTAAGTGCACATTCAGGTAAATTTCCATTACCAGCATATTCCCCAAACCCTGTAGACTACATTATACAGAAGAAGTTATGAGGAAGCCATGGTCTGAGAGCTAATAAATGGTGGATATTGGGTAAGACTCTACGATTTTATGCAGTGCAGAGCCTCTTATTAATACAGTGAAAGGACAATGATCACTCTGAGGAAAGGAGGAAACAGAGGGAGAAATGGACAGTCGAAGGTTGAAGGGCAAAGGGGAGCTAGACTTTCTTCCTCACCCAAATATGCTGAGAATTGATGGGGAGAATGTGGTCCTCTTCTGAGAATCTTAGGAAGGGTTTGGCCAGAATGGAAATTGGAAGACAAACTCAATAAGTTCTCACAGGATTCAGAAAAGTCAAAGAGAAAGGAAGAAACAGATTCATCCAGAAAAGAAAGAATATTTCTTTAGTCTTTAGGGTGAAAAGAATCCTTGAAAAGCAAGTGGACAGAATTAATAAAGGAAGACCTACACTCAGACACATCCAGGAAAAAAAACTCCAAATCTCACATACTACAAATACCATGCCATTCTTTAAAATCAACTAGGAATTTTACAGCCAACATTCTCTAGTTATATCTCAAACCAGATACCTTAAGGATTAAATTGTTTAGACAAAAGTACTTTAGAAAAATGAGTGACTTTCTATTTTTGTAGAGAAGACCTTCTGGCATGACATAAAGAGAACATTTTTTGAAAACTCTGAATCTTAAAAACACACAAAAGATACATTAACCGTGAAAAAATATTTCTAAAACAACCTGTAAATGACAAAGAGAAAATATGCTTAACATATAAACTGACAAATGGGCAAAAGAAATCAGTAGGCAATTTAGAAATCCCAACTGTACCATTTATTAACTGTAATTTTGGACCAAGTGACTTAACAAAATCTATTTTCTCATTTGTCAACTTAGAATAATAATATATTTCATAAAATCTGAGATGCCACCATTACTTTATATACCACGAAAGAAAAAAAATGCAATCAATGAAACTATAACTTAAAGGGAATTGAAAAACCCATCCTGATTTCAGAGAAGTTAAAATGTGGGGGAAAAATGCATCACTGAATTAATGAAAAACAGTCATAACTGATTCATTGGGGTGTTATGTGGATTCAACAAGATAACACATATCAAGAACTTCAAACTACAAGTGGCTCAAAGTAAACACCCAATAAGTTAGTTGCTTCTATTAGTAATATGATCCCATTCTGTAAACAAAATTACATACCCACACATACGTGCAGACAAAATAATTTAAAAACATTAATAGTGATTAACCTCTAGGTGGTGGGACCATGGGCCATAAACTTTAATAACTTACTCAAATTTTGAAATTTTTGCAAAAATCCTATATAACTTTAATCGTTAGAAAGAGAGCAATTAGGTTATTTCTATTTGGAGAGGGGGGATATCTAAATCTGAAGGGGGCAGGCAGGCATTCCAGGCTGTTAGAAATCTGGAAGAAAATAGGCTACTGCATGTGACTCTGGAGGGGACAACAAAGAAATTAGTGAGACTTAACTAAACTTATTCTGTTCTTCAACTTCCCTGCCAAATCACGGAGGCACATCCTGTCAAGACTGTTATAGCACTGAACAAAATCCAGGGAAATGGAAAATCCAGATCAGATAAGACAATGTATGCAAGGCAGACAGCCCAGGTTTAGGTTCCTGGCTAGTTTAGGAGGAAACCATCTCTTCCCCTTTCTCCAAATCACTACTGTAAATCTCTTGGCTAGAATCCTGAAATAGGATAGTGTCCTGAAAACAGAGAAGCCCTTTCCAGAAGAAAATTGCAAATACAACTTACCTCAGCCATGACTTTTGATGCCCAGCAGCTCTTTTTTCCTCCTCTTCTGGATTCTTAGAGAAGGAAAAAGGTAGAAAATGGTTAAGAAACTAAGAGACATCAGTTCCTTCCTGGAGCCCAGAGGAGGCCAAGTCAGAACAAATCCCTACCCCACCCCAGGCACTGAGAGGGAGCCCAAAACCAAAGAAGCCTGCAACCCCACCACCCTCTCTCATCTTCAAAAAGAAGAGCAGGCGACCTTAGGGGCCCAGATGGGAGTCTTGGGAAAGACTCCCAGACTGTGGCCTCTTTCCTCCATAAGAACCTGACTTTGGGTATTTTCAGACTCCAGTATCTTACACTGAGCCCGGATCTGTGGCTCCAAGAAACATCCTAATTGGATTCACCTGTTAAAGAATCCCACATTCCTGTCCTTTAGGCTGGGGGCACCTGCCTGGGCCTTGGTGGCCATACGGTGAAAGAACAGAGAAGTGGAAGTAGAAGGGCGTCCCAGCCCAAAGCTCTAGAAACCCCCCGACACCACCATAAACAGCCCCAGAAGCGCCATTCACTGCGCTGGAGAGCGAGCGGCTGCAGCTGTGCCAGTTCTTGGGCTGGAGAGTGCAATGGGAGCGCAGTCCCGGCCGAGGTAGACGCCCGGAACACACCCACCCGCGCAACCCACTCAGCGCCCACCAAAAATGTACAAAGAAGGCGCCATTCCCAGCTCCAAAGGGCAGAGTCTGCGACGTGGCCACATTGGGCGCGCGCACACCGAGCCACAGGGAGTCCCGCTTTGATAGAGTACCCACCACAGCACCGCGAGGCACTGCTTGCCGAGCACCGGACGTCTGGCGCACAAATCAACACCAGGGAGTATCTCACGGACTTTCCCCAGGCAGGAGGCCACACAGCTACGGCACCCCTAACCTCCAGACATCCCCAGCCCGCCCCCGCGCCAGCCTTAAGCCACACCCTCCCGTGATGGCGCGCGGCCCATACCTCCCACCCCCGAGTGTGGACAAGCGGCCTGGAGAGCACCACCCTCCCCGTCGTCCTTTATTTTCCAAGCGCGTGCACGCATCTTGGACATGCCCGACATCCACCCATATTTAAAACTCCCGAAGGACCCCAGCCCTGCCCCGAGCCTCCTCACCGTCCACTTCTCCGGGGTCCTCTCACTCCAGTTTGATTGAATCCGCCCCAAACCAGTGATTGAGGCAACCTGGAATGCCCCGATCCTCTGCGTCCGAACTCCCGGCAACTCACACCGGCCAGCGAACTTCGGCCGGAATCCGCATACACCGCGGAGCCCTCGGGGAAATGTAGTCCAGAGAGGGAAAAAATCCAAATAGAGCCTGAACCGGCACAACAGTCTTCTCCGCCCCAAGTCGCGTCGTGTTCCAAGCTTCAATGAAGCCCAGTCCTGACCGCCCAGCCGCACGCGAACATCCTCCAAGAACCTGGGCGAACTCACAGGTCGAGGTAGCAATAGGTGGCTGCGGAGGGGTAAGAAAGGGTTGTGGCCCGTGGAGGCTTCTGGGAAATGTAGCCCACAGGCGGGGAAAGGGGGTGCTCAAGTTTCCGCTGAGAATTCATTCTCAGGTCCCGGGCGCCGCCGGGAAGTGCAGTCCTCACTCTGGAACGCTGGAACGCTGCAGCCTGCAATCCTGGCTTTTCAGCACGATTTGGGCGGGGCCCCAGGGACGCCCGGTAGGGGCTGGGCCCACCCTGAAGGCGTCTGGGAAATGTAGTACCAGCCTAGCGTGTTGGGGACGTGGTGGGGAGAGTCTGAAGGGGAGCAGTAGACTTCAGGGTGGGGGAGTCTGAGAAGGGCCCGGGGAGGTTCAGGAAGGACAACCCTGGTCCGGAATGGAATACCAATACTAAACTCTGTATACTATGTAATACTGTTTTCAAACATTTTATAAGTACATAAATATAGATTAAAAGACACAGGTAGGGGCTGAACAGGTAATAAGATCGCTGGAAAGTCACACTAACATTTGTTAACAGTAGTTAATTTCGAGGATGTGTGAGTTTTTTTCTTTTTACTTTAAGAGTTTCATCTTGGGCTTCCCTGGTGGCGCAGTGGTTGAGAGTCCGCCTGCGGATGCAGGGGACACGGGTTTCCAGTCCGGGAGGATCTCACGTGCCGCGGAGCGGCTGGGCCCGTGAGCCATGGCTGCTGGGCCTGCGCGTCCGGAGCCTGTGCTCCGCAACGGGAGAAGCAGCAGTAGTGAGAGGCCCACGTACCACACACACACACACACACACACACAAAAAGAGTATCACCTTATATTTTGGCCATTTTCATGTCCTTCTTATAAAACATTACTTATTAAATTTTGTCAAATATAAAATGAATAACTATTGTGGATGCAAATAATCAATAAACCATCTACAATAAGGACTAGAAGAGAGTTTTATTCCAGCTGTGCTGAGGACTATAGTAGGGGATATAGCCTCTCAGTAGTTCTGAGAAACTGCTCCAGAGAAGCATGGCTTTCAGCATAGTTTTATATCTTGTCAGAACAAAGAACATACATCAAACATGACATGGGTACATTCCTTCAAGCTTTCAAGAGACAGATTAGCACGTACACAGTGAGTCAGTATAGGCTTGGCGTCTGGGAAAGGAACCTTATCTTTAAAGGAGAACTGGTATGGGCTTATAGGAAGGGAAGCATTTATCCTTATCTTCAAAGTGGACATTCTTTACTTTGGGATCATGCATTTTTTCCTTTAATGGTTAAAGCAGGTGTGTAATGTATGATAAACAGGACACAAGGCTGTTCCAGGAACATAAATTTCAGGCCAAATTATGTATAAACCAGAATGATTTCCCCATACCTCAATATATGAAAATTTCTTCTATCAGTATAGATTCTGAAAATGATGAACTAGAAAACAAAAAAGTGGGCTGGACTTTTAAAATTCACAATTTGGTTCTAAAAGATAAATGAAACACAATATCGATAAACAATAACAAAACAAAAAAATTAAATCAAAACAAAAACATTAGAAGTGTGGAAGGTTAAACCACAGACATAATGTTTAAAATAATTTTGAGGCTATGTGCAACTTTATAACCACAGTAGAGGTAACTGTAGATTTTCTAGTAAAATTTAAATTACTAATTTCTATTAAGAAGTAGAAAACCTGAACAGAACATTAGCTATAATGAAATTTAAATATATCTTAAAATAGGTACTATTAGAAAGATACCAGATGGTTATCATTGAGTTTTAGCTAATTTTTGAACTAATAATGATGGTTCAGTTTATTCAGATCCTAGGAAAAGAAGGAATACTCTCTAATTAACTTTGTTTAACTAGCATAAAACCTGATAACGACAGGCCAAAAGAAAAGTTATTAATCAGTTTCATTTGTGTTAAAAGGTAAACTGAGACACAGGCAGCATCAAGTCAAAAGTGGTTAGGAGCACTCAACAAATAGGAGCTAGTGGAGAGGTTTTTATAGAGAAGACCCCAAAGCAAAGCAAGGAAGTTATTTGATTGGCTATACCTTAAGCAGTCATTTTATTGGGGAAAGCTGAGTTGGCTGTTTGTGATTGGTTGTCCCTAAGGTTTATTTTCTCTGATTCGAGTGCACTGGCTCTGGGTTAGGTTTTGGTTTGCTTACATAAGCTACCAAGGCATTAGAGTCACCTCAGTCTAATAGCCTCCTTCTTTAATTACTTTAACATTTGTGATTATAGATGCAAAAATTCCAAATAAAAGGCTGATTTCAATAATGTAGTATAAAATTTGTACAATTAATTTTGTCCAAAAATTTGCTAATGTTGAAAGAACAACAAAATGACAAAACATATTGCATGAACAAATTAAAGGAGAAAAAAGTATATATAGATATGTATATATATATATACATATCTATATATATCAAATGATGCCAATAAGATAATGTGGTAGACAGAATAATGCCCCTTCTCCCATAATATGTCTAAGTCCTAAGCTTCAGAACCTGTGAATGACTATGTTATATTACATAGCAAAAGAGACTTTGCAGATAGGCTTAAATTAAGAATCTTTTGGGGCTTCCCTGGTGGCGCAGTGGTTGAGAGTCCACCTGCCGATGCAGGGGACAAGGTTCATCCCCCAGTCCGGGAGGATCCCATATGCCACGTAACGGCTGGGCCCGTGAGCCATGGCCGCTGAGCCTGCGCATCCGGAGCCTGTGCTCCGCAACGGGAGAGGCCACAGAAGTGAGAGGCCCGCATACCGAAAAAAAAAAAAAAAATTAAGGATCTTTTGAAATAAGAAGATTATCCTGGATCATCTTGAGTAGCCCCAAAGTAATCATACGGTTCTTTATAAGAGGAAGGCAGGAGGGTCAGAGTCAGAAAGGAGAAGTGAGGAAAGAGGGGGAGGTTAGAATGATGTGCTCTGAAGAGGGAGTAAGGAGCCATGAACCAGGAGTACAGGTGATTCTAGAAGCTGGAAAAGGCAAGAGAAAATATGCTCCCCTTTGGACTTTTCTTGTGGTCCAGTGGTTAAAACTCTGCGCTTCCACTGTAGGGGCCCGCGGGTTTGATTCTGGTTGGGGAACTAAGATCCTGCAAGCTCTGCAGCCAAAAAATAAAATAAATTTTAAAAGCTCCCCTAGAGCTTTTAGGAGGAATGTTGCTCTGCCAACACCTTGATTTTAGCCCATAAGATCAATTTCAGTCTTCTAACCTCTGTCTGGATGAGTAAATCTTCCTTCAGAGCAGGAGGAGGAATGGAATGACCTATCAATTCATCAGAAAGCCAAGTCCTTCTGCCTTACTTCCTGAGATACTTCACCTCCCCCCCCACCCCTTGGCCCAACCAGGATATTCTGCAATCCTTCTCCAGAAACTTCTTTTATGGAAACAAATTGGGGAACTGGTTCCCTATTCTCCTGTTCCAGTGGGGTCTTTGGGTACATCCTTAAGCATCTCAGTGCCCTCCCACATTTATTTCTCTCATACGGTAGAGCGGAATCACTCAAAAGGCACATTTTCTTCAATTTTTTATTTTGAAAATTTTCAAATCTCCAGAAGCACTCAAAGAATAGTACAAAGTACTCTTATACATGCCTATCCCCTGGATTCATCAGTTGTTAACAACTTGCCACTTTTTTTGTGTGTGTGTGGTATGCGGGCCTCTCACTGTTGTGGCCTCTCCCGTTGCGGAGCACAGGCTCCAGACGCGCAGGCTCAGCGGCCATGGCTCACAGGCCTAGCCGCTCTGCGGCATGTGGGATCCTCCCAGACCGGGGCACGAACCCGTGTCCCCCGCATCGGCAGGCGGACTCCCAACCACTTGCGCCAACAGGGAAACCCAACAACTTGCCACTTTTGATAAACTTTATTTCCCATTTGAAAATAAATTCAAGTATCATGATACTTCACTACTAAATATGTCAGCACGTATCTTAAAAACAAGGACATTTTCTTACCACACACCACTAAACACAGTGTCTCACACATATATCACCACATACCGCAAAAAACACTCAATTGTTTTGGTACCACAAAAAACATACCACAAAAACCACTCACACTCACATCAGTAAACACAGTAGCACATCCCATGTATCTCTAACCACAACACCATGATCAGAGCCAAGGAAATTAATAATTCCACACTTCACTTGCAATTTCCCCCAAATGTCCCCCAAATGTCTTGTGCAGGTTTTTCTTTAATCAGGACACAAAGTTTATGCATTATATTTGAGGTTATGTCTCTTTAGTCTCTTTTAATCTAGAACAGTCCCTCCACCTTTTTGTTTTCTTTAAACATTGATTTTTTTTTTTTTTTAAAAAGGGACTTCCCTGGAGGTCCAGTTGTTAAGACTCTGCACTTCCAATGCAAGGGGCGCGGGTTCGATCCCTGGTTGGGGAACTAAGATCCCACATGCTGCGCGGCGTCACCAAAAAACTAAAACAGAAAAAAAGATTCTAGCTTAGTTATTCTACAGAATGTCTTACATTCTAGGTTTATCTGGTTATTTCCTCATGGTAAAATCCAGGTTAAACATATTTGGTAAGGATACTACGTAGACAGCGTTGTGTCCTCTTGTTGTATCACATCAGGAGAAACATGACGTCAGGTCATGTCACTATTGGTGATGCTAAATTTGATCATTTGGTTAAGGTGGTAATGGCCAGATATCTTAATTGTAAAGTTATATTTTTTCCTAACTAGTGAGTAACCTGAGGGCTGATAACTTAGGACCACATTAATATCCTATTTCTCAACAATCATATGATATTTAATATAAGGTACATGTTACATAAATTAATATATGTGTTAATATTTCATGTAAATATGAACCATGAAATTGTATTATGTATATGGACTTTATATATGTGTATTAATGATGTATTTTTAACACATATATATATACATTATTCCTCAGTGTTAGGTAATCAATCCATGTTATATGCCTTGTGAACCATTTAAGATATTTTATAGTATAATTTAGACTATAACCAATTTTTTATTCTGTTCCTGACTTGAATTTAACCCCCATAAAAATATAACATCACTGTAAACAAATATTCACTTTCAGGGTGTTGAGCTTCTCCATCATGCTCAGTGTTCTGTTAAGAACACTGATTGGCAGAAACACATATCTTGAAGAGAAAGTTGAGGATCTTTATTGTGGAGATCATGATCTGTCAAGGAGGCAGATGGCAAAAACTATCCTGCCTTACAAGACTTTTTCTTTTTTTTAAAGAAGATGTTGGGGGTAGGAGTTTTATTAATTAATTTATTTATTTTTGCTTTGTTGAGTCTTCGTTTCTGTGTGAGGGCTTTCTCTAGTTGTAGCAAGCGGGGGCCACTCTGCATCATGGTGCGTGGGCCTCTCACTATCGAGGACTCTCTTGTTGCGGAGCACAGGCTCCAGACGCGCAGGCTCAGTCGTTGTGGCTCATGGGCCTAGTTGCTCCGCTGCATGTGGGATCCTCCCAGACCAGGGCACGAACCTGTGTCCCCTGCATTAGCAGGCAGATTCTCAACCACTGCGCCACCAGGGAAGCCCGAAGACTTTTAATAGTTGTGTATCATAGAGAACTTAAGTGTGAAGGTCTTGGTGAATAATCGTGGGTTTTTGCCAAAAATAAATGAGAAGTTTTTGTACCAGTAGCCAATTCCTATAGTCAGTTTGTATCAGTTTGGGTTCATTCACAAAACAAAAATTGTACCAGAATTTAAACAGAAGTTTAATATAAAGAATTATAAAGCAATTATAGGAGGGTAACTATAAAGACATCAGAGAATTTGAAAGGGTCCTTTATGGCTGAGGAAGGACAAACTTGGAAGGAGAGTCCCTCCCAGAAGCTGGGTTTCAGACCTCATTTGATAAAGTGTGGTTGCAGCCCACTGGATGGCAAAGAAATTTGCTGGGATGCCAAGTACTCAGAGAAAGTTAGAATAGCACTACAGGTATGAGGCCTGAGATGCATGGTCCCCACATCAGAAGAGTTCCAGGAAATAGCCCTCCAAGGCACATGCAAGCCAAAGCTGATGGGCAGGCATGCAGAGAGAGTTGGTATGCCACTGTGGGCATGAGGTCTGGAGCACACAGTGTCTCATCAGGAGGACCTCAGCAAGGTGGTCACTGGGTCCAGTTCAAGTCTGCGAGACCTCCAAGAGACTGCATGCTCTGGAGCACAGCTGGTGCTGAGCATTACTGAGGGTTCACACGCACACACACACATACACACACATACCTCATAGACCATGAAGCAAGAGCGAGAAAAAGCAAAATACAGTGACCAGAACCAGGAAGAGATGCCCCCTTCCTCCTCCAGTGCCCTCTACTGACAAAGTTTCATATCATATTCACTGTAAAGATATGCTTAAAGAATCCAGTCCAGGGACTTCCCTGGTGGTCCAGTTGTTAAGAATCTGCTTCCTGAGGGCAGACAGCAGAAGCAAGAACTACAATCCTATAGCCTGTGGAACAAAAACCACATTCACAGAAATATAGACAAAATGAAAAGGCAGAGAGCTATGTACCAGATGAAGGAACAAGATAAAACCCCAGAAAAACAACTAAATGAAGTGGAGATAGGCAACCTTTCAGAAAAAGAATTTAGAATAATGATAGTGAAGATGATACAGGACTGCAGAAAAAGAATGGAGGCAAAGATCGAGAAGATGCAAAAAATGTTTAACAAAGACCTAGAAGAATTAAAGAACAAACAAACAGAGATGAACAATACAATAATTGAAATGAAAAATACACTGGAAGGAATCAATAGCAGAATAACTGAGGCAGAAGAACAGATAAGTGACCTGGAAGACAGAATAGTGGAATTCACAACTGTGGAACAGAATAAAGAAAAAAGAATGAAAAGAAATGAAGACAGCCTAAGAGACCTCTGGGACAACATTAAACACAAGAAAATTCGCATTATAGGGGTCCCAGAAGGAAAAGAGAGAGAGAAACAACCCGAGAAAATATCTGAAGAGATTATAGTCAAAAACTTCCCTAACATGGGAAAGGAAATACCCATACAAGTACAGGAAGTGCAGAGTGTCCCATAGAGGATAAACCCAAGGAGAAATATGCCAAGACACATAGAAATCAAATTGGCAAAAATTAAAGACAAAGAAAAATTATTGAAAGCAGCAAGGGAAAAATGCCAAATAACATACAGGGGAACTCCCATAAGGTTAACAGCTGATTTCTTAGCAGAAACTCTACAAGCCAGAAGGGAGTGGCATGATATACTTAAAGTGATGAAAGGGAAGAACCTACAACCAAGATTACTCTACCCAGCAAGGATCTCATTCAGATTCGATGGAGAATCCAAAAGCTTTACAGACAAGCAAAAGCTAAGAGAATTCAACACCACCAAACCAGCTCTACAACAAATGCTAAAGGAACTTCTCTAAGTGGGAAACACAAGAGAAGAAAAGGACCTACAAAAAAATCCCCAAAACAATTAAGAAAATGGTCATTGGAACATACATATTGATAATTACCTTAAACGTGAATGGATTAAATGCTCCAACCAAAAGACACGACGGCTTGCTGAATGGATACAAATGCAAGACCCATATATATGCTGTATAAAAGAGACCCACTTCAGAACTGAAGCAATCTACAGATTCATTGTAATCCCTATCAAATTTCCAATGGCATATTTTATGGAGCTAGAACCAAAAATCTTAAAATTTGTATGGAGACACAAAAGACCCTGAATAGCCAAAGCAGTCTTGAGGGAAAAAAACGGAGCTGGAGGAATCAGACTCCCTGACTTCAGACTATACTGTAAAGCTACAGTAATCAA
>NW_020185321.1:6113614-6153260 GCF_003031525.2 Neophocaena asiaeorientalis asiaeorientalis
ACAAGATAGAAAGCCCAGAGATACACCCACGCACCTATGGTCAACTAATCTATGACAAAGGAGGCAAGGATATACAATGGAGAAAAGACAGACTCGCCAATAAGTGGTGCTGGGAAAACTAGACAGCTACATGTAAAAGAATGAAATTAATCTGTTTTCCAATGCAGGGGATGCTGGTTCGATCCCTGGTAGGAACTAAGATCCCACATGCCCTGAGGCAACTAACCCCTGCACTGCAACTACCGAGCCTGTGCACCACAACTAGAGCCCATGCACTCTGGAGCCCGCATGCCACAACTAGAGAGAAGCCCATGCGCCACAACGAAAGATCCCTCATACCGCAACTAAGACCCAATGCAGCCTAAAATAAATAAATAAATAAATATTTTTTAAAAATCCAGTCCATAGTCACAGAATAGGTATTGAAGGGTGAATTTGGAGCTGAGAGGCAATAACTGGGCGCAGTCAACCCCTTTGTCTACTCAGTTTCTAAATAACTTTCTACGCACATTTGAGCTCCCAAGAGAACAAACATATGGCCACCAAGGGGGGAAAGCGGCGGGGTGGTGAGGGTGGTGATGTGCTGAATTGGGCGATTGGGGTTGACATGTATACACTGATGTGTATAAAATTGATGACTGATAAGAACCTGATGTATAAAAAAATAAATAAAATAAAATTCAAAAAAAAAAAAGAATCTGTTTTCCAATGCAGGGGATGCTGGTTCGATCCCTGGTAGGAACTAAGATCCCACATGCCCTGAGGCAACTAACCCCTGCACTGCAACTACCGAGCCTGTGCACCACAACTAGAGCCCATGCACTCTGGAGCCCGCATGCCACAACTAGAGAGAAGCCCATGCGCCACAACGAAAGATCCCTCATACCGCAACTAAGACCCAATGCAGCCTAAAATAAATAAATATTTTTTAAAAATCCAGTCCATAGTCACAGAATAGGTATTGAAGGGTGAATTTGGAGCTGAGAGGCAATAACTGGGCGCAGTCAACCCCTTTGTCTACTCAGTTTCTAAATAACTTTCTACGCACATTTGAGCTCCCATACAATAACAAAACAACTCTACATATCTGCCTAGCTAGGTAAAACTATCCAAACAAGAAAATGTACAATCCCAAGAGCTAGCTATATTGATTACTAATTAATTAATTTTTGGCTATATTAATTATTCCTCAAGCCAAAGTGGGATTCAGTAATAGCCCCACTGAATATTCTGTTGCCTAGAGAATAAATTGTAAAGTTAACCTCCAACAACTTCTTGTATATAAAATAAAAATGAGAAGAAAAAGTAGTTAGTACATACAAATAAACTCATACAACAAGCAAAGATTAAATATGTAAAGCTACTACAGTCCTCATGTCTAACTAGATATGAGGTCATAGTTGATGTCTATGACTTCTTTCTTCAACAATCCATTCTGTATTTCCATTGCCTTCGACAAGAACCTCAGATGTTCTAGATTCTTTACCTGGTAGATTTACCCAAACCTTCATTCCTGAAGATTCAGTGTCGTCAATCATTCTGTATTTTTTTCTTTTTATTACCTACATTTTCCATTAATTTTTACTTTACTTTTACTAGTACATAGAAGTACTAAGAGGAATGCCAGAGATGTCCAGATATGTCCCTCTTTACCTCCATTGTATAACACTAACCTGATTTTTCCTTGGTAATTAGGGTCAATCATTCCAGCCAGCAGATTAACTTTTTTCCCCCGTTGGTACAGTGGTATAAGGAGCCCAAAATGTTCAAGAGGTAAGTCTCATCTTCCAATTCCATAGACCAAGTGCCATTCGTGTGTCTCCAGGTGGAAGAATTGCCCTCTTGGGAACTATTCTCTCCACAGCAGCAAAGCTCAAATTCCATGAGTGGGTTATTAGGTGTCATAGTGAGAGAAGCTACTCCCACTTCACTCCTTCATTTCTGGAGCATGTGTTTTACCTATAGGGAAGGCCATAATGGTCTCCAATTCAAAATATATACTGCATCCTGTAAAACAGAACTCCAGCCGTTCAGGGTGATGTCTCCAACTGGTTCTGTAACTGAATCTTCAGTAAGCCATTCCATCTTTCAATGGGGCCAGCTGATTCCAGGTGATACAGCACGTGATAAGACCAGTTAATTCCCTGGGCATTAATGCACTGCTGCACTTCCTTTGCTGTGAAATGAGTTTCTTGTTCAGACAAAAATTTGTGCAGGATGCCATAATGGTAGATAAAGCATTCTATGAGTCTGTGGTTAGTGATGCTGGCAGAAGCATTAAAGGGAGGGAAAGGAAATCTAAGATAATATGTGTCTATACTTGTGAGGATGAATCTCTGCCTCATCCATGATGGAAATGTCTAATGTAATCGACCTTCTACCAGGCTGGTCCTCACAGGGAATGGTGCCTTATCAGGGACTCAAGGTTGGTCTCCGCTGTTGGCAAAAATTAAGGGGAAAGACTTTGCTAGATAACTGTTCACCTTCTATTAAGAAAGAAAATGCTGGGCTTCCCTGGTGGTGCAGTGGTTGAGAGTCCGCCTGCCGATGCAGGGGACACGGGTTCGTGCCCCGGTCCAGGAAGATCCCACATGCTGCGGAGCGGCTGGGCCCGTGAGCCATGGCCGCTGAGCCTGCGCGTCCGGAGCCTGTGCTCTGCAACGGGAGAGGCCACAACAGCGAGAGGCCCGCGTGCCGCAAAAAAAAAAAGAAAGAAAGAAAGAAAATGCTGACACCCTGACCCCCAAATATATCTGCTTATATATCACTGGCCAGATTTATGGCACATGGTTGCCCTTAGTCACAAGGTAGGTTAGAAAATAAAATACTGAACTCCTCCAAAATCTGTAATGTAAATCAGCAAAGTAAAGGTGGGCTGAGACTGTCTATTATGTCTGTCAAACATCAAGCACCCACCAGAAGAGAACTGGTTTCTTGCAGGAAAGATACAAACTTGGGCCCAGAGTGAAGATTCTGGGTAAAGAGACAATGTTTCTGAGCTTAAGACTTGGGCAAAAATCACACCGTTAGAACTAGAGATACGTGCAAATCAGATTCTTTGGAGGTAAATAAGAGGACATGGCCTTAGAAACAGAAATCATCACTCCTGAGAGTAACCCCTGGTAAAACCTGTGAGGAAGGGCCAAGGTGAGACTCTCCTGGAAGTGGCAGACGCTGGTGATGCTTTGGATGGAGCATTTATTACCAGGGTAGATGAAAGAGTGTACACTCTGAGGCCTGTGGATAGAGGTAATAGTGACAGGCAGATGGCAGTTGGGTAGCACAGAAGAGGTAAGTTCCTACTCAACAATTTAAATAGCTCATTTGTCACAGAAACTGAAAAATGTGTTATGCACAGTGTTCATTCCAAGTGTGTGTATAGACACAGTATGGAGAATTGCTATTTCCTTCATATTTTCTTTGGTTAGGATTATGGAACTACAAAAGCTATGAGTATAACAGTAATTTTGTATCACCCCTATGCACACTTTAATGAACAATGTGAAGTGTTTAATATTATTTTCTTTTTCCCTGTTATGTTTGTTCTGATTATATTTATGAAAATCTAATTTTATGTTTGTTGAATCTAAAAATGAAAAAAATTGGGGCTGTGTTACGTATGTCTTTTTTATTTTTCATTAAATTTATGTTTATTATATTTTTCAAAAGTCTTGGTCCACAACAGTTTGAAATTTTTAAATAAGAAAAGAAAAAAGATTTTGTCTTTCACCACAATTTGAGAAGCACTACTTTAAAAGACAAAGGATGGGATGGGATATTTACTTAGTCTTTTTCGAACGGATAGCTGATAGTTTTCTGTATTCTAGTCAATATGACCAAAGAAATAAAATCTCATTTATATCCTTAATGAAAATTTCAAGGCCAGCTGTAATCTTCCTCCTGTAACATTTGTATGTCCCCAAATAACTAAAGACCAAACTAGTGTCCTAATTAAGAGAGTGCAAAAGATAAATTCTTTTATTCAGAGGTACCCCTCTTCTGCCTCTAACACTGGGGGCATCAGTCAGCCCATGGGACATACCTTATTTGTCTTCTGCTGCAAGCTCAACCACCTCTTATGTCTACCTTCACTTCACTGTTTTTATTTAAAGATCAGATCAGTTTGAGTGCCTCGTATTTTAAATAACACTTATGACTTACTCTGTGCCTTCAGTATTTGTCCCTTGAAGGAACTCCCAGACATAGCAGAAACCACTCCTGCACGCTAGACACCAGGAGATCTTAGAAAGGTATTGTCCAACATGCAACAAGAAAGTAAAATTTCACGAAGGTTGAGGCCAATTTAAATTCATGTGGCTTGAGACAACTTTGGGATGGGGCAGCAGTCATAGTATAGCTCTCTGCCAAGTTCATTTAACAGAGACTCTATCGGTAGCATTGCATAAAATGGCTGCTCATGGTTGTCAAATTTAGTTAGAGAAGAACTAGCAGCTGGTTATCTGGGAACACTAAAACAGTCATTAATTATGCCCCAGAAACAGCTGCTGAAGCTTTGCCTTGGCTTTTCCACTGGCACTCTGCCCAAAGCCTGGTGCAGCTGACGTTCACCTCTATCTGTTGGTCCAAAATTATCAGTTGAAATTGCCACTCTGGCTAATATTTCCATGGGTTGCCAAGCTAAGAAAATGAAACTACTGAGACTGAATTAACAGTATCAAAAATTAAGAATCTTCATACATATACCTTCTATAGAACTCAGTCAATCCACTCCTAGGTATTTATCCAAGAGAAATGGAAACACAGATCTATACAAAGACTTGTATACAAATGTTCATGGTAGCTTTATCTGTAATAGTCCCAAACTGGAAACAACCCAACTATTCACCAACAGGTGATTTGATAAACAAACTGTGGTACCCTTACTCAGCAATGAAAAGAAAGAAACTGCTACACACAACAACATAGATGAATCTCACATCTGAGCAAATGAAGCGGATACCAAAGACATGGTATGATTCCACTTATATGGAGTTCTAAAGCAAGCAAAACTAATCTATGGAAATGGAGGTCAGAAGAGTGATTACTTCAGAAGAGGATGGTAGCTGTTGTCTGGGAAGGAGCCAAGGGAACTTTCTGAGGGAATGGAAAATATTCTATTTCTTCATCTGAGTGAGGGACACACAGTTATATGCACATGATGCATACTTAATATTTTTATATTTTATTATATGTAAATTATACCTCAATTTTTTAAAAGGGAAAGAGTGGAAAAAAAGACATTAAAAGACCTTTAGTCATTAAGGAAGTAGGTGGGGAAGTTTTAGAGACATGAGTCAGGGATAGAGTAAAGGATGAAGTAATGATGGGCAAACCACCTGACCCCTGTGGACTATTCTAGGGCCTACAAATATTTCAGACCTATGTGTAGGCTTTAAAACATGAGACCTACGATATAAAAATTACCATGTATAGTCAAATGTCCCTAAAATTCAATGTGACAGGTTTAATATTCAACACAATTCTATTGAGCTACATAAAAATAATTTTAATGTAGGCTACATGTGGGGTTTTTTTTACTGCATTTATTTGATTTTAAGTGTACTGAAGCCTTCATAAGTCCTTTAAGTTTATTGCAATCTTAAAGTAGCAGTGACTCTTTCTTCATTTCCTCTCTCCCCTCTGTATTTTGTCTCCCTTATTCCCACACTTCTGAGTTGGAAATAATCTTCTACCCCAAGGATCTTGGCCTCTGCCTTCTACATTTCAACTTCGTTCAACACACCCAGTTCCCATTCAACTCCTGGTGAAAGGACTTTTCACTAGGCCCAGTGCAGATCAATAGGACATGGAATTCTCTCTTATTAGAGATCTTCTTGAACCCATTTCCTCTACAGGACCCCAAACCATCCAATTTTCCCACAAAAAAAACGAACCAAAATCTCGGGTACCTTTGGGCAAAGTTTGAAGCCCATTGCACTAAATCTAAAGAGAAAGGCCAATGAAACATGATTAAATAAAGCAAGTACCCCTCCTTCTTACTTTAGCAAAACCCTTACACACCCTTCCTAGTAATTCTTGAGACACAGTCCAATGGAAATAGAGACTTCCAACAAATCCTTTGAAAATCATAAGGCAACTAACTTCCATCAGAATTTCATCTGAAAACTTCGACTTTACAGACATTATATCTTAATCACAGGCTTGGGAAGTAGGTGGTTATTTATTTTTTTTCAGAGATGCTTCTTTTTGAAGTCTTTCTGTCAATTTTGAAGACGTTATTTGGACTTCAGAATTGTAAGGAATGTAATTCTACTGAGAAGAAATGTAGATACCAGATCCATGTCTCCTAACTTTGTCTTTGGTTTTGCTGGGTTTTGTCTGATATATATATATTTTTCGATTTATTTATTTATTTATGGCTGCGTTGGATCTTCGTTGCTACGTGCAGGCTTTCTCTAGTTGCAGTGAGCAGGGGCTACTCTTCGTTGAGGTGCGGGGGCTTCTCCTTTCGGTGGCTTCTCTTGTTGCAGAGCATGGGCTCTAGGTCCGCGGGCTTCAGTAGTTGTGGCTTGCAGGCTCAGTAGTTGTGGCTCACGGGCTCTAGAGCGCAGGTTCAGTAGTTGTGGTGCACGGGCTTAGTTGCTCCGCGGCATGTGGGATCTTCCCGGACTAAGGCTCAAGCCCATGTTCCCTGCATTGGCAGGCAAATTCTTAACGACTGCGCCACCAGGGAAGTCCCTGTCTGATATTTTTACCTCAGGTGCACATAGTTATATTAATAACAGCCTTTGTCCATTCAGGGCCCACATTAGGTTTTTTAGTTGGCTACTGTGGTAGACTTTGATATTATACCATACTTTTTACCACTTTTCTCTGGGCCTCTCCTTAGAAGAGGATTATACTTCCTGCCCATTGATATCAGGCTTGGTGATGTGTGAAAGTGACATGTGCCAGTTCAGAGCAGGAGCTTTAAGAGTAGTTGCTTGGTTTCACCATCTCTCTTTCCCCTCTGCCATGAGACTGCCACATTTTATATAAGTGCTGCTTCTGCAATCTAGGTCCTGGAATAAAGATAACATGGAACAGACCAGCTGCCAACTTACAATGGACATGAATATGAGTGAGAAATAATTCTTTGCTGTTTGTCACTAAGATCTCAGACTCACTCGTTACAACATGGTAATTCATTCTAAACTGATCAATTAAGTTTGTTATTTTAAATAATGTTATAAGCACTCATGAACCCGCCACCCAGCATAATAAATATAACCTCGATAATAGCCTATATGTAACTATATGTTAACTCTCTCCAACCCCCTTCCTCTCCTGGTAATCACCATCCTGAATCCTGTGTTCATCAGTCCCTTCGTCTGCTTTTATGCAGTTTTACTGCATGTTTTGCTAAAAAGTATATTATTAATTATTTTTTACTTGATTAATAAAAGCTACTTCATTATATGTAATCTTTGGAATTTACTTTTTCTTCTAATATTATTATATCACCAAGACTTTCTGTACTGTTGTGTCATTGCAGTTCATTCATTTTGACTGCTATCTAATAAGTAGTCCACTGTGAGAGTAAAGCACTTTTTCCTGTTGATGGACATCTGGGTTGTTTCTATGTTTTGGCTATTGAGAATGGTGCAGTGATGAACATTCTTGTGCGTGTCTCCTGGTGTACATGTGTAACAGCTTATCTTGGGTATACTCCTAGAAGTACAGTTCCTGGGCATGTAAATGTTCAACCATAGAAGATAAAAACTAAACTGCCGGGCTTCCCTGGTGGTGCAGTGGTTAAGAGTCCGCCTGCCGATGCAGGGCACGTGGGTTCATGCTCCGGTCCGGGAAGATCCCACATGCCGCGGAGCGGCTGCTGGGCCCGTGAGCCATGGCCGCTGAGCCTGCGCATCCGCAGCCTGCGCGTCCGGAGCCTGTGCTCCGCAACGAGAGAGGCCACAACAGTGAGAGGCCCGCGTACCGCAAAGAAACCCAAAAAACTAAACTGCCAAACTCTTCACAAATGGCTCACTAATTTATGTTACTACCAGCAACGAATGACAGAACTTGGGAACACATCCTCTCCAACATTTGGGATTTGTACTGAATAGCTTTCTTTTGCCTCTCCTGATCAATTCTCTATCATTTTTCACCCTATTCTGTGCAGGAGAGGCTGACTTGCATCAATGTCAGTTATGTGTATAGCAAATATATATTCCTAATTTGTAACTTTTTTTTTTTAAGACTAGTCAAGTGCAGTAGTGAGAAGGGGGGGAGGAGCAGAATGAGGAGTGCGATCTGTAACTGACTGTGAACAATCTATTGAGATAATGCACTACCTTCGGACAAGCTGTAACTTGTTTTCTCTAATTGCATTCCTTCAATGGGAGCCCTACCAGGAGATCAGAGGGAGAAAGGAAAGTGGATGAGGCATTTATCCCTTCCCCATTCCTTCCCTGCGGAAGCATGATGTTGGCTGTGACCCTCAACTAAAGTTCTCAGGTCTTGACAAACATTCCCTCTCCACATGGCCCTCTCTATTTGGGGGTTCTGGTACTCTTTTTCCCGGACACCTCTCAGGTTTAGGGTGATAATGGATCTCTGCCTCAGGATACTGTGGTTTCTCTACACTCTATCCACATTTTTATAAATACTTCCTTTAATTACCTCTACTCAATGTACCCAATTTGAATGACTACCTATTTCCTGCAAGGCCTGGATTGATACATTATTGTTAGACTCTAACTTTTGCTGATCCAATGGGTGTTAAATAATATTTTGCTGTGGTTTTGAACTTGCATTTCCTCTACTCCTAATTACATTGAACATCTCAATGTATTTATTGATCTCATATATTTTTTTCTTGAAATGCTTATGTTTCCTGTCAATATTCATACTGGGTTGTTTTGCTTTTCTCCTTGATTTGTAGAGGGTTTTCTTGATATCAAGTCTTTGTCAGCTATGTGTATGGCAAATGTCTTTTCCTAATTTATAACTTGTTTTTTTGGTTTAAGATATCATTTGATGAATGACCACTTAAAATGGCCAAATACATTAATTCTTTCTTTGTTAATCAACTCTTTGGTGTTTTATTTAAGAAATATTTCCCTACCCCAATGTCTAAAAGACATGCAACTATATATTTTTAACCAGTGTTTTAAAGTTTTATGTTTAACATGAAAATCCTTCATCTTTATGGAGTTGATCTTGTGTATTATGGAAGGCCGAACTTCATCTTTTGCCAAATAAAAAACCAATTTTCTCCTGCTCCTTTGATTCAACTGTCCCTTCTTTCCTCACTGGCCTGATAGGCTGTCTCCATCTATACTGATTGAATGGTGGCCCAGATATACCATGTTCATTGACTGCAAGATTGTTGTTACTATGTCAATTTTCATTCAAATTGATCTATAAATTCAATGTAGTCTCAATCAAAATCTCAGCACAATTTTTGTGGAAATTGGCAGGCTAATTCCAAAATGATATGGAAATGCAAAGGCTCTATTATAACCAAGAAAATATGAAGAAGCTGAAGGACTTAATTACCATCTACCAAGACTTGTGCTAAAGTCACAGCCAATAAGACTGTGGTTTGGTGCAAGGATAAATAAATAGATCAATAGAACAGAATAGAAAGTCCAGAAACAGACTGAGCATATTTAGATACCTGATTTATGAAAAAGAAGCCATTGACATTCAATGGGTAAAGAATGGTCTTTTCAATTCATAGTGCTTGATCAATTGGATATTCATGTGAGGAAAAAAATAAACCTTGATCCTTAATTCAAACTATACATAATAATTCAAAATTGATAATACACTTAAGTGTGGAAGATAAAACATTAAGGTCTCTAGAATAAACTAAAGGGAAATATAACTATGATACTCCTATAGGCAAAGATTTTTAAAATTGGACACAGAAAGCACTAATCATAAAAGAAAAAATATTGATGTCACTCAAATTTAAGAAATTCTGTTCATTAAGAAATATCATTAAGAGAGTCAAAAACCAAGCCACTGGGAGAAGATAATGTGTACATCTGACAAAGGATACATATCCAGAATATATATCCACAAATTAATAAAGATGGACAATTCAATAAATATATGGGCAATAGACTACAACAGGCATTTAGCAAATCTAAATGGCCAATAATATACAAAAAGGTACTGCAATAAGATACCACTATACTCCCAAATATCCTTTTGCCACTGGTTTCATCAAAAAAGGATCCAAACACGGACTTCCCTGGTGGCAGAGTGGTTAAGAATCCGTCTGCCAATGCGGGGGAAGCGGGTTTGATCCCTGGTCCAGGAAGATCCCACATGCCGCAGAGCAACTAAGCCCATGCGCCACAACTACTGAGCCTGCGCTCTAGAGCCCGCGTGCCACAACTACTGAAGCCTGTGTGCCTGGAACCCATGCTCTGCAACAAGAGAAGCCACTGCAATGAGAAGCCCGTGCACCAGTAAATGTTCAACCATAGAAGATAAAAACTAAACTGCCGGGCTTCCCTGGTGGTGCAGTGGTTAAGAGTCCGCCTGCCGATGCAGGGCACGTGGGTTCATGCTCCGGTCCGGGAAGATCCCACATGCCGCGGAGCGGCTGCTGGGCCCGTGAGCCATGGCCGCTGAGCCTGCGCATCCGCAGCCTGCGCGTCCGGAGCCTGTGCTCCGCAACGAGAGAGGCCACAACAGTGAGAGGCCCGCGTACCGCAAAGAAACCCAAAAAACTAAACTGCCAAACTCTTCACAAATGGCTCACTAATTTATGTTACTACCAGCAACGAATGACAGAACTTGGGAACACATCCTCTCCAACATTTGGGATTTGTACTGAATAGCTTTCTTTTGCCTCTCCTGATCAATTCTCTATCATTTTTCACCCTATTCTGTGCAGGAGAGGCTGACTTGCATCAATGTCAGTTATGTGTATAGCAAATATATATTCCTAATTTGTAACTTTTTTTTTTTAAGACTAGTCAAGTGCAGTAGTGAGAAGGGGGGGAGGAGCAGAATGAGGAGTGCGATCTGTAACTGACTGTGAACAATCTATTGAGATAATGCACTACCTTCGGACAAGCTGTAACTTGTTTTCTCTAATTGCATTCCTTCAATGGGAGCCCTACCAGGAGATCAGAGGGAGAAAGGAAAGTGGATGAGGCATTTATCCCTTCCCCATTCCTTCCCTGCGGAAGCATGATGTTGGCTGTGACCCTCAACTAAAGTTCTCAGGTCTTGACAAACATTCCCTCTCCACATGGCCCTCTCTATTTGGGGGTTCTGGTACTCTTTTTCCCGGACACCTCTCAGGTTTAGGGTGATAATGGATCTCTGCCTCAGGATACTGTGGTTTCTCTACACTCTATCCACATTTTTATAAATACTTCCTTTAATTACCTCTACTCAATGTACCCAATTTGAATGACTACCTATTTCCTGCAAGGCCTGGATTGATACATTATTGTTAGACTCTAACTTTTGCTGATCCAATGGGTGTTAAATAATATTTTGCTGTGGTTTTGAACTTGCATTTCCTCTACTCCTAATTACATTGAACATCTCAATGTATTTATTGATCTCATATATTTTTTTCTTGAAATGCTTATGTTTCCTGTCAATATTCATACTGGGTTGTTTTGCTTTTCTCCTTGATTTGTAGAGGGTTTTCTTGATATCAAGTCTTTGTCAGCTATGTGTATGGCAAATGTCTTTTCCTAATTTATAACTTGTTTTTTTGGTTTAAGATATCATTTGATGAATGACCACTTAAAATGGCCAAATACATTAATTCTTTCTTTGTTAATCAACTCTTTGGTGTTTTATTTAAGAAATATTTCCCTACCCCAATGTCTAAAAGACATGCAACTATATATTTTTAACCAGTGTTTTAAAGTTTTATGTTTAACATGAAAATCCTTCATCTTTATGGAGTTGATCTTGTGTATTATGGAAGGCCGAACTTCATCTTTTGCCAAATAAAAAACCAATTTTCTCCTGCTCCTTTGATTCAACTGTCCCTTCTTTCCTCACTGGCCTGATAGGCTGTCTCCATCTATACTGATTGAATGGTGGCCCAGATATACCATGTTCATTGACTGCAAGATTGTTGTTACTATGTCAATTTTCATTCAAATTGATCTATAAATTCAATGTAGTCTCAATCAAAATCTCAGCACAATTTTTGTGGAAATTGGCAGGCTAATTCCAAAATGATATGGAAATGCAAAGGCTCTATTATAACCAAGAAAATATGAAGAAGCTGAAGGACTTAATTACCATCTACCAAGACTTGTGCTAAAGTCACAGCCAATAAGACTGTGGTTTGGTGCAAGGATAAATAAATAGATCAATAGAACAGAATAGAAAGTCCAGAAACAGACTGAGCATATTTAGATACCTGATTTATGAAAAAGAAGCCATTGACATTCAATGGGTAAAGAATGGTCTTTTCAATTCATAGTGCTTGATCAATTGGATATTCATGTGAGGAAAAAAATAAACCTTGATCCTTAATTCAAACTATACATAATAATTCAAAATTGATAATACACTTAAGTGTGGAAGATAAAACATTAAGGTCTCTAGAATAAACTAAAGGGAAATATAACTATGATACTCCTATAGGCAAAGATTTTTAAAATTGGACACAGAAAGCACTAATCATAAAAGAAAAAATATTGATGTCACTCAAATTTAAGAAATTCTGTTCATTAAGAAATATCATTAAGAGAGTCAAAAACCAAGCCACTGGGAGAAGATAATGTGTACATCTGACAAAGGATACATATCCAGAATATATATCCACAAATTAATAAAGATGGACAATTCAATAAATATATGGGCAATAGACTACAACAGGCATTTAGCAAATCTAAATGGCCAATAATATACAAAAAGGTACTGCAATAAGATACCACTATACTCCCAAATATCCTTTTGCCACTGGTTTCATCAAAAAAGGATCCAAACACGGACTTCCCTGGTGGCAGAGTGGTTAAGAATCCGTCTGCCAATGCGGGGGAAGCGGGTTTGATCCCTGGTCCAGGAAGATCCCACATGCCGCAGAGCAACTAAGCCCATGCGCCACAACTACTGAGCCTGCGCTCTAGAGCCCGCGTGCCACAACTACTGAAGCCTGTGTGCCTGGAACCCATGCTCTGCAACAAGAGAAGCCACTGCAATGAGAAGCCCGTGCACCACGACAAAGAGTAGCCCCCGCTCGCCGCAGCTAGAAAGCCCGCGCACAGCAACGAAAACCCAATGCAGCCAAAAATAAATAAATAAAGATCTAAACAGAGTCTACACATTGTGTTTGGCTGTTATGTCTCTCAAGTCTATTTATTTATTTATTTATTTTTAAATTTGGTTTACTTTTATTGGATTTAAATTATCTGAATTTTGAGGTTCAAGTCTCTTTTAATCTAGAATGTTCCTTTGTTTTCATGCCATTGACTTACTGAAACTGAATAGATCAATTGTCCAACAGAATATGCAACATTTGGGATTTGCCTGATTGCTTCTTTTTGGCATTACTTAACTTTTCCTCTACTCTTTATGTAAATTATAAGTTAAATGTTCAATTAGATTCCAATGAAACATTACTGGCCCTGTCTTTGTATTGTATAACACCAATCAGTACCTAGTATTTAGTTGTCCTACTTTGAGTCTGAGATTGACCAGTGATCTTTCCACTTTAAAGTTAAGTTCACTTTTATGTAGGGTGACACTTTGAAATCCTAAAAATATCCACTTCTCAATCAACCATTTATTTAGGGTTTTAGCATAGATTGATGATGATTCCTTGAATCAGTTATCTCATTTAAGGTTGTAAAATGTTGATTTTTCTAATTCTAGCATACTTTTTTTCTAGCATACTTCTTAGACTTATTAACTAGAATTACTCTGTACAGACTTTTCTTTTTAAACTACTTAGCTATTTGCAACCACTATTAGGACTATTTGTGTACTACGAAATACAGTTCATACAGAGAACTCTTTAATTATCACATTTTCAATATAAGGAGTTGGTGCACCAGCCACTGGTGAAAAATAAGTTTTGATTTCTTGCTATTTTTCCAGCATAATTTGATCCTATGGATTTTCACCAATTGTTATATTTCAGTCCTCTGTAGTCATTAATCTTTTCCTTGTTAAAATCATCTTTGGCCAGTGAGAGTCCCTTCAAGTTGGCTCCTGTGTCCTTTGAAATGACCCCAGTAATCTGATAACTTTCTTGCTTTCTGATATACTGAAAGGTTCCAGGCTTTTTGTAACTGATATCTGGTTTAACTGCAATGTGATGAGATTGCAGCTTAAGATATTAATCTACTGATATTTGCTTGATAGTTTCTTTATGGTCAACTTCTATAAATGTTCCATGTTTGCTTGGAAAGAATGTATATTCTGAAGTTGTCAGATGCATGCTCTAGATATGTCCAGCAGGTCAAATTTGTTAATTGTGCTGCTTAGATTATCTATAAGCCTAAAAACATTTTGTCTGCTTGATCAGTCAGTTAGAGAGACTGTAAAATCTCCCATCACTATAGTCATTTTAACTACATATTCTATCTACTTTCAGAGTTTTACTTACCACCACTTTACTGAAACTAATCTTGTCATGGTCACCAATAACTTTGCTGTTGCTAAAGAATTCAGTGGTCAGTATCCCATCTTCTTCTTTTTAAAAAATATTTATTTATTTATTTGGTTGCACAAGGTCTTAGTTGAGGCAGGCGGGCTCCTTTAGTTGTAGCTTGAGGGCTCCTTAGTTGTGGCATGCGAACTCTTAGTTGCAGCATGAGCGTGGGAACTAGTTTCCTGACCAGGGATTGAACCTGGGCCCCCCACATTGGGAGTGCAGAGTCTTAACCACTGCACCACCAGGGAAGTCCCTCAGTCTTTTTACTTGGCCAATTAGCAAAATTTGATAAAGTTCATCATTCCCTCCTTTTAAAAACTCTTTCTTCACTTTGCTCCCAATACCTTTTCCTCCCTAGGTTTTTGTTCTAACTCCCTGGCTCCACTTTCTTACCTCCTATGCTGCTTGCTTTTCATTTCTCTGCCCTCTAAATGATAGCGTTCCCCCCAAAGATCAGTCCTTAGATCTCTTGTCATCCAGTCTCATAGCTTTAAACACAATTAATATTCTAACAACCCATGAAAGTATATCTCTAGTCAGACATCCCTCCTGGATTCCAGATCCACATATCTAGTTGTCTAGTAGACTTCTGTGCTTGGAAATCTAGGCCTCTCCCTAGCAACCTGTCCATCCAGACACTCAAACAAGCTTGTCCTGTAGCTTTTCCATGTCAACAGATAGAAATTGCATCTTTTAAGTTGATCAGGTCAAAAATCTGGGCATCATCTTGATTTTTCTCTTCCTCTAATGAGCCACACCAAATCTATCAGCCAATCTTTATAGCTCTACCTTGAAAATATCTCAAAAAACTGACTACTTCTCAATACATCAACCATTATCACCCAGATCCAAGCCTTTATTACCTTGAGCCTCTCAATTTGTATCTCTGGTTCCACATTAGCTCCTCTGCCCTCTAATATTAATAGGTCCTATAAGACAATCCCTTTAAAACATAAGTCATATTGTGTTAGTCCTCTACTTATGGCCTTCCAATGGTTTCCCACTCCTTACAAAACAAAAGCCAATCCCTTCCTAGACTCATCTTCAAGACACAACTTAATCTGGCCTTCAATCTCTTTCTAAACTTCATCACTTACTAGTCCCTTCTTACCTCTCTTTTCTCTGACCATAATGTCCTGCTTCTTACCATTCCTTGAACATGTCATGTATGCTCTCTGCAGGGTCTTTGAAATTTCTGTTCTCTAAAGCTAAATGTTCTTTATTCAAAATTTTCCATGAGCCCGTTCCAACTCGAGGCCTTGCCCGCTGGTTCGTGGAGCAGCATTCAGTTCTTTGCTCAAATGTCATTGTCTAGTTCCACTTTCAGTAGTGGCAGACTTGCTTATTTCAGACTAATCCACACAAAGATAATAACTATAAACTCTGGACTATGTTTTTACACACACACACACAGACACACACACACAATGTGAAGGCATTGAGGAAAAAATAAAAGTAGGCAAAAATTGAAGGGGAGTTGAACCTTGAAAAACAAAAAGTGCACTGTGACACATTAACATTTATATAGATTATCACCTAAGAGCACTTTACAGCCTCTGTGGCACGAGGTAGCTAAACACAAGTAGAAAGCCACAATCATACTGGCTTGAGAAGTTGGAGGATGATGTTTGAAGTTTCATGAAATGGTTTAATAATGAAGAGTTAAATTCCAGTAAGGAGGGAGCTACAGAGAAAGAGACTCAAGATCTACATACAAATTCTGCCCAAATCTTTGACTGATGCCTGAAACTTACAAGTAAAAGGAAACTCCAAAGAGCCTAGGGAAATCAACAACTAGAAGACTGGAAAAATGGAGCAGATATTTCAGTTACTGCTTATTCAGGGGAGACAGATTGTATTTTAAATCCAGCCAAGGGATTCCCTGGTGGCACAGTGGTTAAGACTCCATGCTCCCAATGCAAGGGGCCTGGGTTCAATCCCTGGTCAGGGAACTAGATCCCACATGCATGCCCAAACTGAGAGTTTGCATGCCACAACTAAGGAGCCTGACTGCCACAACTAAGAAGCTGGTGAGCTGCAAAAAAGGAGCCAGTGAGCCACAACTAAGAAGCCCACCTGCTGCAACTAAGACACAGTGCAACCAAATAAATAAAATAAATATCAAAAAAAATTCCATCTATCAAGATTCTTATTAAAAAATAATCCAGCCAAGGTAACTGTTTTTCAGGACAAAAGTCACCACTGTTTTCAAGTTACATCTATATTGTAGTGTATATCAGAATTTCATTCTTTTGCATGGCTGAATAATATTCTATTGTATATATATACCACATTTTGGTTACCCATTCATCCACTGATGGCCATTTTGGGGCTATTGTCAATATGCTGTTATGAACATTGGTTTACAAATATCAATTTGAATTCCTGCTTTCAATTCTTTTGGATATATACTTAGGTGTAGAAATACAGAATCATATGGTAATTCTAAGTTTAACTTTTTTTTTTTTTTTTTTTGCGGTACGTGGGCCTCTCACTGTTGTGGCCTCTCCCGTTGCAGAGCACAGGCTCCGGACGCACAGGCTCAGCGGCCATGGCTCACGGGCCCAGCCGCTCCGCGGCACGTGGGATCTTCCCGGACCGGGACACGAACCCGTGTCCCCTGCATCGGCAGGCGGACTCTCAACCACTGCGCCACCAGGGAAGCCCTCTAAGTTTAACTTTTTTGAAGAAATGCCAAACAGTTTTCCTCAGCAGTTGCACTATTTTACTTTCCCACCAACAATTCACAAGGGTTCCAATTTCTTCACATCCTTGCCAAAGCTTATTATTTTCCATTTAAAAAATAATAGTCATGATAGTGGGTGTGGAGTCATATCTCATTATGGTCTTGATTTTTCATTTTCATAATGACAATTGAAGTTGAGTATCTTTTCATGTGCTTGTTAACCATCTATGTATCTTCACTGGAAAAATATCTATAAAAGGCACTTGTCAAATTTTTGAACTGGATTGTTACTTGTTAGGAATTCTTCATATATTCTGGATGTTAATCACTTATTAGAAATATGATTTTTTTCTCCCATTCTGTGAGTTGTCTTTTTGCTCTCTTGATAGTATACTTTTATGCACAGTTTTTTATTTTGATTAAGTCCAATATATCTACTTTTTCTTTCATTGTCTGTGCTTTTGGTGTCATAGCCAAGAAATTATTACCAATCCAATGTCAGTTGTCCCCTAAATTTTTTTTCTAAGAGATTTATAGTTTTGTCATCTTTTTTCTTGGTTAGACTCATTAGAGTTTTATCAATTTATTGATCTTTTCAAAGAATTAGCTTTTGTTTCCACTGATTTTCTCCATTAATTTCCTGTTTTCAATTTCAATGATTTCTAGTTTTTATTATTGCTCTCTTTCTGCTTAAGTTTAAATTGCTCCTCTTTATCTCATTTGCTAAGGTGGGAGCTTAAGTTATTGATTTTAGATATTTCTTCTTTTCTAATATAGTACTTCAAGCCTATAATTTCTCTCCAAGTACTCATTTCACTGCACTCCACAATTTTGATAAATTGTATTTTCACTTGAAAATATATTTGAATTTCTCTTGATAATTGTTTAACCCATGTGTTATTTATAAATCTGTTGTTTAATCTCCAAACATTTTGTGACTTTTTTCAGCTTTTTATTATTGATTTCTAGTTTATTTCTCATTGTGGCCTGAGGCCATAATTTATATGATTTCTACTCTTCTAAATGTGTTAGGTGTGTTTTATGGCCAGAATGTGGTCTATTTTGGTGAATGTTTGAACTGAGTTGAGAAGAATGTGTACTCAGCTGTTTTTGGATGAAACAGTCTATAAGCGTCAATTAAATTCAGCTGATCAATGCTGCTATTCAGTTCAACTATGTCCTTACTGATTTTCTGCCTCATAGACTTATCAATTACTTAAGGTGGGGTGTAGTCGTCTCCTTACGGTTCTATCAGTCATTTACATGATGATAAAATTCACATTTTATCCATTTAAAAAGTGTACAATTCAGTGGCATTTAGTGCATTAACAGCGGTGTGCAATTGTCACCACTAATTCCAGAAAATTTTCATCACCCCAAATGGAAACCCCATGCCCATTAACCAGTCACTCCCCAATCCCTCGTTCCCCAGTGTCCCTGGAAACTATTAATCTGTTTTCTGTTTCTATGGATTTGCCTATTCTGTATAATTCACCTAAATGGAATAATCATATAATATGTGGTCTTTTGCTTCTGGCTTCTTTCATGTAGCATAATATTTTTGAGGTTCATCTATATTGTAACATGTATCAGTACTTCATTCCTTTTTATGGCCAAATAACATTCTGTTAAATGGATACAATATTTTTTTAAAAACTTATTTATTTTTTTTGGGGTGTGTTGGGTCTTTGTTGCTGCGTGCGGGCTTTCTCTAGTTGCGGCGAGTGGGGGCTACTCTTTGTTGTGGTGTGTGGGTTTCTCATTGCGGTGGTTTCTCTCGTTGTGGAGCACGGGTTCTAGGCACGCAGGCTTCAGTAGTTGTGGCATGCGGGCTCAGTAGTTGTGGCTTATGGGCTCTAGAGCACAGGCTCAGTAGTTGTGGCACACGGGGTTAGTTCCTCCGGGGCATGTGGGATCTTCCCAGACCAGGGATTGAACCCGTATCCCCTGCACTGGCAGGCGGATTCTCAACCACTGTCCCACCAGGGAAGCCCCTGCATATTTTGTTTATCCATTCATCTGGTAGTGGACATTTTCATTATTTCTACCTTTTGGCTATTATGAATATAGTTCAATCAGTTTTTTTTTTTTTTTTTTTTTTTTTTTTTTGGGGTACGCGGGCCTCTCACTGTTGTGGTCTCTCCCGTTGCGGAGCACAGGCTGCGGACGCGCAGGCTCAATGGCCATGGCCCACGGGCCCAGCCGCTCCGCGGCATGTGGGATCTTCCCGGACTGGGGCACGAACCCGTGTCTCCTGCATCGGCAGGCGGACTCTCAACCACTGCGCCACCAGGGAAGCCCTCAATCAGTTTTTGCCTCATGCATTTTGATGCTCTGCTCTTAGGTCTGTACACTTTAATGATTATTATGACTTCTTGAGCAATTGATCTCTTTATGATTATTTGATGCCCTCTTTTCCCCTGATAATTTTCCTTGTTCTGTTGTAAATAATGCTGCAGTGAATATGGGAATGCATGTATCTTTGAATCAGTGTTTTCATTTTCTTTGGGTATATAACTAGGAGTGGAATTGCTGGATCATATGGTAGTTCTATTTTTAATGTTTTGAAGAACCTCCATACTGTTTTCCACAGTGGCTATACCAATTTACACTCCCACTAATAATGTACTAGGTTTCCCTTTTCTCCACACCCTCGCCAACACTTGTTATTTCTTGTCTTTTTGACAGTAGCCATTCTGACAGGTGTGAAGTAATATCTCACAATGGTTTTGACTTGCATTTCCTTGATGATTAGTAATGTTGCACATCTTTTCATGTGTCTGTTGGTCATCCATATGTCTTCTTGGAAAAATGCCTATTCAGGTCCTTTGGCCATTATTAAATCAGGTTGTTTGTTTGTTTTTGCTACTGAGCTGTATGAGTTCCTAATATATTTTGGATATTAACCTTTTATCAGACATATCATTTGCAAATATCTTCTCCCATTCAGTAGGTTGTTTTTTTTGTTTTGTTGATGGTTTCATTAGCTGTGCAAAAGCTTTTAAGTTTGATTAGGTCCCACTTGTTTTATTTTTGCTCTTGTTTCCCTTGCCTAAGGAGACAGATCCAAAAAAAAAAAATTTGCTAAGACCTGTAAAGAGTGTACTGTTTTCTTCTCGGAGTATTATGATTTCAGGTCTTACAGTAGGTCTCTGATTAATTTTGAGTTTATTTTTGTATATGGTGTGAGAAAATGTTCTAATTTCATCCTTTTACATGTAGCTGTCCAGTTTTCCCAACATCACTTATGGAAGAGGCTGTCTCTTCATTGTATATTCTTGCCTCCTATGTCATAGATTAATTGACCAGATATGTGTGGGTTTACTTCTGGGCTGTCTATTTTGTTCCATTTATCTATGTGTCTGTTTTTGTGCCAGCACCATACTATTTTGATTACTATAGCTTTGTAGAATGCTAGGGTTTTTTTCCCCAACCCTTTACATATTTCACTCCATTCTCTTCATGCTTACATGGTTTCTAGAGAGAAGCCCAATGTAATTCTTATCCTTGTTCTCCAGACTTCAGGTGTTCCCCCCGCCACAAAACCTAGCTTCTTTCAAGATTTTTCTCTTTGTCTTTGGTTTTCTCCAGTTTCAATATGATATACAGTTGCTGCTCGAACAACACGGGTTTGAACTGTGTGGGTGCACTTATACATGGATTACTTTCAATAAATACAGTACGTATATTTTCATTTCACAGAATTTTATGTGTGGGGAAAGGTTTGTGTTCAATTAGAAATCACAATATGTGGGATCAAAAGAACTAAGGTTTGAGTCCTAATTCTATCCAAACTGTTTCAGCCTCCTGTCCTTGGGTGAGTCATTTATCAATTCCTTTGTTTTTGAGACAGAGATAGCAGTATGTGGATTTTTGACTGTTCTGAGGGTCAGCACCCCTAATGCCTGCATTGTTCAAGGATTTCTTGGTATTTCACCTGCTTGGTATTTCACCTGCTTGGTATTTCCTGAGCCTCCTGGATCTGTCATTTGGTGTTACTAATTTTGGAAAACTCTCCTCCATTATTATTTCAAATATTTCTCCTTTATCTTTTTCTCCTCCTTCTGGCATCTTAATTACATGTATGTAACACTTTTGTTATTTATCCAAAGTTCTTGGATATTTTGTTCTGGCTTTTTGTTGTTTTGGAGTTGTTTTTAAACCAGTTTTTTCTCTTTACATTTCAGTTTGGCAAATTTCTACTGACATAGCTCCAAGCTCATAGATTCTTTGACCATATTCATTCTACTGATGAACTTATCAAAGGTATTTTTTGATTTCTAGCATTCTCTTTTGATCTTTTCTTAGAGTTTTCATCTCTTTTCTTACACACCCAACTGTCTTGCATAGTGCCTACATTTTCCATTAGAGTCCTTTAGCATATTAATCACAGTTATTTTGAATTTCCTACCTGATAATTCCAAAACCTGGGTCATATCTGAGCCTGGTTCTAATGCTTGCATCATCATTTCAGTTTTTTCTTGCCTTTTAGCATAGCTTGTAATTGTTTGTTGAAAACTGGATATGATGTACTGGGTAATATAAACGGAAGTAATATACCTTAGTGTGAGATTTTATGTAAATCTGGCCAGTAGCTGGACCATGTTTAATGTTTGCTACAGCTGTAAGTGACAGAGGCTTCAGTTTTCTCTGGTGTCATCGTTTCTTCCTCCTCTGTTGTCTTTGGGTTTCCCTAAGATCTCCTTCTTAAATCAAGTCTGTATCCTGTGGCTCTTTCCATTGCAATCCACTGTTATTATACAGGAGCCCTATCAATGTGGTGCTAAGGTGTGGGGGAGGGGAAGCATTCTATACTCTTATAATATTTTGGAAGTATTTTTCAGCCTTTTTTTCCCTTCTCCGTTTCAGTGAGACAGGAAGGTTAAAGGGGGCTGGCACTGGCTAGCTGCCCTTCCCTCCAGGAGATAGGGCTCTGGTAATACCATTTGCCTAGGAGAGCAGGAATTTATTATGTAGAACACTCTAAGTGTATTTCAAAAAGCCTGCCCTTTCCTAGTCCCAAAAATGAGGGGAGGGTGTTTCTTAGATCTTTACCTTGAGAACCTGGTGGGTTCTCAAGAGATAAAACACATGAAAGTGTGGGGGTTCCCTAAGGCTGGGTCCCCAGAGCTTCTCACACTCAAGCTAATCCACACTCACCTTTCAGCAATTCATCAAAACTATCATTTAAGTGTTCTTAACAGTTTATGGCTCCTGTGGCTTTTGCTCCGGGTAAGCTGATTTTGGCTGTTATCTATATTTTTCCATCTCTCCACAATTCAGAGTGGTGGTTTTCCCTGTGACCTCAATTCTCTGATGGGTTTAAGAAAAGTCATTGTTTTCATGAAGTAAGTCAGAAAGAGAAAGACAAATACCATATGATATCACTTATATGTGGAATCTAAAATATGATTCAAATAGACATATCTACAAAACAAAAACAGACTCACAGATACAGGGAACAGACTTGTGGTTGCCAAGGGGGAGGAGAGGTAGGGGAGGGAAGGAATGGGAGTTTGGGATTAGCAGAGGCAAACTATTATATATAGAATGGATAAACAACAAGGTCCTACTGTATAGCACAGACAACTATATTCAATATCCTGTGACAAACCATAATGGCAAAGAATATGAAAAGCAATATATATATATAACGAGTCACTTTGCTGTATAGTAGAAATGAACACAACACTGTAAATCAACTATACTTCAATGAAATTTAAAAAATTCTCCATATCATATGTCAGCAGGGAAATTAATATTAAAACAACCATGAGATACCAACTATACATACCTATTAGAATGGCCAAAATTTGGAAAGTTGACAACACCAAATGCTGACAAGGATGTGGAGCAACAGGAACTCTCATTCATTGTTGGGATGCAAAATGATACAGCCACTTTTTTTTTTAATGAATTTATTTATTTATTTTTGGCTGTGTTGCTGTGCGCAGGCTTTCTCTAGTTGCGGCGAGCAGGGGCTACTCTTTGTTGTGGTGCTTGGGCTTCTCACTGCAGTGGCTTCTCCTGTTGCAAAGCACGGGCTCCAGGTGTATGGGCTTCGGTGGTTGTGGCTCGCAGGCTCTAGGGCGCAGGATCAGTAGTTGTGGCACACGGGCTTAGTTGCTCCATGGCATGTGGGATCTTCCTGGACCAGGGATCGAACCTGTGTCCCCTGCATTGGCAGGAGGATTCTTAACCACTGTGCCACCAGGGAAACCAATACAGCCACTTTGGAAGAGAGTTTGGTAGTTTCTTATAAAACTAAACATCCTCTAATCAAATATTCCAGCAATCACACTCCTTGGTATTGATATTTACCCAAAAGAGATGAACACTTCTGTCTGCACAAAAACCTGCACACGGATGTTTACAGCAGCTTTATCCATACATGCCTAAGCCTGGAAGCAACCAAGATGTCCTTCAGCAGGTGAATGAATAAACTGTGGCATATCCAGACAATTCAGTGCTGAAAAGAAATAAGCTATTAAGCCATGAAAAGACATGGAGGAACTTTAAATGCATATTATTAAGTAAAAGAAGCCAATCTGAAAAGGCTACATACTATATGATTCCAACTATATGGAAAAGGCAAGACTATGCAGACAAAAAGATCAGTGGTTGCCAAGGGTTGGGGTGAGGGAGGAATGAATAGCAGAAAGGATTTTAAGGGCAGTGAAAATATTCTGTATGATACTATAATGGTGGATATATGTGGATACATTTGTCCAAACCCATAGAATGTACAACACCAAGAGTGAACCCTGATGTTAACTACGAACTTCGGGTGATTATGATGTGTCAAAGTAGGTCCATCAATTGTAACAAATGTACCACTCTGGTGGGGGATGTTAGTAATGGGGTGGCTAGGCATGTGTGGGGGCAGGGGGCATATGGGAAATCACTGTACCTTCCCCTCAGTTTTCCTGTTAACTGAAAACTTCCCTTAAAAAAAATCTTTAGGGCTTCCCTGGTGGCGCAGTTGTTGAGAGTCCACCTGCAAATGCAGGGGACACGGGGTCATGCCCTGGTCCAGGAAGATCCCACATGCCATGGAGCAGCTGGGCCCGTGAGGCATGGCCACTGGGCCTGCGCGTCCTGAGCCTGTACTCCACAACGGGAGAGGCCACAACAGTGAGAGGCCCGCGTACCACACACACACAAAAAAATCTTAAAAAAATAATAGTAATAATTGTTGGTTCCCAGAGTTCAGAGGCGGGGGGAAGTCACTGACTTTCAGTTTGTTCAGGTTTTTTTTTCCTTGTTGTAAGGGTGGGAGCTATGACTTCCAAGCTCCTTAAATATCAGAGCTGAAACCAGAAATCCTGAATTTTTAAATCAGTATGAAAACTTTAATTTCCAAAAGAGTCATACATTTCACATCATTACCATTCACTTACTTGCATAATCATCAGTGCTGGATGTTATGTCTTTGTAATTTCCCAGCTGGCTCTGCAGCTATTTCTGTTCTTGTTACTAAGTGCTAGCCAGTAAAATGTGAAGGAAAGTAATGTCTCCAACTTTAGATACCTGTCCTTAGAGTAAACTGATGTGCCTCTCTGCCCCCTTTTCCACTTGGTTCCTTGGGATGTGAATATGATAGTGTGCCATCTTGGGCTGTGTGAATAAGGTCACCACCCTAGGAGTGCTGGAAAACAAGAAAGAGAAGTCGTACCAGTTCTGTACTACCTAACTTCAGACTATTAAAGTAAGGATAAAAAAAATCAGGTTTTAATTTTATTTTAAGGCACTGTTATTTGAGGTCTCTTACATTCTAAATCTGTATCTCAAAACATTAGCTTTAACAATAAAGGGACCTAAAATACTTTAAATCAAACCCACACCAATCCTGTGAATTATATGCCAGTGTTTTCCAGCAATTTCACTGTCGTTTTTAATGCCATAAGTCAATTCTGCTATTCTGTTCCACTGTCAATATTTGTTCTATTTATTCACATTTTAACATTTTCTTTGCCCACTATTCTTGTTTCTCAAATCCTCTATCTAGGACCACTTATATATTTAAATAGCATGCCAACACCTCTCCTCAGTTCCCCTCCCTTCACAACTTTTTAGTCCACTAACAAAGAGTTTTTGAAGAAACCAGGGCAGATGTCAAAACAGCAATTCTTAAAGAGTGGTCGGAGAATCCCTAGGGGTCCCTTAGGTCAAAATATTTCCATAGTAATTCCAAGACTTTATTTTCCTTTTTCACTTTCATTCTCTCATGAGTGTAGAGTCTCCCAGTCTATATAACATGTGACATTGCTACAGAATGAATGCAGATAGGAGAAACCAGCTGTCTTCCATTAAACTATTAAAGGTACCTAAAAAATTATATAATGATGCCACTCTCATTATTTTTGTTTTGGAAAATAATTACTATTCATAAAATGTTATCATGTTAACATGTGATGATTTTATTCATTTTTAAATGAATTAAAAATTTTTATTTCAGTTTGAGACTTGCTGTTGTAAAATGTCTGCCTGTCTTAAGTCAGGTTGCCTGGGAAACAGAATCTGAGAGGAAGCAGATTGGGTGGAAGGTTAAGTTGATCTGTGATAGGGTTGCAATCTGTTGGGGAGCTCTGGATTGGCTCTTTGGACTTGCTCTAAATTGCCCTTGGGGAGGCAGTGTTAACCGTGCACGACCCAGCTCTCTTTGTGCAAGAGCAACTCCTATAGAGGAATTTAGCTGTGAGTTGTCAGCAGTCAAGATCCTCAGCAGCTGGCAGTACAATGAGGGGGGAATCTTGACAAGTCTAAGGCATAACTTACATTCTAGAGTTTCCTTAGTGATCGGGCTGAAACGACCCATGGCAGGACTACAGCTGAGATCACACCCTTAACTTCCACTTTACTGTCCTGCTTGTTCATGCCCTTACCATTCTTACTGGGAGAACTTCCTTAATAAACCACTTGCATAGGAATCCTCATCTTAAGGTCTGCTTCTGGCAGATACAAGGTAAAAGAATGTCCACAGTAGAACTCGATTCCATCCTCCAATCTTTACCCCAAAATGTTTCTCCCTAGTCTGCTGCATTTTTAGCAAATGGCGACCATCCAGCTGTTGCTCTCCACAAAAATGTAAGAGCTATCCTTTATCTCTCTTTTCCTCATCTTTCATATCAGCAAACTTCAAATCAAGTCTGAAACCTAGAATGGAAATTCTCCAGGCAGCAGTTCACATGCATCCAAGTGGAGAGGGATTTATCGTAATTTGATTAATGATTTTTTTTCAGATGTTATCTCAGTCACTTAGACCTTATTTCTATTCCTTAGGACAGGGAAAAAACTTAGAGACCAGATCACTTTCTTGTTGACATATAATCAGCAGAACAGCCTTCCTAGACTTGAGATTCAGGTTTACTCTCAGGCACTTTATCTCACCCAATAAGCACAGACACTCTTAGTGGGAGAGGCTAAAAGAGGCCCCTAAGGTAGTCTTTATGGACTACAGGTGAAATTTAAAAATTTTCTGTTGACTCCAAAGCTATGTAAAGGGGCAGAAGATTTAAAGGAGATATGAGCCAAATAAAGAAACATGAAGAATTGGGAATTCCCTAGCAGTCCAATGGTTAGGACTCTGTGCTTTCACTGCCGGGGAACTAAGATCTCGCAAGCTGCATGATGCAGCACAAAACGAACAAACAAAAATGAAAATACAAATCATGAAGGAGGAAATCAGGAGACTTCCCTGGTGGCACAGTGGTTAAGAATGCACGTGCCAATGCAGGGGACACAGGTTCGAGCCCAGGTCCGGGAAGATCCCACATGCTGTGGACCAACTAACTCTGTGTGCCACAACTCCTGAGTCCATGTGCCACAACTACTGAAGTCCGTGCGCCTAGAGCCCGTGCTCTGCAGCAAGAGAACCACTGCAATAAGAAGCCTGTGCACTGCAATGAAGAGTAGCCCCTGGTTGCCCCAACTAGAGAAAGCTGGCATGCAGCAACAAAGACCCAACGCAGCCAAAAATAAAAATTAATTAATTAATTATTTTTAAAAAGAAAATCAGAGTGAAAAATGAAAGTTTAGACCCAAAAAAAAGTTTTGCAACTAAAAATATACAGATCTTGTTATGTATATAATACATGAACTTTGAAAACTATTTTTTTTAAAAAAGAAGTCTACAAAAAAGTGTGCTGGCAAAATTGGACTTAGCACAAAATCTATGAAAGAAGAGATTATGAAATTACAACACTCATTTAGATACTTAAGTTTTGGTAAATTAATTTCATAAAAATCAGCACCTGCTATTTACAATTATAAGTCACTGTCAGTCTTCAGAAATAGCTAATAAAAGTAAAATTGACATTACTCATGCTTGTACTTCATAAATTTAGTTTGAGAAAGATTTAGTTTTGTGAAATCAGCTTTAAAATAAATGTGGCTGACATTCAAACATTCAAAGCTAAAGACTCCTTTTGAACAACATCGCCAATCCTAATCATGTTTTTAAAAAGGCACTAATGGTTTTCTGCATGTCAAATAATATTGTACAGGTGGTATAATTAAAAAAAAAATTACCTGAATGGGTGATTCATGTATTGTTACAGAGAATGAGATCCTTTGAGCGAAACTCTTATTACTGCTCAGGGTCTTAGACCACCACTGCTTCCAACCAAAACTAGATAGGTACATAAAACAAGGGTTGTAGAAGAGTGAAGCAATTTTACATAATTGCTTATGGCTACCTCAAGAAAATAAAAGTCTTTCTTGGGACTGGTGGTCCAGTGGTTAAGAATCTGCCTTCCAATGCAGGGGACGTGGGTTCGGTTCAATCCCTGGTCGGGGAACTAAGATCCCACAAGGCGCGCACCGCAACTACTAAGCACGCACTCTAGAGCCTGTGTGCCACAACTAGAGACCCCGCGTGCCACAACTAGAGACCCCATGTGCTCTGGAGCCCGCTCACAGCAACAAAAGATCCCACATGCCTCAATGAAGACCCTGTGTGTCGCAACTAAGACCCGATGCAGCCAAGTAAATAAATAAATAAATAAATATTTTAAAATGGCCTATAAAAGGCTTTCTTGTTTCAAAATATTGTAATAATTAACAATGATATTAATGCCTATGCTGGTTGTATGGAAACTTACAGTGCAAGACTAATATTGTAGAGTTAATTTCTCAGGAAAATCTTTTTTTCTCCACAATGACTCTAAGCATATTACTAACTTATTAACTATGAATCCAACAAGTCAGTTGCCAAATAATGCAAGACACATTGAGAGAGCAGGGATCATTAGACCTTGATGACGCCCTAAAATAGTAAAGAACCACATCTTGCACACCTAGAACAAACAAAACATTGTAATCAAATTGGCTGTGATAAAAAATTAAATTAAAAAACGAACAAGAAGTAATGAGACATAATCTTAAAGGGCTTTTCCTGGCACTTTCCGTCCTAATTTACAACTTACAGCACAACTTCCATTATGGCTCTGTTGCCCTAGTAACCAGATTTGGTAAGGAGAAATGCTGCCGCCTTCTGGCCGTTTCACACAACAGCAGCTTTAAACCCAGCGCTAATGGTCACTTAATATTCAAAATAATTGCAGGCCTGTAAATGACACTTGCCATCAAAAAAAATCCTGGGGTTGTAAATCGACCAGAAAATTCAAAAGACGTCGGCAAGACACATTAAGAGAGTATGTATCATTAGACCTTGATGATGCCCTAAAATAGTAAATAAAATCACATTTGATTTGTCACACTGCCCTCTGATTTTCAAATTTTTAATAAATAATTATATACTTCCTTGAATCTAAGATATACTTGGTTGAAAACTGAGTTCTAAATTCAGAATGTGAAAATGTGGGGGGGAAAAAAGCATCATGGGATTGATAAAACATGTTAACTTCATATTATATAGTAAACAGAACTATCACTTTTAATTACTACTTTTCTGGAAATATTTTTCAAAAAATAGTTTAGCACCTGATAGGGCATATGAATCCATTGTAACATTTTATTTTCTGGGTATAGGCTTCCCCTAGCCCATAAATCCTGAGAAATAAGTACAAAAACACTATTAAGATAAGACATCCATATCACCATTGTGTATCATTAACTTTTAAGATTTATTTTATATGCTACCCATCTTTTTTTAAGGCATAAAAATTACAAGTAAAGCTAAAAGCCCCCTTTGACCAACACCCTCAATCCTAATCTCCTGCCAGAGACAACACTATCAATAATTTGGTATGTGTCCTTTTTAATCCATTTAAAATAGTTTTACATACATATTTCAATAATAAAAACAATTCTATTCTTTGTGAATGATTTCACTCCAATTTACATGAATGTTATTATATGGTATGTTTCATCTGGATCTTGATTTTTTTTTTCACTCAACATTATTTTAGATAGCAACCATGTTACACAATATAGACCAAGCTCATTTCTTTTAACTGCTGTATACCATTCCATTATTTGAATATATCACATTTTATTCATCCATTATCCCTTCAATATATATGTTGTTTTCAATTCAGATATATATATATTTTTTATTCATATTTATGCATTTCTTTAGGATGTATATCCAGAAGTGGAATGGCAGGGTCCTTTTAAAAAATATTTCCCTGCCTCAAAGTCATAGACAATATCCTGTTATTTCCTTTCAAGAAGTTCAGAGTTTGGCTTTTCACATTTCAGTGTTCAAATCCTTTGGAATTCTTTTTCTTTATATGTTGTAAGGTTGTATGTAATTTTATTTTCCCCAATATGGAGATTCAAATACTCCCAACTGTATTTATTGACTAGGCCATCATTCTTCTACTGATTCACGATGTCATGTCTAATATATATATATATATATATATATATATAACAAGTTTGCATATATTCATTCATTTACTTCTAGGCATTCTATCCTGTAAATCCTTTTTATTTATCCATTAATGTTCTAACACCACACACTATTATATGACCATAACTTCATAATACGTGTAGTATATGGTAGAAGGTGTGTCCTCTCTGTTCTTATTCAATATTGTCTCAGCAATCCATAGACTTTTATTTCATATGGATTTTAGAATCATTTGGTAAAGACCCTAGAAAATTCTTGTTAGATGTTTGGAACTATATTAGGTCCATAGATTAATTTGGGGAGAAAAGACATTTTATGATATTGGGTTTTTCCATCTACATCCATCATATTTCCCTCCATTTACTCGTCTTTTGCCCTTCAACAAAGCTTTACAATTTTTTCATAAAGACCTTTTTCATTTTTTGAGACTATGCCAAGATATTTTAAAGTTAAGTAAAGCATGGATTGAACTTAAGAGAAGGCCTTTATTCATTTAGTACACTCGGCGTTTCTCACCTGTATGACCTCTCTTATGTATAGAAAGGGATGCTCTTTGAGAGAATGCTTTCCCGCATTCATTACATTCAAAAGGTTTCTCACCGGTGTGAATTCTCATATGTATTATAAGTAGTGAGCATTGAGAGAAGGCTTTTCCACATTTATTACATTCATACGGTTTCTCCCCTGTATGACTTCTAACGTGAAGAGTAAGGGATGAGATTCGAGAGAAGGCTTTACCGCATTCATTACATTTAAATGGTTTCTCTCCAGTATGAATTTTTTCATGTTCAAGGAGATTTTGTCTCTGACTGAAAGCTTTTCCACATTGATTACAATGATAGGGTTTCTCTCCAGTATGAATTTTCTCATGTTCAGTGAGATTTGATTTCTGACTAAAGGCTTTCCCACATACTGTACACGCATAGGGTTTTTCACCAGTATGAATTCTCTGGTGTCGGATGAGGTTTGACATCTGAATAAAAGCTTTCCCACATTCATTACATTCATAAGGTTTCTCTCCAGTATGAATTTTTTGATGTGTAATGAGATTTTCTTTCCGGCTGAAGGCTTTTCCACATTCATTACATTCATAAGGTTTCTCTCCAGTATGAATTTTTTGATGTGTAATGAGATTTTCTTTCCGGCTGAAGGCTTTTCCACATTCATTACATTCATAGGGTTTCTCAGCTGTATGATTTCTCATATGTACAGTAAGGGATGAACTTTGAGAGAAGGCTTTCCCACATTCACTGCATACATAGGGTTTCTCCCCTGTATGACTTCTCATATGTATAATAAATACTGAGCATTGAGAGAAGGCTTTTCCACATTTATTACATTTATAGGGTTTCTCCCCTGTGTGACTTCTCATATGCAGATTAACAGATGACATTCGAGAAAAAGCTCTACCACATTCATTACATGCATAAGGTTTCTCGCCAGTATGAATTTTCTCATGCTCAATAAGATTTTGCTTCTGGCTAAAGGCTTTTCCACATTCCTTACATTCATAGGGTTTTTCTCCAGTATGAATTCTCTCATGTTCAATGAGATTTGATTTCTGACTGAAGGCCTTCCAACAATCTTTACATGCATAAGGTTTTTCTCCGGTATGAATTCTCTGGTGTCTAATAAGGTTTGACATTTGAATGAAAGCTTTTCCACATTCATTACACTTATATGGTTTTTCCCCAGTATGAATTTTTTGATGTGTAATAAGATTTTCCTTCCTACTGAAAGCTTTTCCACATTCCTTACATTCATACAGTTTCTCTCCAGCATGAATTCTCTCATGTCTGATGAGGTCAAATTTATGATTAAAGTCTTGTCCACACTGATTACACTTAAAGGGGGATACAACATGTGATGAGCAATGGTAAAATGGTTTCCCATACTTATTACACTCATAATTTTTCTCTCTTATACAGCCTTTCTCATAACTAAGTAAGTCTAAATTATGTTCAAAACCCTTATCAAATGAGTCATATTCAAAGAAGTTTTGTCTTGAAGTAACAATGTCTGAGCCAAGAGGAAATACTTTTGCAACTTTTTTACATTCAATGACATTTTCCTTAATTAGAGTTTTCTTGGAGATGGATGTGACTTTCCTCACAAGTGTTTCCTGCTGCTCCTTGATCTGTTCATCATCTTCCCAAACTTCTAAAATGGAGGACCAAAAATTATAACTTTTGAATTCTTCTCCTACTGCATTATTGATAACATTTCAGAAATTTGTCAAAGTGGGGTTGATCTTAGATATTGGCTCTAGTCTCCCAATATGAAAGAAATCCAAAGTGCAAATGTCCCTAGTTTCTAAGATTTGAGAAGTTAACTCCTATAAATAATATTATGGAGAGAATACTGCCATTAATAGGCCCAAGCTGCTCTGATTGATTTAAAAAACATACAATGCAGATATCAGTAAAATGAACAGAATAATTAAGATGAAAGGGCAAACACATAAATGACTGGATAGCAAGTCAAATGACTAGAGGATAAAATTAACACTTGTGGTTAAACAAAACAGATCAAATGTATATGTTTATTTCTCCCACTTCTTAAAATTCCATTGAAATGACAGTAAAAAATAAACATTTAAACCCATAAGGACAAAGGAAATAGGAGTAAAAATAAGGGTAAACAAGACATTTCAACAAAATACTGGAAGGCAAAAGGGTAAGAAAACTGTCAACTGATAGCTTAGATAAGAAATTCAAGTTTTGAGCTACGAAGATGCAAACGTCCAACAACAAAGTGATTTGACAACAAAACACTAGAAAAGCTCAAAAATTGGAGGATTTAGGTACTTAAAAGGCAGGGATAAGAGTGGGGCTGAAAAACAGAGGATTAATTTAAAGCCTGGAGTTATATACTGATTTGAAGGCATGAATACATCTATATCATGAAGGTACATAAAGGAAAAAGGAGTCATTTGGATAATGCTCAGTAAGGGCTGGAGAAAAGGAGTCATGTAAAACACAGTTCATAAAGGAATAAGAAAAAATAAACAGGAACTGAAGAGAAATCAGAATCCTTTAGAGAAAAGAAGACATTTTCAGGAAGGGTGATCCACAGGATCAAATATAGAAGAGGAATTCCTGTTTCAATATGGTGGAATTAAACACCTCTGTGTCCTCTCCTCTCTGCAAACATGAAGAAAAAACAAAAAAGAAAATATATCCTCAATAAAACTAAAAGACAGCTAAACTCCAGTTCCAGAGTGTAAGGAAAGACCAGAGGGTACACTGAACCAGGCAGGGAAGAAACCCAGACACTGGCTGTTCTTTCTTATCTTAGACAGAAAGCATGGTGAACAGAGTTCTCCAAAACAGATGGAACACCCTGTGGACAGAATGAATGAGTCATTTTTTACAACAGTGGAATCCAGATGTGTTAAGACTGCATGGTGGCAGGAACATAATGGTCTTCTTCTGGCCCTGTCAAATGGTAGGGAAGGCAGAGCTATACAAGGAGATGCAAATAGCCATTATTCTTGTATAAGCAGGATGCTGGCATAGGAGGGTAGAAGAGATACTGAGTGCTAGAGGAAGCATGCAATTAATAATCTCTGATTCAGAAAAAGTAAAGGGCAAACCAACTCTTAACACCAAAACTTGTATGACAGAGGAAGTCAACAGAGCAACAGAGGCTTCCTACTAGCTCGAGTATTTTTCTAGACAATCTCCAGCACTCTCCTTCTGTAAATAGTGGGTCCAGCAGGAAATAACCATGTTCAAAGATGAGGAATGGGGCTTCCCTGGTGGCGCAGTGGTTGAGAGTCTGCCTGCCAATGCAGGGTACACGGGTTCGTGCCCCAGTCTGGGAAGATCCCACATGCCACGGAGCGGCTAGGCCCATGAGCCATGGCCGCTGAGCCTGCGCATCCGGAGCCTGTGCTCCGCAATGGGAGAGGCCACAACAGTGAGAGGCCCGCGTACCGTAAAAAAAAAAAAAAAAGATGAGGAATGTAGTTATAAAAGGAACCAGTATTCAGATCTATACCACACTACAAGAATCAAAAAACATGAATATACAAGCTTACAGGAAAAACTGATACTGACTGATCAATAAGCCTCATAAAGTTCTAAAGCTTTCAAGAAAAACAAACCTATGGGCATCTAGGCAAATAAATCAAGTCACCTATGAGGGAAAACAATCAGGCTTCAGATTTCTCCAAGCAACAATTCAAAGCCAAGAGGCAGCAGAGGACTATCTAAAGTCTTCAGGGAACTGTCTACAAAACCTCTAGGAAAGACAGTATGGCTCACGAATTGTATACACAGCCAACTATCAACTAAATATAAAGGTTTTTAAAAAAAGATATTTGCTTGTTTGCAAAACCTCAGGGACTCCAGTTCCCACTAAATTATAAGCTCCATGAGCCCATGCCCAGAATAGTATTTTATCTATATTGTTATGACTATAAATGTGGTTTCCTTTTCCTTATATCTTCTACTCGGTTGTTGAAGTATACATGAAAACTACTGATTTTTATTTGTTAATTTGATACCCTACCATATCACTGGATTCCCTTACTATTTGTTGCAGTTGATTCTCTTGTGTTTTAAGGGTTATAATCTTATCATCTATAAATAAAGATGGTTTTACAGGGTCCTTTCCAATTCTTCTAGTACTGATTTTTTTCTCTTGTCTGTTACTTAGGTATAAACTTAGTAAGAAATTGACAAAAGGTATAAAGGAAACCTTGGAAAGCATTTCTGAAGGACACAAAAAATAGATAGACCTGAACAAAGACAGAGAACACGTTCTTGGATAGAAAACCTTGATGTTATAAAGATGTCAGCACTCCGAAAGTTAATTTATGCTTCTAACACATTCCCACCAAAAAATCCAACACGTTTTTCTCTGGAAAGAGACAGTTGAATGTAAAATTCTTATGGTGAAATAAACAATCAAGAATAGACAGCACAGGGCCTCTGTGGTGGCACAGTGGTTAAGAATCCGCCTGCCGATGCAGGGGACACTGGTTCGAGCCCTGGTCTGGGAAGATCCCGCATGCTGCAGAGCACCTAAGCCCATGCGCCACAACTACTGAGACTGTGTACCACGAGCACTGAAGCCCATGCACCTAGAGCCCGTGCTCTGCAACAAGAAGCAACCGCAATGAGAAGCCCATGCACCACAATGAAGAGTAGCCCCTGCTCGCTGCAACTAGAGAAAGCCCACGCGCAACAGCAAAGACCCAACGCAGACACAAATAAGTAAATAAAATTAACAAAACAAAAAAAAGAATAGCCAGCACAACTCTAAAAAAAAAAGTGTACTCAACTAGGAAAAGAAAAGGACTGAGTGTCAAGGGTAAGAGACACTCACTTTTCAATGTTATCTTTTGGACTGTTTATATTTTTTAACTAACTGTGCATACATTATATTTCAAAAAAATTAAAGGAATGAGAGGTGTAAATAAGCAGGAAGGAGGTAACAATTTGTAAGCCAGAAACTTTTAAACCTATGTGGGATTGTGAGAGTTGTGAAGTACAATGGAAAGTGAGTATTGTTACAAAACAAATCTGAGGCTTTTCAAAATAGAACGAAAAGGAATCTAACTCTGAAACAAATGTGTTTTAAAAATACTATACATCCACCAAATATTGAATGCATAAGAAAAAACCCTATGAACACAAAGCAAAGAGAGAGCTTAAGGATCATAGAGAGGGACACGAATCCTGAAAGTAACGCTGTAAATGAACTAGGGAAGTTTTGGTATCTAAAATTTGAAAAAAGGAAGATAGCTCCAATACAGTATTTGGAAGTGTCCCCATAATCTAAGGCATTCATACCTTTCGTCACTGTAGAAGACTTAAGCAAATCTTGGAAAATGTGTAATGGTATCAACCCCCTGAACAACTGTCATGTGTCTTTCTCATTCAGACCCGCATTTTCACTTATTCACCTGGACAGGGCCTCCCAAGCATTTCTTCTTCTATCACCCATGGCTCCTCTTCCTGCTCCAACTTGAAGATCACATCTGGTTTGGTGACTTGGCAGCCTATTATGAAAGACAACAAAGGACTTGGATATTAATGCTGGAGACAACCATCCAGACCTTGGTTTGAGTCCTGGGGACTTGAGGGCCTATGAAAGATGAGGATGGAGGAACTTCCACAGTGAGACAAAGTAATTAGCCTTTACCCTAAAGACAAGCACATACAATGAAATGAAGAAAGGGAAGGCTAGTTAAAGACATCTGGCAAGTTGAAGTCGTCACAGATTTCAAAGACAGAAAAGAATTCTGTGTAAAATTGCAAAGTTACCCTTACCCACTGTGACTAGGTTGCTATAGTTCTCCAGCATCACATCACGGTACAAGTCCCTCTGAGCAGGTTTCATTTGCTGCCATTCCTCCTGGGTGAGGTCCACAGCCACATCCTTAAATGTTACTGTTCCCTGTAAAAAGACAATTTGAAGTCATCAAAACTAAACACTGTGGTCAAAACATCTAAGAACCCATTTAGCTGATCAGATACCATATATCAGGCTTGCATATTTACGTAATTTTGTATTTATACTATACGGGAAAATATACTGTAATAGAAATACCCTGTAGAAGTATGTTAATTACTGAATCCGCAAACTGATGAATTCATCATCTATTATTCAGGAAGCTGGAAATAGTGGTCACTGATTTATACTAGGCTGTGACAGAGATGATATAGACATGATTCATAGGTAACTGGCTCAGAACCTGTCCAAGCAATTATGTAATCTAGTAAGAAAGAGGACTTGGAAATAGTGGGGAAGGAGGAGAAATAAAGCTGGAGGAAGGAGGAGAAATAAAGCTGGAGGAAGGAGGAGAGGTATGAAAATTTGAACATGCAAAATTTGATATTTCTAAGACTTCCAGATGGAAATGTCCACTATGCAGCTGGAGGTATGAAGAAAGGAGATGAGAATTTGTTAGCCATCAACTGAAAATTGGGAGCTGAATCCATGGCAGAAGGATATGAGTGGTTGTAAAGAACATATATGGTAGATTGGTTCAAGATGGTGGAGTAGAAGGACATGTGCTCACTCCCTCTTGCAAGAGCACCGGAATCACAACTAACTGCTGAAAATCATTGACAGGAAGACACTGGAACTCACCAAAAAAGATGCCCCACATCTAAAGACAAAGGAGAAGCTGCACTGAGATGGTCGGAGGGGCGCAATCACAATAAAATCAAATCCTATACCCGCTGGGGGGGTGACCCACAAACTGGAGAACACTTATACCACCCACTGGAGTGAGGGTTCTGAGCCCCATGTCATGATTGCCAACCTGGGGGTCTGGCAACAAGAGGGGGAATTCCCAGAGAGGCAGACTTTGAAGGCTGGCAGGATTGGATTGCAGGAAATAGACAGGACTGGGGGAAACAGAGACTCCACTCCTGGAGAGCACACACAAACCAGTGTGCACATCAGGACCCAGGGGGAAGGATCAGTGACCCCATAGGAGAACCAGACCTACCTGCTGGTGTTGGAGGGTCTCCTGAAGAGGCAGGGGGTGGCTGTGGCTCACCATGGGGACAAGGACACTGGCAGCAGAAGTTCTGGGAAGTACTCCTTGGCAGGAGTCCTCCTGGAATCCACCATAAGCCCCACCAAAGAACATGTAGCCTCCAGTGCTGGGTCACCTCAGGCCAAACAACCAACAGGGAGGGAACTCAGCCCTACCTATCAGCAGACAAGTGGATTAAAGTTTTACTGAGCTCTGCCTACCAGAGCAACACCAGCTCTACCTACTACCAGTCTCTCCCATCAGGAAGCTTACACAAGCCTCTTATATAGACTCATCCACCAGAGGGCAGACAGCAGAAGCAAAAAGAACTACAATCCTGCAGCCTGTGGAACAAAAACCACATTCATGGAAAGATAGACAAAATGAAAAGGTAGAGGACTATGTACCAGATGAAGGAACAAGATAAAACACCAGAAAAACAACTAAATGAAGTGGAGATAGGCAATCTTCCATTAAAAAGAATTCAGAATAATGATAAAGAAGATGATCCAAAACCTCAGAAAAAGAATGGAGGCAAAAATGGAGAAGATGCAAGAAATGTTTAACAAAGACCTAGAAGAATTAAAGAACCAAAAAACAGAGATGAACAATACAATAACTGAAAAGAAAAATACACTAGAAGAAATGAATAGCAGAATAATGGAGGCAGAAGAACGGATAAGTGAACTGGAAGACAGAATGGTGGAATTCACTGCCGCAGAACAGAATAAAGAAAAAGAATGAAATAGATTATTACTCAGCCATATAAAGGAACAAAATTGAGTTATCTGTAGCGAGGTGGATGGACCTAGAATCTGTCATACAGAGTGAAGTAAGTCAGAAAGAGAAAAACAAATACTGTATGCTAATGCATATATATGGAATTTTAAAGAGCAGTACTGATGAACCTAGTGGCAGGTCAGGAATAAAGATGCATACGTAGAGAATGGACTTGAGGGCATGGCAGAGAGGGAAAGCTGGGATGAAGTGTGAGAGTAGCATTGACATATATACACTACCAAATGTAAAACGGATGGCTAGAGGGAAGCAGCTGCATAGCACAAGGAGATCAGCTCAGTGCTTTGTGACTACCCAGAGGGATGGAATAGGGAGGGTGGAAGGGAGGCTCAAGAGAGTGGGGATATGGGGATATATGTATACATATAGCTGATTCACTTTGTTATACAGCAGAAACTAACACAACATTGTAAAGCATTTATACTCCAATAAAGATGTGAAGAAAAAAGAAAAAAGAATGAAAAGAAATGAAGACAGCCTGACCTCTGGGACAACATTAAATGCAAAAACATTCACATTAGAGGGGTCCCAGAAGGAAAAAAAAGAGAGAAAGGACCCAAGAAAATATTTGAAGAGATTATAGTCAAAAACATCCCTAACATGGGAAAGGAAATAGCCACCCAAGTCCAGGAAGTGCAGAGACCCAGGCAGGATAAATGCAAGGAGAAACACACCAAGACACATAGTAATTAAATTGACAAAAATTAAAGACAAAGAAAAATTATTAAAAGGAACAAGGGAAAAATGACAAATAACATACAAGGGAACTACCATAAGGTTAACAGCTGATTTTTCAGCAGAAACTCTGCAAGCCAGAAGGCAGTGACATGATATATTAAAAGTGATAAAAGGGAAGAATCTACAACCAAGATTACTCTATCCAGCAAGGATCTCATTCAGATTCAACGGAGAAATCAAAAGCTTTACAGACAAGCAAAAGATAAGAGAATTCAGCACCACCAAACCAGCTCTACAACAAATGCTAAAGGAACTTCTCTAAGTGGAAATCACAAGAGAAGAAAAGGACCTACAGGGCTTCTGTGGTGGTGCAGTGGTTGAGAGTCTGCCTGCCTATGCAGGGGACACAGGTTCGTGCCCTGGTCCAGGAAGATCCCACATGCCTTGGAGCGGCTAGGCCCGTGAGCCATGGCCACTGAGCCTGCATGTCCGGAGCCTGTGCTCCTCAACGGGAGAGGCCACAACAGTGAGAGGCCCGTGTACGGCAAAAAAAAAAAAAAAAAGACCAAA
>NW_020185321.1:6153388-6153638 GCF_003031525.2 Neophocaena asiaeorientalis asiaeorientalis
CCCATATATATGCTGTCTACAAGAGACCCACTTCAGACCTAGGGACACATAGAGACTGAAAGTGAGGGGATGGAAAAAGATATTCCATGCAAATAGGAATCAAAAGAAAGCTGGAGTAGCAACTCATATCAGATAAATAGACTTTAAAATAAAGGATGTTACAAGAGACAAGGAAGGACATTACATAATGATCAAGGGAGCAATCCAAGAAGAAGACATAACAATTATAAATATATATGCACCCAACATA
>NW_020185321.1:6153751-6154082 GCF_003031525.2 Neophocaena asiaeorientalis asiaeorientalis
TGTAAAGCATTTATACTCCAATAAAGATGTGAAGAAAAAAGAAAAAAGAATGAAAAGAAATGAAGACAGCCTGACCTCTGGGACAACATTAAATGCAAAAACATTCACATTAGAGGGGTCCCAGAAGGAAAAAAAAGAGAGAAAGGACCCAAGAAAATATTTGAAGAGATTATAGTCAAAAACATCCCTAACATGGGAAAGGAAATAGCCACCCAAGTCCAGGAAGTGCAGAGACCCAGGCAGGATAAATGCAAGGAGAAACACACCAAGACACATAGTAATTAAATTGACAAAAATTAAAGACAAAGAAAAATTATTAAAAGGAACAAGG
>NW_020185321.1:6154545-6158202 GCF_003031525.2 Neophocaena asiaeorientalis asiaeorientalis
AAAAAAAAAAAAAAAGACCTACAAAAACAAACGCATAACAATTAAGAAAATGGTAATAGGAACAAAGATATCAATAATTACACTAAACGTAAATGGATTAAATGCTCCAACCAAAAGACATGGGCTTGCTGAATGGATACAAAAACAAGACCCATATATATGCTGTCTACAAGAGACCCACTTCAGACCTAGGGACACATAGAGACTGAAAGTGAGGGGATGGAAAAAGATATTCCATGCAAATAGGAATCAAAAGAAAGCTGGAGTAGCAACTCATATCAGATAAATAGACTTTAAAATAAAGGATGTTACAAGAGACAAGGAAGGACATTACATAATGATCAAGGGAGCAATCCAAGAAGAAGACATAACAATTATAAATATATATGCACCCAACATAGGAGCACCTCAATACATAAGGCAAATGCTAACAGCCATAAAAGAGGAAATCAACAGTAACACAATAATAGTGGGGGACTTTAACTCTCACTTACACCAATGGACAGATCATCCAGACAGAAAATTCATAAGGAAACACAAGCTTTAAGTGACATAATAGGCCAGATAGATTTAATTCATATTTATAGGACATTCCATTCAAAAGCTGCAGATTACACTTTCTTCTCAAGTGCACACGGAACATTCTACAGGATAGATCACATCTTAGGTCACAAATCAAGCCTCGGTATATTTAAGAAAATTGATATCACATCAAGCATCTTTTCTGACCACAACGCTATGAAATTAGAAATAAATTACAAGGAAAAAAGGAAAAAACACAAACACATGAAAGGTAAACAATACGTTACTAAATAACCAAGAGATCACTGAAGAAATCAAAGACGAAATCAAAAAATACCTAGAGACAAAATGACAACGAATACACGATGATCCAAAACTGATGGAATGCAGCAAAAGTAGTTCTAAGAGGGAAGTTTATAGCAATAGAATCCTACCTCAAGAAACAAAAAAAATCTCAAATAAACAATCTAACCTTACACCTAAAAGAACTAGAGAAAGAAGAACAAACAAAACCCAAACTTAGACGAAGGAAAGAAATCATAAAGATCAGAGCAGAAATAAATGACATAGAAACAAAACAACAGCAAAGCTCAATAAAACAAAAAGCTGGTTCATTGAGAAGATAAACAAAATTGATAAACCTTTAGCCAGACTCATCAAGAAAAAGAAAGAGCAGACTCAAATCAATAGAGTTAGAAACGAAAAAGGAGAAGTTACAATGGACACCACAGAAATACAAAGCATCATAAGAGACTATGACAAGCAACTCTGTGCCAATAAAATGGACAACATGGACAAATTTTTAGAAAGTTGTTACCTTCCAAGACTGAACCAGGAAGAAATAGAAAATATGAACAGACCAATCATAAGTAATGGAATTGAAACTGTGATAAAAAATCTCCCAACAAACAAAAGTGCAGGATCAGATGGCTTCACAGGTGAATTCTATCAAACATTCAGAGAAGAGCTAACACCCATCCTTCTCAAACTCTTCCAAAAATTGCAGAGGAACACTCCCAAACTCATTCTATGAGGCCACCATCATCCAGATACCAAAACCAGACAAAGATACTCCAAAAATGAAAATTACAGACCAATATAACAGATGAAAATAGATGCAAAAATCCTCAACAAAATGATAGCAAACAGAATCCAACAGCACATTAAAAGGAAAATACACCATGATCAAGTGGGTTTTATCCCAGGGATGCAAGGATTCTTCAATATACACATATCAATCAATGTGATACACCATATTAACAAATTGAAGAATAAAAACCATATGGTCATTTCAACAGATGCAGAAAAGGTTTTTGACAAAATTCAACACCAATTTATGATAAAAACTGTCCAGAGAGTGGGCATAGAGGGAACCTATCTCAACATAATAAAGGCCATATACGACAAACCCACAGCAAGAATCATTCTCAATGGTGAAAAACTAAAACTATTTCCTCTAAGATAAGGAACAAGACAAGGCTGTCCACTCTTGCCACTATTATTCAATATAGTTTTGGAAGTCTTAGCCATGGCAATCAGAGAAGAAAAAGAAATAAAAGGAATACAAATTGGAAAAGAAATAAAACTGTCACTATTTGCAGATGACATGATACTATGCATAGATAATCCTTAAGATGCCACCAGAACACTACTAGAGCTAATCAATGAATCTGGTAAAGTTGCTGCATACAAAATGAATGCACAGAAATATCTTTCATTCATATACACTAACAACAAATGATCAGAAAGAGAAATTAAGGAAACAATCCCATTCACCATTGCTACAAAAAGAATAAAATACCTGGAATAAATCTACCTAAGGAGGTAAAAGACCTGTACTCAGAAAACCATAAGACACTGATGAAAGAAATCAAAGATGACACAGATGGAGAAATATACCATGTTCTTGGATTGGAAGAATCAACATTGTGAAAATGACTATACTACCCAAAGCAATCTACAGATTCAATACAATCCCTATCAAACTACCAATGACATGTTTTACAAAACTAGAACAAAAAATTTTTAAATTTGTATGGAGACACAAAAGACCCAGAATAGCCAAAGCAATCTTGAGGGAAAAAAACAGAGCTGGAGGAATCAGACTCCCTGACTGCAGACTATACTACAAAGCTACAGTGATCAAGACAATATGGTACTGGCACAAAAACAGAAATACAGACCAATGGAACAGGATAGAAAGCCCAGAGATAAACCGATGCACCTATGGTCAACTAATCTATGACATAGGAGGCAAAGATATACAATGGAGAAAAGACAGCCTTTCAATAAGTGGTGCTGGGAAAACTGGACAGCTACAAGTAAAAGAATGAAATTAGAACACTCCCTAAAACCATACACAAAAATAAAGTCAAAATGGATTAAAGACCTAAATGTAAACTGGACACTGTAAAACTCTCAGAGGAAAATATAGGAAGAACACGCTTTGGCATAAATCACAGCAAGATCTTTTTTGACCCACCTCCTAGAGTAATGGAAATGAAAACAAAAATAAACAAATGGGGCCTAATGAAACTTAAAAGCTTTTGCACAGCAAAAATCTGGTAAAGTTGCTGCATACAAAATGAATGCACAGAAATATCTTTCATTCATATACACTAACAACAAATGATCAGAAAGAGAAATTAAGGAAACAATCCCATTCACCATTGCTACAAAAAGAATAAAATACCTGGAATAAATCTACCTAAGGAGGTAAAAGACCTGTACTCAGAAAACCATAAGACACTGATGAAAGAAATCAAAGATGACACAGATGGAGAAATATACCATGTTCTTGGATTGACTGGAAGAATCAACACTGTGAAAAGGACTAAAAAGCAATCTACAGATTCAATACAATCCCTATCAAACTACCAATGACATGTTTTACAAAACTAGAACAAAAAATTTTTAAATTTGTATGGAGACACAAAAGACCCAGAATAGCCAAAGCAATCTTGAGGGAAAAAAACAGAGCTGGAGGAATCAGACTCCCTGACTGCAGACTATACTACAAAGCTACAGTGATCAAGACAATATGGTACTGGCACAAAAACAGAAATACAGACCAATGGAACAGGATAGAAAGCCCAGAGATAAACCGATGCACCTATGGTCAACTAATCTATGACA
>NW_020185321.1:6158224-6172474 GCF_003031525.2 Neophocaena asiaeorientalis asiaeorientalis
TTCAATAAGTGGTGCTGGGAAAACTGGACAGCTACAAGTAAAAGAATGAAATTAGAACACTCCCTAAAACCATACACAAAAATAAAGTCAAAATGGATTAAAGACCTAAATGTAAACTGGACACTGTAAAACTCTCAGAGGAAAATATAGGAAGAACACGCTTTGGCATAAATCACAGCAAGATCTTTTTTGACCCACCTCCTAGAGTAATGGAAATGAAAACAAAAATAAACAAATGGGGCCTAATGAAACTTAAAAGCTTTTGCACAGCAAAGGAAACTGTAAACAAGATGAAAAGACAACCCTCAGAATGGGAGAAAATATTTGCAAATGAATCAATGGACACAGGACTAATCTCCAAAATATATAAACAGCTCATGCAGCTCAATATTAAAAAAACAAACAACCCAATCCAAAAATGGGCAGAAGACCTGAATAGACATTTCTCCAAAGAAGACACACAGATGGCCAAGAAACACATGAAAAGCTGCCAACATCACTAATTAAAGAAATGCAAATCAAAACTACAATGAGGTATCACCTCACACCAGTTAGAATGGGCATCATCAGAAAATCTGCAAACAACAAATGCTGGAGAGGGTGTGGAGAAAAGGGAACCCTCTTGCACTGTTGGTGGGAATGTAAATTGATACAGCCACTATGGAGAATAGTATGGAGGTTCCTTAAAAAACTAAAAATAGAATTACCATATGATCCAGCAATCCCACTACTGAGCATATACCCAGAGAAAACCGTAATTCAAAAAGACACATGCACCCCAATGTTCACTGCAGCACTATTTACAATAGCCAGGTCATGGAAGCAACCTAAATGTCCATCAACAGACGAATGGATAAAGAAGATGTGGTACATATATACAATGGAATATTACTCAGCCATAAAAAGGAAGGAAACTGGGTCATTTGTTGAGACGTGGATGGATCTAGAGACTCTCATACAGAGTGAAGTAAGTCAGAAAGAGAAAAATAAATATCATATATTAACGCATATATGTGGAACCTAGAAAAATGGTACAGATGAACCTGTGTGCAAGGCTGGAATAGAGACACAGATGTAGAGAAAAAACGTATGGACACCAAGGGGGGAAATTGGGGGCGGGGTTGTGTTGTTGCTGTTGTTGGGATTAATTGGGAGATTGGGATTGACATATATACATTAATATGCATAAAAGAGATAACCAATAAGAACCTGCTGTATTAAAAAAATAATAAAATTAAATTAAAAAAAAAAGAACATACATGGTGGGTAAAGGGCCAAGGTCAGAATCAACCATTAAGCATCAAAGAAAGGGTCTTAGGTTTTTGTTTCTTGCTTATATTTACAGTCATGGGATGAGAATCAAAACTATGAGAGTGGTGTGACAGAAACTAAAAAACAAATGATAAATTTTTAGAAAAGAATGTTACTTGATCACAAAAACCAACTCTTCCTCTCCATTTAAAAACTTCAGTATACAAATAAGGAAAAATCTTTACCTGCAAAGGCTCTAAGAAAGAAATATATATCCCATATTTGGGAGAATATTCAAGAAACAGTATAAATAAGATAGAAAAATGGGAAGTACAAATGGAAATTACCAAAAGCTGAATCACAATTAATGTTTCTCAGAAACTATCTCTATGATCATTACTACCATCAATATCGTCATCACTGTCATCTACTGAGTACTTATATGCCAAGCACTGTTAGAATTTCTTTAGATATATTAACTTCCAAAATTCCCTTAATAAGGTTATGAAGTAGCTACTGTTATTATCCATTTGAAAGGTAAAGAAACCAGCACTAAGAGTTAAGTTTCCTAGGGTCATAAAGCTACTATGTGGTAGAGCTGAGATTCCAGCCCAAGCAGTGTAGCTGCAGAGCCCATGTTTTTATCCATCATATTATACTTCTCCAAGTCAGCAGGAAGTCTCAGAATCCCCAAAATATTCCCCAATTCAAGATAGACAATTGGAAACACAAGAGAGTCCGCTGCCCTCTGAGACCAGGGGTGGGGGGCACACCTGGGCCTCTTCTATTCCTTGAGCCTAAGCCTCACCCCCAAAGCCCCCAGGGCCTTTTCCAGCCCTGTGGGTCCTGAGCATTGGCCGCACCAACCACCCAAACCTCACCCTTGCTTAGGCCCTGCCCTCCACAGCCAAGGCCTTTCCCCCTCTCCTTTTTTGTCTATTTCTTTTCCCTCCTCTTTTTTATTATTGTGGTACAGATGTACCTTCCGGTTGTTTATACATCTATATTTAAAATTTTATATTCTTCCTAACATATCTGTTAGTTTCCTAGTCTAATTTTATTTTTTACTTTGCTATTGTTCTTTTTTTTTTTTGCCGCCCCAGGTGGCTTGCGGGATATTTGTTCATGAGCATGGGATCAGGCTGTAGCTCCTGCAGTGGGAGCTCTGAGTCTGAACCACTGGAATAACAGAGAACCTCAGACCCCGGGGAATATTCAACGCAGTGAGGTCTCACAGAGCTCCTCATCTCAGTACCAAGACCCAGCTCTACCCAATAACCTACAAACTCCAGTGTTGGAAGCCTCAGGCCAAACAACCAGTAACACAGGAATAATATCCCACTCATAAAAGAGAAAAAAAAAAGAGACAGCAAAAAAATATGTCACAGATGAAGGAGCAAGCTACAAGACCAAATAAATGAAGAGGAAATAGGCCATCTACCTGAAAAAGAATTCAGAGTAATGAGAGTAAAGATGACCCAGAATCTCGGAAATAGAATGGAGGCATGGACTGAGAAAATACAAGAAATGCTTAACAAAGATCTAGAAGAACTAAAGAACAAACAGAGATGAACAACACAATAACTGAAATGAAAAATACACTAGAAGAAATCAATAATAGAATAACTAAGGCAGAAGAACAAATAAGTGAGCTGGAAGACAAAATGGTGGAAATAACTGCTGAGGAGCAGAATAAAGAAAAATGAATGAAAAGAATTGAAGACAATCTCAGAGACCTCTGGGACAACAATAAACACACCAGCATTCGAATTATAGGGGTCCCAGAAGAAGAAGAGAAAAAGAAAGGGTCTGAGAAAATATTTGAAGAGATTATAGTTGAAAACTTCCCTCACATGGGAAAAGAAATAGTCACCCAAGTATAGGAAGCACAGAGAGTCCCATACGGGATAAACCCTAGGAAAAACACACCAAGACACATCTTAATCAAACTAACAAAAATGAAATTCAAAGAAAAAATATTAAAAGCAGCAAGGAAAAAACAAAAAATAACATACAAAGGAGTCCCCATAAGGTTATCAGCTGATTTTTCAGCAGAAACTCTGCAGGCCAGAAGGGAATGACAGGATATACTTAACGTGATGAAAGAGAAAAACCTACAACCAAGATTACTCCACCCAGCAAGGATCTCATTCAGATTCGATGGAGAAGTCAAAAGCTTTTCAGACAAGCAAAAGCTAAGAGAATTCAGCACCAACAAACCAGGTTTACAACAAATGCTAAAGGAACTTCTCTAAGTGGGAAACACAAGAGAAGAAACAGACTGACAAAAACAAACCCAAAACAATTAAGAAAACAGTAATAGGAACATACATATCAATAATAACCTTGAATGTAAATGGACTACATGACCTAACCAAAAGACACAGACTGGCTGAATGGATACAAAAACAAGACCCATATATATGCTGTCTACAAGAGACCCACTTCAGACCTAGGGATACATATAGACTGCATGTGAAGGGATGGAAAAAGATACTCCATGCAAATGTACATCAAAAGAAAGCTGGAGTAGCAATACTCGTATCAGATAAAATAGACTTTAAAATAAAGACTGTTACAAGAGATAAGGAGGGACACTACATAATGATCAAAGGATCAATCCAAGAGGAAGATACAACAATTATAAATGTTTATGCACAACATAGGAGCACCTCAATACATAAGGCAAATGCTAACAACTATGAAAGGTGAAGTTGACAGTGACACAATAATAATAGGGGACTTTAATACCCCACTTACACCAATGGACAGATCATCCAAACACAAAATAAATAAGGAAACACAAGCTTTAAATGACACAACAGACCAGATAGATCTAACTGATATTTATAGAACATTCCACCCAAAAGTAGCACAATACACTTTCTTCTCAAGTGCACATGGAACATTCTCCAGGATAGATCACATCTTGGGTCACAAATCAAGCCTCAGAAAATTTAAGAAAATTGAAATCATACCAAGCATCTTTTCCGACCACAACACTATGAGACTGGAAATCAATTACAGAAAAACAAACTGTAAAAAACACAAATACATGGAGGCTAAACAGTGCACTACTAAATAACCAAGAGATCACTGAAGAAATCAAAGAAAAAAATTTTAAAATACATAGAAATAAATGACAATGAAAACACAGCAACCCAAAACATATGGGATGCAAAAGCAGTTCTAAGAGGGAAGTTTATAGCAATACAATCTCCCCTCAAGAAACAAGAAAAATCTCAAATAAACAATCTAACCCTACACTTAAAATAACTAGAGAAAGAAGAACAAACAAAACCCAAAGTCAGTAGAAGGAAAGAAATCATAAAGATCAGAGCAGAAATAAATGAAATAGAAATGAAGAAAATAGCAAAGATCAATAAAACTAAAAGCTGGTTCTTTGAGAAGATAAACAAAATTGATAAACCCTTAGCCAGACTCATCAAGAAAAAAAGAGAGAGGACGCAAATCAATAAAATTGGAAATGAAAAAGGAGAAATCACAACTGAAACTGCAGAAATACGAAGAATTATAAGAGACGACTACAAACAACCATATGTCAATAAAATGGACAACCATGAAGAAATGGACAAATTCTTGGAAAGGTACAATTTTCCAAGACTGAGCCAGGAAGAATTAGAAAACATAAACAGGCCTATCACAAGTAATGAAATTGAAACCGTAATTAAAAGTCTTCCAACAAACAAAAGTCCAGGACCAGATGGCTTCACAGGCGAATTCTATCAAACATTTAGAGAAGAGCTAACACCCATCCTTCTCAAACTCTTCCAAAAATTGCAGAGGGAGGAACACTCCCAAATTCATTCTACAAAGCCACCATCACCCTGATACCAAAACCAGAAAAAGATATCACAAAAAAAGAAAATTATAGACCAATATCACTGATGAACATAGATGCAAAAATCCTCAACAAAATACCAGCAAACAGAATCCAACAGCACATTAAAAGGACCATATGCCATGATCAAGTGGGATTTATCCCAGGGATGCAAGGATTCTTCAATATACGTAAATCAATCAATGTGATATACCACATTAACAAATTAAGGAATAAAAACCATATGATCATCTCAATAGATGCAGAAAAAGCTTTTGACAAAATTCAACATTCATTTATGATAAAAACTCCAGAGAGTGGGCATAAAGGGAACCTACCTCAACATAATAAAGGCCATATATGACAAACCCACAGCAAGCATCATACCCAATGGTGAAAAACTGAAAGCATTTCCACTAAGATCAGGAACAAGACAAGCATGTCCATTCTCGCCACTCTTATTCAACATAGTTTTGGAAGTCCTATCCACAGCAATCAGAGAAGAAAAAGAAATGAAAGAAATACAAATTGGAAAAGAAGAAGTAAGACTGTCACTGTTTGCCAATGACATGATGCTATACATAGAAAATCCTAAAGATGCCACCAGAAAACTACTAGAACTAATCAATGAATTTGGTAAGGATGCAGGATGCAAAATTAATGCACAGAAACCGCTGGCATTTCTATACACCAACAATGAAAAATCAGAAAGAGAAATTAAGGAAACAATCCCATTCACGATTGCAACAAAAGAATAAAACACCTAGGAATAAACCTGCCTAAGGAGGTGAAAGATTTGTATTCAGAAAACTATAAGACACTGATGAAAGAAATCAAAGATGACATAAACAGATGGAGAAATATACCATGTTCTTGGATTGGAAGAATCAATATTGTGAAAAGACTATACTACCCAAAACAATCTACAGATTCAATACAAGCCCTATCAAAATACCAATGGCGTTCTTCAAAGAATTAGAACAAAAAATTTTACTATTTACAATAGCCAGGACATGGAAGCAACCTAAATGTCCATCAACAGATGAACGGATAAAGAAGATGTGGCATATATATACAATGGAATATTACTCAGCCATAAAAAGAAACGAAACTGAGTTATTTGTAGTGAGGTGGATGGACCTAGAGTCTGTCATACAGAGTGAAGTAAGTCAGAAAGAGAAAAACAAATGCTGTATGCTAACACATATATGGAATCTTAAAAAAAAATGTTCTGATGAACTTAGGGGCAGGACAGGAATAAAGATTCAGACGTAGAGAATGGACTTGAGGGCACGGGGAGGGGGAAGGGTAAGCTGGGATGAAGTGAGAGAGTAGCATGAGCATATATACACTACCAAATGTAAAACAGACAGCTAGTGGGAAGCAGCTGCATAGCACAGGGAGATCAGCTCAGTGCTTTGTGACCACGTAGAGGGGTGGGATAGGGAGGGTGGGAGGGAGGTAGGCGTAAGAGGGAGGGAATATGGGGATATATGTATACATATAGCTGATTCACTTTGTTATACAGCAGAAACTAAGACAACATTGTAAAGCAATTATACTCCAATAATGATGTTAACAAATAAATTAAATTAAATACATGAGGAGTGCCTTTTTTAATGTAAAAAAAAAGACATGAGACATGGAGAAGAGAAAGGAAAATGGCAGACATAATTTAGTGTCAACATTAGTGGTAAATGGATTGAACAATCAAAAAGGCAGAGACCGTCAGGCTGGATAGAAAAACAAGATCAAACTATATGCCTTCTATAGGACACATACTTTAGGTTCAAACATAAAAGTAAACTGAAATAAATTGATGGGAAAAATATATCATGCAAAAAATAACCATAAAAAAGCTGGAGTGAATATTAGACAAAATAGACTTTAATACAAAAACTGGGGACTTCCCTGGTGGTCCAGTGGTTAAGAATCCAACTTCCAACGCAGGGGACATGGGTTTGATCCCTGGTCAGGGAGCTAAGATCCCACATGCTGCGGGGCAAATGAGCCTGCGCGTCGCAACTACTGAGCCCGCACACCACAACTAGTGAGCCCGCATGCTGCAACTACAGCCCATGTGCCACAACAACAGGGTCCACGTGCTCTGGAGCCTGCGTGCCGCAACAAAGAGCCCATGTGCCGCAACCAAGAACTGACACAGCCAAATAAATAAATGAATATTTAAAAAAGGAAATCAATAAAATAGAGAATAGAAAAATAATAGAAAGAATCAATAAGGCCAAAAATTGGTTCCCTGAAAAGATCAACAAAATTGACAAACCTTTAAGTTGACTGACCAAGAAAAAAAGAGAATGCTCAAAACATTAAACTCAGAAATGAAAGAGGAGACATTACTACTAAACTTACAGAATTAAAAAGGATTATAGTGAAATATTATGAAGAACAGTATGGTAACAAATTAGATGATTTAGATGAAATGGACAAATTCCCAGAAAGACACAAAGTAATGAAACTGCTAAAGGACAGAAAAAAAGAAAATCTGAATAAACTTGTATCAAGTAAAGAGATTCAATTAGTAATCAAAAAACTACCCACAAAAAAAAGCTCAGGGCTAGATGGCTTCACTGGTAAATTCTACCAAACACCAAAGAACAGTTAATACCAATACTTCACAAAATCTCCCAAAATAGAAGAGGAGTGAACGCTCCTTCTATGAGGCCAGTATTACCCTGATATACCAAAGACAAAAAAAAGAAAAAGAAAAAGAAAACTACAGACCACTATCTCTTATTAATACAGAGGTAAAAATCCTCAACAAAATACTAACAAATTTAATCTAACAATATATAAAAAGGGAACACAGATGTTTATAACAGCTTTAATTCATAATTGCCAACACCTGGAAGCAATCAAGATGTCCCTTAGTAGGTGAATGGATAAATAAATTGTGGTACATCCAGATAAAGGAATATTACTCAATGCTAAAAAGGAATGTGCTATCAAGCCAGGAAAACACATGGAGGAACCTTAAATGCATATAACTAAGTGAAAGAAGCTGACTTGAAAAAAAAAAAAAAGAAGCTGACTTGAAAAAGCTATATACAGTATGATTCGACTATATGACATTCTGGAAAAGGCAAAACTATAGAGACAGTAAAAAGATTAGTGGATACCAGGGCTGGAGGAGAGGAGAGCAATGACTAGACAGAGCAGAGAGGATTTTTAGGTCAGTGAAAACACTCTGTATGATACTATGACAGACACATGTATATACATTTGTCCAAATCCATAGATTATACAACTCCAAGAGTGAGCCTCAACGTAAACTATTAGATTTTGGGTGATTATGATGTGTCAGTATAGGTCCATCAATTATAACAATGTACCACCCTGATGGGGGATGCTGATAATGGGGGAGGCTATGCATGTGTGGGGGCAAAGGGTATATGGGGAATCCCTGTACCTTCCTCTCAACTTTGCCATGAACCTGAAATTGCTCTTTAAAAACAAACAAACAGGGCTTCCCTGGTAGCGCAGTGGTTGAGAGTCCGCTTGCCGATGCAGGGGACACGGGTTCGTGCCCTGGTCCGGGAAGATCCCACATGCCGCGGAGCGGATGGGCCCGTGAGCCATGGCCACTGAACCTGTGCGTCCGGAGCCTGTGCTCCGCAACAGGAGAGGCCACAACGGTGAGAGGCCCGCGTACTGCCAAAAAACAAAAAACAAACAAACAAACAAACAAATATATAAAGGATTATGTGCCATCACCAAGTGGGATTTATACCAGGAATGCAATACTGATTTAACATCTGAAAATAAACTAATGTAATACTCGATGCCGAAAGAATAAAGAACAAATCCATATGATCATCTCAACAGATGCAGAAAAAGCACTTGACAAAACTCAATACCTTTTCATGAGAAAAACACTCAACATACTAGCAAAAAAGAGGAACTTCCTCAACGTGTTATAAGACATCTACAAACACCGCACAGCTAACATCATACTAAATGTGAAAGACTGGATGCTTTCCCCTTATGGTCAGGAACAAGACAAGGATGTATATTCTTACCACTTCTATTAACATTGCAGTGAAGGTTCTAAACAGAGCAATTAGGCAAGAAAATAAAAGGTATCCAGATTGGGAAGGAGAAAATACAACTATCTCTATTTTCAGATGACATGATTTTCAGAAAACATAAGAAATCCACTAAAATTTTATTAGAACTAATAAACAACTTCAGCAAGGTTGCAGAATATAAGATCAATAGTAAAGAAACAATTGTATAACTAGACATTTGCAGTGAACATCCAAAAATGAAATCAAGGAAAACAATCCCATTTACAATAGCATCAGAAAAAATAAAATACTGCTCAAGACGATGGAGTAGAAAGACCCTGAGCTCACATCCTCTCATGGGCACACCAAAATTACAACTATTTACAGAGCAACTGTTGATGAGAAAGACTGGAACCTATAAAGAGAACGAACCACAAGGTGGGTAGGAGTGGTAGAGTCAATGTATAGTCAAGACCCATACTCCTGGATGGGAAACACACAAATGGGAGAATAATTACAATTGCAGAGGTTTTCCACAGGGAGCGAGGGATCTGAGCCCCACATCGGGTTCTAGAGCCTGAGGATCCTGCACAGGGGAAGACAAGCTCCCAGAGCATTTGGCTTTGAAGGCCAGTGGGGCTTACTTTCAGGAGACCCAGAGGATTGTAGGAAATAGACACTCCACTCTTAGAGGGCGTACACAAAATCTCACATGCTCTGGGACTCAGGAGAGCAGCAGGAATTTGAAAGGAGCCTGGTTCAGACCCCGCTGCTGACCTTGGAGAGTCTTCTGGAGAGGCAGGAGGCAACTTGAGCTCACCCTGGGGACACAGAAACTGGCAGCAGCCACTTTGGAGAGTTCGCTCAACCACATGGACACTGGTGCTGGCAAGTGCCATTTTGGAATCTTCTCTCTAGCTTATTAGCCTTGGGACTCAGCTCCACCCCACCCACCAGTTTGTAGGCAAAAGTACTCTGACTCCTCAGGCCCACCAATTAGCCAGGCAGGGACACAGACCCACTCATCAGCAAGCAGGCTGCCTTAAGATTCTCTGAGCCTACAGCCACCCCTGACATGACCCTGTCCACCAGGGGGCCCAGACCCAGCCCCACATACCAGAGATGAAAATATTGAGAGATGATACAAGCATGAGGGATGGAGAATGAAGATCTAATCTAAAAGCTATATACATTGCCAAGGAACCAGAATAAAAGAAAACCTAATAACACAAATGGAAAAAAAACAACTTGGAGTTGAAATAAAATTGAGATATTATGACTATGTGAAAGGAAAAAAATAATGAAAAAAAAGGGTAAATTGTAACTGTGGATAGGCAATGGTTTTCTTAGATATGACACCAAAAGCACAAGCAAAAAAAGAAAATTAAATAAAAATGGACATCAGAAAAATTTTAAAATCTTGTGCTTTCAAGGACATCATCAAGAAAGTGAAAAGACAACCCATAGGCTGGGAGAAAATATTTACAGATCATATATCAGATAAGAAACATATCTAGAATATATATGAAGATCTCTTACAATTCAATAATAAAAAGACAAACTAATTAAAAAATGGGCAAAGGGCTTCCCTGGTGGCGCAGTGGTTGAGAGTCCGCCTGCCGATGCAGGGGACACGGGTTCGTGCCCTGGTCCAGGAAGATCCCACATGCTGTGGAGCAACTAAGCCATGCGCCGCAACTACTGAGCCTGAGCTCTAGAGCCCGTGAGCAACAACTACGGAGCCCCTGCACTACAGTTACAGAAGCCCACGTGCCTAGAGCCCATGCTCTGCAACAACAGAAACCACTGCAATGGGAAGCCCACACACCGCAACGAAGAGTAGCCCCCACTTGCCACAACAAAGACCCAATACAGCCAAAAAAATAAAATAGAAATAAATAAATACATTTATTTAAAAATATGTCATATTCATACAAGAGAATACTGTTTGGAAATAAAAAGAAACAAAGTACTGATACAAGCTACAAAATGGATGAGCCTTGAAAACATTATGCTGAGTGAAAGAAGACAGTCACAAAGGGCCATATATTATATGACTTCATTTATATGAATGTCCAGAATAGGCAAATCCATAGAAACAGAAAGTACAAAGGAGACTTGGGGGGAAATGGGAAGTGATACCTCATGGGTACAGAGTTCCTTTTTAGGGTGATGAAATGTTCTAACATTGATTGTGGTAATGGCAACTCATAAATATACTAAAAAACATTGCATTATATACTTTAAATGTGTCAATTTTATGGTATGTGACTTATATGTCAACAAAGTTTTCTTAGGTTGTGAGACTGTTCCAATGTATTTCAAGTTTTAAAAAAATTCCAATAAAAATAGTTCCATCAGAAAATATTATTGATTAACTTATTATTCCACAAATATTCATTTGTGTCTCTAGCTAACGTCCCATCCCCCAGTGTGGGTCTTGAGTGAGCCATTTGTTAGAGCTAAAGGAATGTCAGTGAACATGATGTGAGTAGAGGCCTGAAATGCACTTACACCTGTTAAAAACAAGACAACAGGCCCAAAATGAAGTCACTTATGCTAAGCCTCATGTCACCAAACTGAGACTTACCTACAGTTTCAGCCTCTCCTAGAAATAAAATCTTAAACTAGTCAAGCAGGAATCACCTGATCAGCATTAGTGAGGTAATCTGCCTGATAGACCCTATCATCCCCTAAAGGAAAGTAACCTGGCCAGAACCAATCCACTTTTTGCTACTATAACTTCCTTATTCCCACTCCCTTCTGCCTATAAAAATCTTTGACTTGGTATAGCTCCTCAGAGTTCCTATGTATCTGCTAGATTGGATGTTCCCTGACTCATGAATCATTGAATAAAGCCAATAAGATCTTCAAAATGTAATCAGTTGAATTTTGTTTTTAAACAAACCCTTGACTTGGTTCATGTACTCCAGTGATCTGGCAAGTGAAGAGCCTGCCCCAGAAAGCTGCTGCTCTTTCACCTGAATGAACACACGTGGAGGAGATGTGAGCCCATGCCACAGCCTGAGTCAGGGCCAGGTGATCTGCAGCCCAAAGCAGAGCCCAAAGCCCACATAGTGAACCTGCATGAGAATAAAGGTCTCGTAAAAGAAGCAGAAAAGCTGAAGAGATACCTGATTGAAAATTTTTCAAAGAATTAGGCTCTCAAAATGGAGGTGGATTTAGATATTTTTACTGGTTAACAGGCTGTAGAGTCTGACATCATGAGTTCAAATCCTGGCTTCAAAATTTAATCGTGTGGGAATTCCCTGCCAGTCCAGTGGTTAGGACTCGGCACTTTCACTGCCATGGCTCGGGTTCAATCCCTGGTTGGGAACTAAGATCCCATAAGCCTCGCGGCGCAGCCAAAAACAAAGAAGTGTTTTTTTAAACTAAACTCGACAAATAGCCAAATTTGAGCCTCATCTGTAAAGTGGCATTTTCCTGCAAGGGCTGTTATGAGGACTAAATGAGGCCAAAAATTGTGAAGCACTCAGAACTGAGGTTGGCACCCAATAATCATTCAATAAATGTTTCAGGAATAGATAACCCCTATGGAATATGAACCACTAAAAAAAATAGGGAAGAACAACAAAGAAAATATATTTTCTACTAGTGCTAGTAAATTAGCATTAAAACATCTTTCCCACTAACTAGTAAATTAGCATAAATTTCATACCAAAAAAAACCTGTACTCCTGACGAAAATTATAAAACAAGTAACAAAAGTAAATATGGGTTAATTTCTAACTATATAAAATGGTGAATCAGTGCTTTAGAACAAATAGTCTATTTTCCGAAGATGTTGACTCTCTTTACATACATATGTCAAGAATTCCATATTAGGAGCAAGGAACAAAGAGGATTGTTAAAAAACACAAATTCACATTTCTTGTCATTAAATTTTATTCCTCCTCCTGTCAGACAGAACCAAGAAAAAATGAGTATCTCCTGGGCCCTGGAAGGAAGCCTTAACATTTCCAGAGGTCCTGCTGGTATCACAGCAGTTTCCTCTCCTTTATTTTTAAGATACTTAATATGATAAATCTTTTTTTAAAAATAACAAAGTTTACAGTGAAAGCATAAAGATAATTACACGTCAGTTCTATGGTATATATGCTGACTGGCAACTTTTTTCTTTCTGACTGGCAACTTTTTGTAAAAGTTTTTTTTTTCCTTAAAGTTACACAAACATTAAACGAATATTCTTTTTAAAACTTAGAGCATAACACACAACATTTTTCTTATTTTTTCTTGGATATTTTACACACTTATTTTTCAAATGTCTTCTACAGTCAGCTTGAATAGACTTGCCTTAAAAAGAATATTTAGAATATGTGAGATTCCAATAAATCTCAAGATTAAAGAGAATTTATATTGATTTAATAATGATGATCTTTTCCAAAAAAAGTATGTATTAAAAATTTATTCAAATCCTCTTTTAGGTCTCAGTAATGCTTTAAAGGTTTCTTTCTCCCATATACATCAGATACAATTTTTTTTTCCTTTAGGATTTTGTTTCTACTCTTAACATTTTTCTTCCATTTTATTTATTTTTTAATTTTAATTTTTTTGGGCTGCATCGTGAGGTTTGTAGTATCTTAGTTCCCCGACCAGGGATTGAACCTGGGCCATGGCAGTGAAAGCACCGAGTCCTAACCACTGGACCACCAGGGAATTCCCACCTTCCATTTTACTTTTGAACTGGTTGGTGGTTTGTATATAGAAATGTTGTTGATTTCTGTATATTAATTTTGTGTCCATACTGTATTGAATTCTCTTGTTTCCTCTTCAACTGCCCACATACATAATTGTATCACCTAGATATAATTTTGTATGTACCTTCCCAATGTTTTATCTTTTTTTTCTTTTCTATATGCATATAGAATTACAGTAAATAAATGTGGTATCATGAGTAATCTGGTCATGCTCCTGACTTTAGTAGGAATATGTGTCATTTCCTGCAGGAAACATGGTTCTGGCCTTTAGCTTAGTATGTGTGTAGAATAATTTTTTAAATATCATGTTAAGGAAGTGTCCTTTTACTTCTATTTTATAAATAGATCCTCTTTAAAAAAGCTCAAATTCTGATTTCAAAAAAATTAGTAGCTTTTTAGAGCTGATTTTATATATA
>NW_020185321.1:6172604-6263953 GCF_003031525.2 Neophocaena asiaeorientalis asiaeorientalis
GTCCCCTGCATCGGCAGGCGGACTCTCGAACACTGCGCCACCAGGGAAGCCCTGATTATATATTTTTTTGAATATGATAAATTATATTAATGGATTTCCTTAAATTGAAACATCTTCCTGATAGACAGAAAAAAATGTTTCACTCAATTCTTCTCTAATTACAGACAGTCCCCAACCTAAGACAGTTTGACTTATGAATTTTCGACTTTACAATGGTGCAAAAGTGATACACACAGAAAACACAGATACCTGGAATTTTAAATTTTGATCTTTTCTCAGGCTAGCTTTATTATGATACTCTCTGGTGATGCCAGGCAGTGGCAGCAAGCCATAGCTCCCAGTCAGCCACGTGATGTCATGGGTAAACAACCAATACACCCTTACAACCATTCTATATTCATTCAACTGTTCTGTTTTTCACTTTCAGTACAGTAGTCAATAAATCACATGAGATATTCAACACTTTATTATCAAATAGGCTTTGTGTTAGATGACTGAAGGCTAATGTAAGTATTCTGAGCATATTTAAGGTAGGCTAAACTAAGCTATGATGTTTGGTAGGTTAGGTGTATTAAATGTATTTTCAATTTATGATATTTTCATATTATGATGGGTTTATCAGGATGTAAGTCAGGAAGGTCTGTAGTCTACAATTCTTTGCAATTCCAATTAAAATCCCAACAGCGTTTTTTCCTTAGAGCTAGATAAACTGATTCTAAAATTCAAATGAAAGCATAGAGGTCCCAAAGTAGCTGAGGAATTTTTTAAAACTAGAACATTTGTGTAGTGGGAAGTGGGGAAATGCCTGCCAAGCAAACAGGGTTATTATAAAGTTAAAGTAGTTAAGACAATGTAAACACATACACACGCACACACACACACACACACACACACACACACACACAGAGCATAGCACTGGTATAGATGTAGGCAAACAGATTAAAGAAACAGAACAAAGAGCCTAGAAACAATTAAGCATGTATATTATAAAGGTGGCATCACAAAGTAAAGATCTATTTAACAAATGGTATTGGAACACTGGTCGCCTACATGCAAAAATAATTTTACTGATATAATTATCAGCAAATTCCTACCTTGGACCAACTACAAAATTGAATTCCAGTTGGATCAAAAACTAAATATGAAAAGCAAATCTTTGAAAAGAAACTATAACATAATATTAGGAAAGATATCTTATAAAATACCAACATTAGAAACTCATGAAAGAAGACTATTAAACATTAATGTTGCAAATGTCATTTCAAAGAGGGCTTATGAGACCAAAACCAGGAGCTCTTAATGCTGTGACCAAAGACTGAAGTTCTCCATGGGATGTAATAGTCACTCAACAGTGCTATGTCTTCCTGAGGAGATACAAGATTTAACCACTTATATCCATGATTGCTGATACGGGAAAGTAAAAATAAATGTTTCCCAAGTTTAACAACAACAATAAAAGTTAATGTTGCATATTAATTTTGACTGAATTATTACTGTATGCACAAACTTATCATATGCTAGATGAAACTACCCAAATTTAAAGTTTATATACAACAAAAGATACACGATAACATATAAGTGACAAATTAGAAGAAGATATCTGCATAAATCCTAATGCTGAAGCAGGCATTCTTAAAATCCCTTAATTTCAAGTAGAAAAAGGACTAACGGCATAAAATGGACAATATGAACATTCGATTGGCAAAATTTGCATTTCTTCACTCATGAGTGGATTTCCATTTGTACAGTACCATAAGAGTGTGGTCCTAGAGTCAGGTTGTATGGGTTTGAATCCTGGCTTTACTGCACACCTGATGCATGAATTTATGTAAGTTTCTTAATCTCTGTGCTTCACTTCCTTTCTCTATAAAAATGAAAATAATATCTACTTTACAAACTTCTGATAATGATTACATGAAATAAGCTACGTTAAGCTTATAGCACGATATACCTGGCACGTAATAGGTACTCAATAAAGCTATTATACTTATTGCTGTAGAAGATTTTTCTAGCTGCTGTGTAGTCTATTCAAATACAAATAAAAGCTGCCATGTAATATATTTACATCCATATTCTAGAATGAATGCCCAGAAACATAGGCAGTCCATTTCTGTTTGATAGTCCAGACCAAGATGTATGGCTCTGGTGTCTGAAAGGAACTGAATGAAGTTTTTGAAAGCTAACAGAGTGTCCTATTTGTAGATCACAACTCCTTATCTCCAGCTTTTTACTTTATAAGGAAAATTCACATGTGAACTAATTATTTGGAATCCTGTCATAAAAGATGGTCATTACCCACTAATTCAAAATACACCTAAAAAATGTATCTACAAATCTGAATAGTCTGTTTCTTTGTGACATTTTTATTTTAAAATATTTATTGCCACTTGCATTTTTTCCAACTGCTTGCTCATGTTCTCCACCCAATTTTCTATTTTCTTAATTATTGGTTTTTAAGAATTGTTAGTATATTCCTGCATATGTATTACAAAAACTGTTTCCAGTTTTGCCTTATTACAGTGTTTATGGTAGTTTTATTGAAGAGAAGGATTAATTTTGTGAACACAAATGAGGCATCGACTCTTTTATCTTATCAGTTTCATATGTTAAACTAAAAAAGTAGGTCAATGAATACAGTGAACACATTCAAAGACATTTTCAGGTAGAAAGACTTATATAGCTAATAATTATTAACAATATTTATCATTTATGGAGCACTTACTATGTGCATTTAACCCTCTCAATATTCCTATGGGGTAAGTATTATTATTATCCCCATTTACAGATGATGTAACTAAGGCCAAAGAGATTAAGAAACTTGCCCATAATCATGCACTTACTGTCACTGAGCCAAGATTTGAACCCAAGTCTGTCTAGGCCCAGAAAACCACTCTGCCAAAAGGAGAAATAACTGGATAAGCCACACAATCATGTGGTCAATAGAAATGTGTGTGTGTTTCAGGATGGAAAAGATACGAGCTGAGGAAAAAGAGGCAGTGGAAAATATTTAAAATACAGGAGTGTGAGGGATTCCAGTGTTGGAAACAAAAAGAATCAACAGCAGAGGAAAATGAGTCATTTTGTAAGAAGATGAAGAATACTGTATCTTTTGAGACCATAAAAAAAGACGTGGAGAGTTATAGATACCAGAACTACAAAAAATTCTGCCACAGAATTTTAGTATATATTTTAGCTCAACTTAAAAAGTCTCAACTGAAAGAAATATATATGGAGGGTCATTTGAAAGAAGTACTCGATTTACTCTTCCCAATAATTCTAGTCTTTAATCTATGGCCAAGAAGGACTTTTAATAAACTGAGCTTAAAATCATAAGAATTATGGAATTATTTCGGATTTCTTTTTGACTTAAGTGCCAATGAAAAGCTTTTTACTTTCCTGAATTATAAGCTTTTTCCTCATAAGTAGTGCAAGTTATGGGATGAACTTTATGTCTCAGTTTGCTTTTGCTTCTCCAGATCGTATTCAAAACAATTTTTTTAAAGATTTTTTTTATATGGACCATTTTTAAAGTCTTTAGTAAATTTGTTACAATATTACTTCTGTTTTATGTTTTGTGTTTTTGGCCGTGAGAAATGTGGGATCTCAGATCCCTGACCAGGGATTGAACCCTCACCCCCTGCATTGGAAGGCAAAGTCTTAACCACTGGACTGCCACGCAAGTCCCTCAAATTTGAACTCAAGTTTTATAATCCTGTATGGACCTGTTTCTGCATAGCCACATGTCAAATTTCCCCAGGTTCTGACCTGCTAGCTGTATTTTTCCTCACCTTGATTTTTTTTTTTTTTTTTTTTTTTTTTTTTTTTAATCACAGGGAGGCCCTCACCTTGATTTTTGATTTAGTTTTTTCCAACTTACTGGTAGGTTAAGGTAACCCACTGCAACTGCATTGTAAAATAATGCAGGAAACAAATAAATGCTTAAAACGTACAAGAAGGGACTTCCATGGTGGCACAGTGGTTAAGAATCTGCCTGCCAATGCAGGGGAGACGGGTTCGAGCCCTGGTCCGGGAGGATCCCACATGCTGTGGAGCAACTAAGCCCGTGCACCACAACTACTGAGCCTGTGTGCTGCAACTACTGAAGCCCGCACGCCTAGAGGCTGGGCTACGCAACAAGAGAAGCCACTGCAATGAGAAGCCCGTGCACCACAACGAAGAGTAGCACCTGCTCGCCGCAACTAGAAAAAGCCTGCACACAGCAACGAAGATCCAACGCAGCCAAAAATAAATAAATTAAAAAAAAAAACACAACGTACAAGAGAACTGGTCATATCCTCTTCTTCCTTGAAAAGGGCAGAATCTGGAGAACACCAAGCTGAGGAAAGAGAAATAAAAATCTGTTTACTTCAGAGCCCCAGATAAAGGACTAGAGAAATCTTCAGCATCAGCTGTAAGATCACCTATAATGATCCTCAGAGCTTCGAGAAATATTAACCACCACCAGGCTACAGAGACACTGAAATGTACATAGATGGCTTGTAATTTAATCATATAGAGTTCTATGGGAATTTCTGGAGGGTTAAGTCTAGGGTACCCAATGAATCTATTTCCCTAGTTTCCTGCTATTTTATTCCTAATAGGAGATTTTTTAAGTACATAATAATAAATACCACAAAGATTTAAGGATTAAATTATTTATGAAGCACTGTAAATAATTTGGAAAAAACTTTAATCAGAGACAGGTTACAGGCATTGTGGAACATTCATATGATGGAATGAAATGCAGCTATAATCCTAAAGACATTTTAAAATAACGTAATTGACTTATTTTTTACTCTAAAAAAATTCAGGGCCTTCAGGTTAAAAATGGAAGACTGAATACTTGCATTTATTTCTGCTCTCTCTGAAACACAACCAAAATGAAAGAAACAATCTCACAAGGACAAAGAATACAGAAGATTTTAGCGGAAAAGAGATGTCAACAAAATTCTGAAAGATAGAGAGCAAATGACTGGTTTCTAACTTAGAGAAAGATGAAGCTTAAGCGAGGGTGGGGAAACCATGGCAGAACACTTGAAAGGCTCAGGAATGGAGGTATGAGGTACTTTTACAGGCAGGAGTTTGGGGTGGGGCTGAAAAACAGGGAACTACATACAAGGTGGGGTTGAAGCAATGTAGAGAAAATAAGGGAATTAAGTAAAAGCTGTCAGATTGAAAGATGAAGTGTTCCCCTCAACTTTTTTCCTTTCTTTGCCTCCCAAAAGCAGGAGTCCTGGCTTATACTCCTCAAACAATCTATGACTTCTTGCTGGGAAAACTGACTAGCTCAAAAGAAAATGCATACAGATCCTGACATTTGGTCAACCTTCAACCTCGAACAAAACACCATATTAGAAAGAAGGGCAAGGAGAAGAGTGGGTGGGAGTCGGGGTGGGGTGAGGGTGATGAGGAAGGGGTTAGATAGAAAAGAGAGATAAATCTTTATTTCTACTGTCAAAAGTCAATAGGAAATATCTAAAACTGAAATCAAACATTAGCAGTATGAGGATGTTATTCAGGAAAGCAGAGCTGAATACCAGAATATCCAGAAAAAAATGTTCCAAGTAATTGCCTATGGGTAGTGGAAACAGGGTATTGGAAGGAATGGAACAGGAAACTTTTGTTTACAATTATATATTTAACAGCACTTTTAAAAAAATCTAAATGTATATAAGAAAAATAGGAATTATATTAAAAATTTATTTTAAAAAACAGTTGTCAAGTGAATAAAATAAAAAACAAATGTCAGCACAGTCAATAACTTGTGAACTTTCTTGGTAGGAGTACTGAACTTCCTAACTCTTTTTACAGACTCTCTCCTAAACTCTGCCCATCTCTGAGCCACCTCACCTGTCCCTTCCATCATCTGGGTCAAATGCTCCGTTGTCACACAGCTACTGCTGATCTCTGAAGGTTGAGATGTCATTCAGGCCTTTCCCACTTTAAACAGAGGGGTTAAGATAGGGTGCACGTCTAGCAATTCCAGGGTCCACTCTATCTCAGGACTCCCCAGCTTCCAGGGAAGGTCTCAGATCAGGAGGTCTCCTTCCATGATAGATACCTGCTCTTCACTGTTCTTTATCCTCACATCACAGATCTGTCTTATCTTTGTGGAGCCAGGACCTGTGGGCTTATGATATAAATCCAATTTACCTGATGTCTTCTCACTGGATCCCTATTGGAACCAGCCTCCAAGGTGGCCCCCAATGATCGTTGTCTTCTGGTATTCATGTCTTTCATACACCCCTCCCACACTGAATAGAGTTGACCTGCATAACCAATAGGATCTTGCAGAAATGACAGTGTGTGACTTCCAAGGTTAGATCATAAAAGATATGGTTTCTGTCTTGCACATTTTTGAATCACGCACTTTGAAGGAAGCCAGCCACCATGCCATGAAGACACTCAACAAGCTTTAGGAAGAGGCTTGTGCCAGCAGCCAACACCAATTTGCCAGCCATCTTGGAAGCAAATCCTCCAGTCCCCATTAGCCTTCTGATGACTGCAGCCCTGCCAGCAATTGACTGAAACTTCATGAAATATCTGAGCCAGAATACCCAGCTAAGTCACTCTCCACTCCCCAAAAACTGAGATAATAAATGTTTATTGTTGTTTAATATATGTTTATTGTTGTTTAAGCCACTAAATTTTGAGGTACCTTATTACACAGTAAAAGATAATTAATACAGTCCCAAACAATTAGCTTCCTTGCTTGTAATTCACAGTCCCTGGAGTCACTGACCAGAGATGCTGAGACAGCAGGAGTCTGGAAGAAAACTCAAAGACTCAGCAACTCAGGTTGAACCAATAGAAACACCAAGAGTCTAGAAACAAAGTGAATACAATAGTGATGTTCACATAATGTCTGCTCCTCAAATATCTTTCGTGAGCATAAAGGTGTAGGCCTGATGCAGTGACAGATATAAAGCTGAGTCAAAAAACATTTAGATTTTCATCAACCCCAGATCTGGTGTGAAAGAGAGGTGCATTAAAAGTCCAGCTATTCCATTTCCTATCTATCTTGACAACTGAGATAAACGAGAGTTGTAACACAGAACTCCCATACTCGTTATTTGAAATGAGAATTACACTCATGTCACAGTGACGTTGTCACATGACATTAATTTATCATCTATGGTGAAAAAAATGATACACAAGAGAGTAGACTAATCCTTACTCTGAATGACAGAAAAGAAATAATAAAACAGAAAACATTCAATTATAATAAATTTTGAGAAGTGTTATGCTTGGGATATACTCCTACTGTCCCTCACACAGTTTCTATTTTTTTTGAATGGCAATTATCACTAACAAATTATATAATTTATCATGCATATTGTCTTTCCACCCCCTCATATAAAATACATGAAAACAGGGATTTATTTTTGTCTTTTTGCCACTGATAGTAGGTACTCAAAAAATATGTTGATAAACTGGTATAGCCACTAGGGAAAACAGTATGGCAGTCAAAAAATTAAGAATAGAATTACTATATGATCCATAAATTCCACTTGTGGATATATACCTAAAAGAACTGAAAGCAAGGACTCAAACAGGTATTTGTACACACATGTTTGTAGCAGCATTATTTGCAATAGTCAAAAGAAACAAACAATCCAATTTTCCATTGACAGATAAATGGATAAACAAAGTGTGGTATATACAATCAATGAAATATTATTCAGGCTTAACAAGGAAGAAAATTCTGACACATGCTTTAACATGGATGAACCTTGAGGACATTATGCTACGTTAAATAAACCAGTCACAAAAGGACAAATACTGTAAGATCTGGTACACGGAGTACATAATGAGGTAAAGTCAAATTCATAGGGACAGAAAGTAGAATGGTGGTTGTCTGGAACTGGGGGACTGAAGGAATGGGGAGTTATTGTTTAGTGGGTACAGTTTCTGTTTTGCAAGATAAAAAGAGTTCTATGGATAAACAGATGGTGATGGTGGCACAGCCATGATGGATGTAATGCCACTGAACTGAACACTTAAAAATGGTTGGTAAGATGGTAAAATTTTTGTGTATTTTTTTTGCCTTTATTGAGGTATATCTGATACACAAAAAAACTGCACAAATCTAATGTATATATCCTGATCAGTTTGGACATATGCATACATCTGTTAATACCAGTACCATAACCAAGGTACTAAACATATCCATCACCTCCAAAAACTTCCTTGTGTTTTGTGGTTTTTTTCCAGTAAGAACAGCTAACATGAGATCTACTCTCAACGTATTTTAAAGTGCATAATACCACTTTGTTAATATAGGTACTATGTTGTACAGGGCTCTAGAACTTATTCATCTTACATAACAGAAACTTTGTACCCATTGGAAAACAATTCCCCATTTCCCTCTCCCAGCCCCTGGCAACCACCATTCTACTCTCTGCTTCTTTGAGTCTGATTATTTTCAATACCTCATGTAAAAGAATCATGTAGTATTTGTCCTGTAACTGGCTTATTTCATTTAGCATAATGTCCTAAAGGTTCATCCATGTTGTCACAAATGGCAGGATTTCCTTCTTTCTTAAGGCTGAATAATATTCCAATGTACATATATGCCACATTTTCTCTACCCACTCATCTGTTAATGGATAGATGTTTCCATATCTTGGCTATTGTGAATATTGTTGCAATGAACATAGGGGTACAGATATTATGATAGCAAATTTTATGTCATGTGATGTTATCTCTATTTTACCACAATTAAAAAAATACACACACACAGAGTGTACCCTTGAACAACATGGGTTTGAACAGCGTGGGTCCACTTACAGGCAGATTTCTTTTTCAGTAAAAACATACTACAGTACTACTACACGATTTGAGGTTGGTTGAATCTGCAGCTGCAGAACCTAGGATACAGAGGGCCAACTGTAAAGTTCTACTTAGATTTTTGATTGCAAGGGGTGAGGAGGGAATCAGACCCCCACGTTGTTCAAAGGTCAGCTGTACATATTGAGCAAATGAATAAATACTAATTTGGGGTAATTAAAATTAGAAGAAAGCAAAATATCAGATAAGAATAACATAGAAATGGGTGGGCAGTTTGGAGTTGGCAAGTGTTCTAAAATCTTAAGTTAGGGTTTTGTTAAACATGCATGTTAAAAATTCAAGGATAAGAGGGCTTCACTGGTGGCACAGTGGTTAAGAATCCGCCTGACAATGCAGGGAACACGGGTTCGAGCCCTGGTCCAGGAAGATCCCACACGTCATGGAGCAACTAGGCCCATGCACCACCAACTACTGAGCCTGCGCTCTACAGCCCACAAGCCAAAACTACTGAAGCCCGCATGCCCTAGAGCCCGTTCTCTGAGACAAGAGAAGCCACTGCAATGAGAAGCCCGCGCACCACACAACGAAGAGTAGCCCCCGCTCACCACAACTAGAGAAAGCCCACGCGCAGGAACAAAGACCCAACGCAGCCAAAAATTAATTAATTAATTAATTATTTAAAAATTCAAGGATAAGAAACCAAAGCATTGGAGAAAGAAATGGGGATAAGGTAAACCTGCACAATAAAAAAGAAGGCATAATAGAACATAAAACAAATTTTTATCAGCAATCAAAATAAATGTAAATGAATTAAACTCACCTATTAAAATAACAGTCAAACAGGATAAAAAGAGGAAAAGCCCAGCAATATGCTCTTAACAAGAGACAGACCTGAAGTATAAAGACATAAAGGGAAGGGGTTGTAAAATGAAATTCCTGGAAAATACAATAACAAAACACGAAAAGCAATATTATCAGACAAAAGAGAACATGGACCAAAAGACATTCACCAGGATAAAGAGGCATGTTTCTTAATGTCGTAGATTGGAATCTTGGTCCCAATGTTTCACGCCCTTCTAAGAGGATTACATATTCACACTTTTTGCCATTTAACTTTGCCTTGCCTTCTGACTGCGTGTAACTAATGTTACCCTTAGGCACCTGAATAGCTCTGGCTAACCTAATATTAGTATACTAGGGAGCAGAGGTTTTTAAGGGTGTTTTTATGATCAGTCTTGCACTCTGGTGATCCACCAGAACACGTCCTGGTAACCACTGTCCTTTTAGCCTGAGCTGCAGAAAGAACACACGTGGAGCAGGTTTGAATCGATTCTGCAGTCCAGCCACCCAGGCAAGCCCAGCCTAGATAAGCTGAACACAGAACCTGCAAACCTGTGAACAGGAGAATAAATGTGTGCTGTTTCATGCCACTGAGTTTAAGAGTGGTTTGTTAGGCAGCATTATTATGATTACAATAACTAATACATATAATAAAAGAAGACACAGGAAGATGAAATAATAAAACTGGAAAAGATCACCAAGGGAAACTGGAGAGCAACAGAACCGGGCCAAGAACTGCTGGGGGAAAAAAAGGGCAGCAAAGGGGACTAAGAAAGAGTAGCCAGTGGGGAGGAAAGACCACGTGAAACCAAATATAGAAAATTTTTTCAAGCGGTTACCAATTATGCCAATGGCTACACAAAAGTCAAATGTGGTAAGACAAGAACCACTACACATATCACAATTGCAAACACCTCCACACTCACACACACTGCACATCTACCTGACAATCAGAGACAACACCACACACGTTATCATAAATCACAGACAATTACAAACATCACCATGACAAAAATATCCCATCACAATGACTCCACCACACTCAACACAACCACACCCCCATCACTGTCGCATCATCACAATCACATACACACAGGATCACAACCTCACAGACCATCATAATCACACACAGACTAACTCTCCACCAGTTTCTTGTTCTAACAACTCCAGCCACGCTCCAGGAGCGTACTCCCACCCCGAGCACTCTGCACTGCCACTACTCCAGATCCTCGGGGCCTCCTTAAAGGCTCCGCCCCGACAGCGGCGCGCGCTGGTTCAGCCCAGATTGCTTGAGGTCCTCCTTCAAGTCCCGCTCCGGGGACGCGGTAGCGTCACCTGTCGGAAACGCCCGAGTGCGCATCTAGCGCGCAGTTTCTGGGAGGCTGGGTGAAGGTGACACGCACGACGGCCCGAGCCAGGTGCCGGTAATGCCGAACCAACCCTCCGCGCCTGCCTCCCAACGGAAGTTCCACTACACAACACCTCCCAGAAGCCCTCACGGCCCGACTCAACTTCCGGCCAGAACGGAGCCGGAGTTTCCTGTGCGAGGGAGGCGGGTGGGCTAGGTCTGATCTGGTGGCTGAGCCCGAGCGTGCCGAGTTACCGCGAACTGCAACTCTGAGACCTGGCTAAACTCTGAAAGTTGCAGGAGCAGTCGTTTCGGGTGGACCCAGCGAGGGCGCTGAGAGGAATCGGCCGTGGGGCTCGCTGTGGACCACATTTCCCAGAGGGCCCGGCAGCCCGTCGCTTTTCTCGCGGGAACTCGAACTTTTCATCACGCCTGGCGGGAGCGTTAGATCCTTGAGGTGAGATCGTGGGCCCCTGGGGGAACTGCTTCAGCTCTGCAGGTTCGGACCCCCGGGGACCCGAAAGGCCTAAGTTGAGGAGACCGGAGGCCGATATGGAGCTCGGTACTTGGGCCTGTGCGGGCGGAGCGGCGTGAGAAGGGGGAGGTTATGCGACCCGTGTGCAGATATAGGATGCCTATCATTGTGGAATTGTGACTATGTCCCCCTATGGTGGTGTGTGCTTGTGACCCCAAGACACTGGGGTACTTGCGACTGTGCGAGTGTATGTATTCCGTGTTGAATTTGCGATTGTATCTGTGATACCATGTTTGGCTCTGTGTGCGGATGTGGAGTGCGTGTTCCCTTGTTTTAAGAATGACTGCTTAAGGTATGTGGCACTGTGTGTATGGGTATGAGGCTCCTGTCAGCTGTGCGATTGTTACTCCAGAACTCTGTCCTTAGGAAATCTCTGTGAGGTTTTGTTAGATTATTGACCTCAACAGCAGTAACCTCAGCTTTCTCCTGAGACACTGGGATTGGACGGGACGCCCCATTCCTCTGATCTCATTCGCTTTTGTGCTGGGGGATGGGGATGGGGCTGACCTGTGACCTGACCAGTTTGAGCAACAAGAAGAACCTGGTGTCTTACGATGACTTTCTACTTTCCAAGTTCTATCCTTCTCCAGGTGAGGCGCAGAAGAGAAGGAAACAATGCATGCTGAACTTATACAAGCAGTTTTCAGGGTATGTTGGGGTTTCCTCTTTTCTTTCGTTCTTCTGAAAGTTAATGCTTAATAAAGATGCCGTTTGATTATAGGTTCCTATAATTTTCCCACTGGAGAAAAGGATAGTTGAGCCTGCTACTGAAGCACAATAACTCCCATATACCTAATGTTTACTTATTTGGAAAATGGCTCCACTTCTGTTTGCCATGTTTTCTTATTTTTATTTTTATATTTTATATTTTTAATTTTTTAAGATTTTTTTTTTATGTGGACAATTTTCAAAGTCTTTATTGAATTTGTTACAATATTGCTTCTGTTTTATGCTTTGGTTTTTTGGCTGCAAGACATGTGGCATCCCAGCTTCCCCACCAGGGGTCGAACCCACACCCCCTACGTTGGAAGGCGAAGTCCCAACCACTGGACCGCTAGGGAAGTCCCAAATTTTCTTCTTTTTAAATGCAATATTTATTATGACTTTAAAATAAAAGCATGATTATTTTAGAGATTTTAAAAACACAGATTACCAAGAAAAAATGAAATGAGACCACTCAAATAACTAGTGTTAACATTTTGGTGTATTTTCATTATTTTTCCGATATCAGATTATGCTTCATTTATCATTTTATATCCTACATTTTCACTAAAAAGTATCATTCTCCTGTGTTGTCAGATGATCTTTGTAAATACCATTTTTCAAAGATACACTTTTTTTGTGAATGAGTTATGGTTTATTCGTCAGATGAGCTGTGTCAGACATGAAATCTTTCAACACTTATTTAAAATATTTATTTGTACAAACACACATACACATAGATGCATGTAGGTTTGAGTTGCGATTTCCATGATTAATAATGAGATTGAACACCACTTCATATGTTTATTGGTTATCAGGGTTTCTTCTTTTGTGACACACCTGTTGAAATCTTTTATTTTGCTCTTGGATTATCTTTTTTAATATATAAATTATTTATTTATTTTATTTTTGGCTCCGTTGGGTCTTCATTGCTGCACACAGGCTTTCTCTAGTTGCGGAGAGCTACTCTTCGTTGTGGTGCACGGGCTTCTCATTGCGGTGGCTTCTCTTTGTTACAGAGCGCGGACTCTAGGCGGGCAGGCTTCAGTAGTTGTGGCATGCAGGCTCAGTAATTCTGGCTCACAGGCTCTAGAGCTCAGGCCTCAGTAATTGTGGCTCATGGGCTTAGTTGCTCTGTGGCATGTGGGATCTTTCCGGACCAAGAACCTGTGTCCCCTGCATTGGCAGGGGGATTCTTAGCCACTGCGCCACCAGGGAAGTCCCTGGATTATCTCTTATTGATTCATGGGAATTCTTTATATTTTCTGGATATGGATCCTTTATTGATTATATTTTTCTACTATCTGGATTGTTTTATCACTTCCCTTAAGGTAGTTGTCCGAATAAAATCTGACTTCTTTATTATATATTTTTTTATTTTTGGCTGCGTTGAGTCTTTATTGCGGTGCACAGCTTCTCATTGCTGTGGCTTCTCTCGTTGCAGAGCACGGGCTCTAGGCGCGCGGGCTTCAATAGTTAACAGCGTGGGCTCTAGGGCACACAGGCTTCAGTAGTTGTGGTGCACAGGCTCAGTAGTTGTGGTGCACAGGCTTAGTTGCTCTGCAGCATGTGAGATCTTCCTGGACCAGGGCTCGAACCGTGTCTACTGCATTGGCAGGTGGGTTTTTAACCACTGCACCACCAGGGAAGTCCCCCTAATTTTTTATCAAATATTTTTCCCTTGGTGGTATATTTTGTATCTTATTTAGGAAATCCTTCCCTGTCCCAAGGTTATGTAAATATTCTATATTTATATTTAAAGCGATAATCCCATTTATTTACTTAACCTATTTTTAATTATTCTAGCTCCTCATTTGAGGTAATTTGACTTTTCTTCCTCTGGCTGTTTTTAAGACTGTCACTCTGTTTTTGGCTTTCTGTAACTCAAGTAGGATGTGCCTAAATGTGCATTTCTTTTTATTTATCTGCTTGGAATTTGTTCAGCTTTTTAAATTTGTGGATAGGTATTCAGGAATATCCTCAGCCATCTTAAAAGATTGCCCTGCTTCATTCTCTCTCTTCTTCTTAGGCTCTAATTATACATAGGTTATAATTTCTCCCCTTTATTTTTTTGGTCTCTTACTCTCTTTTTGGTTTTTAGAGTTAATACTTGTAGCTAAAATCAAAGCAATATTAGGCAAAAGAACTTTGCCTTGTTTCAGGACAGGAGTGGAGGGCATGGCAGGTAGCTAGAGTTGTGGGGTTCTTCCTTTAACTGGTAGAAAAAAATATCTTTATTCAGTTACGTTTCAACACTTCTAATCTTGGGGAGCTCACCAAATCATAAGGCTCTCAGTTCACTTTATGATTCTCATATCTGAAAATTAGAGTGTACCAAGGTAGAGGACTCAGAATAGGGATTGTGTTTTCTGAAGGTATAAATTGGGAGCTGAAACTAAATTTGGAACTCTCAATTTTAAAAATGTGTGTTTGGTACAGAGCCAAAGAAAACCAGGATGAGAATCAGTCTCCCCAAGTCTGTTCAGTGTAAGGCCTTTCTATCTGAATTTCTTCGGAAAAGGGCTGAGTCTTTCCTAATCCATTCTCCTTTGCCGAAGCCCAAACAGAGCATCTGGTTCCCCTCCCCCATCAACCTCTAATTACACTCACCATCTCTGTAATGAAGATTATTGCCCAATATTAATGGGAGTAACTCTAGGGAGGTAGTATACTGCAGTGGAAAATAAATTTTAAAAGGAATAAAATGAATTTTGTTCTTAGAAGCTAACCTAATGTTTAATCAGGAAATATCTGAAACATTCCAGGTAAAATCAGAAAAAGACAAGGGTATACAGCATTACCAATGTTATTTAACATTGTTCTATAGGTGTTAACCAAAGCACTTAGACAAGAGGAAAAATTAGGTTAAAAATTAGAAAAGAGAGTGTAAGATTATTACTTTGTGCAGATGCTATGACTGTGTACCTGGAAAATCAAATCAACTTATAACCAACACTTTGAAATAAGCAGGACTCCATAGGGAGCAAGCAAAAGGATTTTCTTTCCCTATAATTTCCACTCTCAACTCTATGGCTAATGTTTTTGTTGCCCTGAATAAAAGCTTGTGTAGTCCCTATAATTGTTTTGATCACTCTTTGGTATTCTTTGGTTATTTTCAGTCACAAGATCAGTCTCATTTTACTAATTACAACCTCTAGTTGAGGATAATAATGTGCAAATTTCATTTAAAGCCTTTTCTCTGAGCTCAGGTTTGCTCCAAGCTAGAAGCTTACAGTGTGAAAAGGGGGACCTACTAAGCTGCTTTGTTTCTTTAATCTGAACTCCTCTTCACTCAGTAGTCAGTTTCTTTACTATAGTCCTCTATCCTCCTCTTCTAGGTGTTGCTCTCTAGGTCTGCTCTCTAGGTCTAGATATTGTTCGGGGACTTGCCTTTTACAATTATACTGGACTTAGTTCACCATTCTCATGTTAGTTTTCTAGTTTCAGAGTATAATACCTTTCATTTTCTTAATCTACTCTCTAGTTTTGATGGAACACTTAGGCCAGTAGCTTCCTAAGAAAAGCTAGACAGGAGATAATTTAACATTCATTCTCTATGGTTCTACAATTGTCTTTTTTTTTTTTGCCGCACCACATGACTTGTGGGATCTTAGTTCCCCAACCGGGGATCGAACCCACGCCCCCTACATTGGAAGTGTGGAGTCTTAACCACTGGATCGCCACGGAAGTCCCTAGAATTGTCTTGATTTAATCGTCACACTAACTTGGTATTTAATCTTTCTTTTTTTTTTAAATGGGTTTTAAAAATTGTTTTATTTGGGAAAAGTGCGCCTTACAAGAGGGCAGCTACAAAATACAGAGACGTCTGCAACAATTACTTGTTTTTGCTTAAAGTGAAAGAATGAGTGGTATCCAAGGAATCAAAGCAGTAGGTGGACAAATCAGGAGCATCTCCAAGTTATTTTCAGGAAATACAACAACAAAATGCAAAGCCATAATTTCCGATCAAGGAATTTTTCTAAGAATTTAGCTTATCTCATGGATTACCACCCTTCCGTCCCCTTTTAGTGGAAAAAGCATGACTTACTATTGCAAACCAATTTTGGTATTTAGTCTTGCTTTGTATATAATCTTCATACTAGCTTTGGCTGTGTGTGGAATTCTCGGCCAGAATTTGTTGTCTTTTGTAATATTAAAGGAATCACTTCATTTTCTTGTTTTAAATGGTGCTGTTGAGAAATCCATTGCCATTCTGATTCCTGAAATTTTTTATGTGATCCACAGAAGCTTTTAGAAAGTTCTGTTTTTCCCTGATATTCTGAAATTTTACTCCAAAACATAAGGTTGTTTTTTTTTTTTTTTAAGTCCATCACATTTTTCCCTCTCTTGGGGCTTAAATAGAACATGGGAAGGAATTCTCATTTATGCAGACTTTACTGTGGCCAGGCACTGAACTGCATGCTTGCTATTTCATCTCATTGGGAAAGTCCACTCTGTTTGTACATTCCTAGACATACCCCTCTGTATATAGGAGATATGTCTTATATTGATTTAATCGATTCCAGCTCCTTCGATTTGATTAATAATCTCTGTCCTTTTATGTAGAGCCCCCTACCACTTCATCTACTATCATCTTTTTCTTCTCTCTTTCCATTGTGAAAGCATGTTTGTTGTTTCAGGGGTCAGTGATGTTCAGGGATGTGTCTATAAACTTCTCTCAGGAGGAATGGGAGTGCCTGGACTCTGGTCAGATGAATTTATACAAAGAAGTGATGTTGGAGAATTTCAGCAACCTGGTTTCAGTGGGTAAGGGTAACTATCCCCCCAAATTCAGAGTCTGCCCTTGGGAATGTGTCCTTTCTCCATTATGAATTACACATTTCAAGTAACCAGCAAAATTTCTGCACTCTGTTCCCCAAGGAATGGTTGAGTTGGAATGGAATGCAAGAGTTGGAAATGGGCAGCTCCACTGGGCTGTGGCTGAAGCTTCATCTTCATCTTTCTCTGGTCCTTCCCTATAGGGGCATCTCTTTCTTGATCACCAAGGGACCGGATCTGATTTCTGGGACACCAACAGCATAACCATGTCCCATGTCTTTTCTTGTGATCAGGACTTTCCAGTTCTAAGCCAACTGTGATCTCCTTATTGGAACAAGGAAAAGAGCCCTGGATGGTTGACAGAGAGCTGACGAGAGGCCTTTGTTCAGGTAAGTGAGAGGTGATAGAGCAGGAGCAGAACCTGAGGAGGTATTACCTATATAAGATGTTATCAGAAAACTCCCCTCAAAAACCCAAGCCCTCTTCCATAAAAGAGGTATCTTGCTTTTTTTCTCTTATACTTTATTCCCAGTCCAATGTAGCAAGTACCTTCCTTTGTCATTTCTAAGAGTTATTCTACCCACCTTTTAGATTTCATTCCTTCATAGGATCTGCTGCATTTAGACTTGTATTAACAGTAGATATTCCCACCCTAAGAAGTGTGTGTGTGTTGTGTGTATGTGTTCCAATACTGGTTTTCATTTTATTGACTTTCTAAGTATTTGTTAACTTCATTAACCGGGTTGTCCTGGATAGTAGTTCATTGTTTCATTTATCAAACATTTGATTTTTTTTTCCATTAAAAAAAATTCAGATATAACATACATATGGAAACTACATGAGTGATTGTATAGTGTGAAGAATTACAAGTGAATGCATCCATGTAACCACCACTTCAGACAAGTAATAGAAAATTACTAGCACCTTAGAATCCTTTCTGCCCTTTCCCAATCACTAGCCTCTTTGTCCTCCTCTTGACTTCTAACTCCGTGAAATAATTTTGCCTTTTTCTGAGCTGAATATAGGTGGAATCATACAGTATTTATACTTTTGCCTTTGTTTTTTCTCAACTTTATGTTTATGGGACACATCACCCATGTTATTGCATATAGCTGATGTTCATTCTCAATGCTATGCTGTATTCCATTCTATGAATATATTTTATAGTGTGTATTATATATTGCTAATTATTATAAATAAGTCCTTTCTACTATTGACCGTTGGGTTGTTTTCCAGTTTTTAGCTATGTGAACATTCCTTTGGTGCATATGTGTACACATTTCTTTTGGGTGTATACCCAGGAGTGGAATTACTGGTAATAGGATATGTGTTGGTTCAATTTTAAAAGATAATGCCAGTTTTCCAAAGTGGTTATACCAATTTATACTTCCACTAGCAGTATGAAAGTTGCTATTCCTCTGCATTCTTGCCAGTTTTTTTTTTTTTTTTTTTTTTAATTTATTTATTTATGGCTGCGTTGGGTCTTCATTGCTGCGTGTGGGCTTTCTCTAGTTGCTGCAAGCAGCGGCTACTCTTTGTTGCGGTGCACGGGCTTCTCAATGCAGTGGCTTCTCTTGTTGCGGAGCACAGGCTCTAGGTGTGTGGACCTCAGCAGTTGTGGCTCTCAGGCTCCAGAGAGCAGGCTCAGTAGTTGTGGCCCACGGGCTTAGTTGCTCCGTGGCATGTGGGATCCTTCCGGAACAGGGCTCGAACCTGTGTTCCCTGCATTAGCAGGTGGATTCTTAACCACTGCGCCACCAGGGAAGCCCTTGCCAGTTCTTGATATTGCTAGACCTTTTAATTTTAGACATTCTGCCGGTGTGTGTGTGTGTGTGTGTGTTCTGTGACTTGCCCGTTTAAGTTTCTTGCTTCTATTCATTAGGTTGTCTTAATTTTTCTTAGTGATTTGAAGGAGTTTTTTGTATATTCTGTATATGAGTCTTTGTAAATATCATCTACCACCTTATAGCTTACTTTCTTATCCTTTTAGTGCTGTCTTTTGATTTTATTAATTTTAAGTAGTCAGGCTTATCTATCTTTTCCTTTATAGTTGTTGCTTTTTGTGTTCTGTGTAGGACTCATTGCCTACCCCAAAGTCATGAAGATGCTTCCTGTGTTATATTCTAGTAGCTTTTTTGTTTTACCTTTTACATTTAGATCTCCAATTTCCTGGAGCTGATATTTGTTTATAGTATGAGGTAGGGGTCAAATTTCATTATTTTTCCATGTAAATATCCAATTGACCAGACAATGTTTACTGAAAAGACTTTTTCCCTTTCTCTATAATGCTACCTTTGTTATAAATCATGTGTTGCCATATCTGTGAGTCTATCTCTGAACTTTATTCTGTTCCATTGGCTTGTCTACCTTTGTCCCAATATCACACTATAAAAGTACTGTAGTCTATAATAAGGCTTATTTGGCAGAGCAAGCTCTCCTGCTTCTTCTTGATAATTTTCATATAAATTTAATTTATTTTATTATAACTATTTTTCATAAATTTATTTTTAAATTTTTGGCTGCGTTGTGTCTTTGTTGCTGTGCACGGGCTCCTCGTTGTGGTGGCTTCTCTTGTTGCAGAACACAGGCTCCAGGTACACGGGCTTCAGTATCTGTGGCTTACGGGCTGTAGAGCGCAGGCTCAGTAGTTGTGGCACATGGGCTTAGTATCTCTGCGGCATGTGGGATCTTCCCAGACCAGGGCTCAAACCCATGTCCCCTGCATTGGCAGGCAAATTCTTAACCACTGTGCCAGCAGGGAAGTCCTTATATAAATTTTAGAATCAGCTTATTAATATTCACACACACATAAAAATAACTGCTGACATTTTGATTAAGGTTAAAATAAAGTTATACATCAGTTTCTGGAGAATTAACATTTTGGAACAGTCTTCTAAAAAAGTTTGATTTTTTAATTTGTGCAAGTAGTCTGCTAGGTGCTACATAGTTTAAAAAATATGTAGACTTATTAAGAAATACATTGTTTAATGTGGGAGCTAGAACATTTCTGTAAATAATTTCTACAAAGTAGAATTCAGCAAACAAGAAGAACAAATAGGAAGCTCAGAAAAAAGTTATAAAACAGTCAAAAAATACATAAGTGGTATTGATTCAATAGAAATTAATTGTTGGATCCTTGGAAGTAGATGTAACCTATCGAGATAGTGATAGAATTAGACCATGCCTCCATTGAGAGAGAATTCTGGATTCAACAAAGCTCTAGGAACCTAGGCAAGAGTTTGTGAATCTCCTTCCTTGCCCTCCATAGGTCTCAGCTAGCCTTAAATATTTTATAAGCAGGGATCCAGAATTTTTTTCCTCCATAAATTGAATCATTTTCCTCTCTATCATCTGTAAAAGAATTGAGCTTTCTTCATTGATTTCTGGTGCCATCTTTATTGGATAATAAATTCGCATATATGAGTCTTTCTCAGCACTCTACTGTCTTGTTATGGTATAATGCCAGTACGAGTGTCTTTATTTCTTTGGTTTGTATTTTTTAATATCTAATATCACCTTATTTTTCAGATCCAAGGTTTACTTAGCCTCTGGAGTATTTTTGCTTTTTTTGTTTTTATTTCCCTGTGTCTCTCTTATTGCTTTTCCTCCCTACCAACTTGCTTACTCACTCCCTTCTCTATCTTTCCTTGACCCCATACTTTTCCACATGATCTCTGTTTATTCTTTTTCCACTTTTTTATAATTAATTAAATAGTATTAAATATATAACATGAAAGGTAAAACTATTTAAAAAGGAAATTTTTGAATATTTAAACTTTTTAAAGAGAAAATCTTTGTGAAAAATAGATAAAGAAAGATAACTTACCTTAAACTCCAAAAGTAGGAGCACGAAGTCTACCTCAAGGAAGTTGTCAGCGGAAACCTGGATAGCAGTGGAGAAGAGCTTAGGCCCAATGGCGACTGTGGAAGCAAGCAGCAGCAATGGGAAAGGGCAAGGGGGTCGAGACCTCAGTTACCTTTTACTGATTGGAGGAGGTGGCAAAGCGCAACTCCCTGAAGGACATATGGCTGGTGATCCACGGGCAAGTCTGTGATGTCACCTGCCTTCTTAACGAGCTTCCTGGTGGAGAAGAGGTTCTGCTGGAACAAGCTCGTGGAGATGCAACTGAAAGCTTTGAAGATGTAGGCCGCTTGTCTGAGGCCAGAGAAGTGCTCAAGCAGTACTATATTGGTGATTTGCCTCTGAATTACATTAAACCTGGAAGTGGGGGACTTCCCTGGTGCTCCAGTGGGTAAGACTCTGTGCTCCCAATGCAGGGAGCCCGGGTTCAATCTCTGGTTGGGGAACTAGATCCCACATGGATGCCTCAACTAAGAGTCCATGTGCTGCAACTAAGAAGCCCTCATGCATACCATAACTAAAGATCCCATGTGCTGCAACTAAGACCTGGTGCAGCCAAAATAAATAAATATTTTAAAAACAAAGAAACGTGGAAGTGGCAGCAAGCACCCTCCAAAAAGCAACACGTGCAAAAGCTGTTGGTCGTATTGGATCTTCCCCATCATAGGTCATATTCTCTTAGGTATTCTGTATCGTTACTACACAGCGGAGAGCTAATCCTCCCAAGGAGACCTTGTTTAAATCTGGAAAGCATATCCACTTGGGAATGAGGACTAGAGGCTTGTTTGGAGGTTGAAGCAGTGCCTTCTCTAATCCTGCTAATTGTACTCTTACCCTTCGGAACCCAGACTGTTGGCCAGATATCCACCTCAGCCCTGGGCCAATGTCCAAGTCATTTCTTAGAGCCTTACTCTCAAAGCACCTGCTCATTGTTCTGTGTCCTTGCCGTTGTTCCCTCTCTTTATTCTTTTCCGTGGGCACCTTTATGTTTCAAAATTTCTTTTGTAATTACAGTCCACATGTCCTAGTGACATTGCCCTTTGGTAAAATTGCTTTCCAGTACTTTGAATTCATATTAGACATACTTAACAGGGCATCACACTCTGGTTTTGAAGCTTTTCTTTTTCCCTTTTTCTTTTAAGTAAATATTGTTAAAAATAAATAAATAAAACTCCAAAAGTACAAACCATACAGCAAAAACATGAACTGGAAATACATCAGAATTAAGGATTTCTGCTAAATGAAGGACACAATAGATAAATTTAATGCACAGTAGACTAGAAGATACTTGCTAATTAAGAGGAAAAAGTTAGTGACCCCAATAAAAATACCAATAAAGGTTAACAAGACTAAAATGCTAATAAGCCCACCAGATGTTCATACTTATTAATAATTAGAAATGCAAATGAAGGCAATAACGAAATATCACTTCACTTATTAGGCTAGGAAAGTAGAAAGCTGGGTAATGACAACTGTGGGTGGGGACAAAGAAATTCTTATGCACTTTTGGTGAAAGTATACAGTGGTGTTGCCTTTCTCTACAGCCATCTGGTACTACTTAAACAGGTATACATATGCCCCACTTTGGGGTATATATCTAAAATTGAAAATAATGCAAAAGGATAAATACTTCATGTCTTTCAAATGTCATACCAGTGTATCATCTATCAGGTCCATTTGAGGATTAATTATCTTGGGAAATGTATCATTGTTTCACTTACTATTTACTACTCATTAGGGACCAGGTTCTCTTAAAATTAGATGTTAAATTTAAAAAGATTGATAAGTTGCGAATGATTCGTCTGGTGGAAAAGGTAGCTGAAGGATATGGTTTTATTATCCTATAACACAGTAACTCGTTTTTGTATCCAACTTAGTGATGTTATTCCTGCATTCTTTAGGGTACCATATGAACTCAGTCTCTCCTAGATAATTGGAACTAGCTTGATCATTCCTCTGGCCCTCTCATTAATGAGTTAAATAAATCTTTAAAACATGCTTAGCATATTCTGTTTCATTGGTTTATGTGATTGTCTTTATGCCAGTACCATACTGTTTTAACTGCTGTAGCTTTGTTTTATACTTTGAAATCAGAAAGTGTGATACCATTAGCTTTCTTACACTTCCTAAAGATTATTTTTAGCTCTTCCAATTTTTTTTCTATTAATATTTCTGTAAAAAATGCCTTTGGGATTTTTATAGGGATTGCGTTGAATCTGTAGATTAAATTTTAACAGTATGAACTCTTCCAGTCCACAAGCACTTGATCACTTTCCATTTAGTGTCATCTTTAATTTCTTCAATGTTTTATGGTTTTCACTGTACAAGTCTTTCATCTCCCTAGTTAAGTTTATTCCTAAGTATTTAATTCCTTTTGATGCTATTATAAATGGAATTGTTTTCCTGATTTCCTTTCAGATTGTTTATTGTTAGTGTATAGAAACACTATAGTTTTGTATCCTGCAACTGAAAACTAAATTTGTCTAATTCTGACAGTTTTTATGTGGAGCCTTTAGGGTTTTTTCTATGTCATTTTCAAATAGGGACAATTTTACTTCTAAGTTTGTTGAGAGTTTTTAATCATGAAAGGATGTTGAATTTTATGAAATGCTTCTTATCTATTGAGATGATTGTGTGATTTTTATCCTTTATTCTGTTAATGTGGTATATCACATTGATTTTTGTATGTTGAACCATCTTTGCATCCTACAGATAAATCGTAGTTGGTCATGATGTATGATCCTTTTAGTGTGCTGTTGAGAATTTTTGCATTTATATTCATCAGGGATGTTGGCCTGTAATTTTCTTTTCTGTGACTTCCTTGTCTGGGTTTGGTCTGAGGGTAATTCTGGCTTCATAAAATGAGTTTGGAAGTCTTCCCTGCTCTTCAGTTTTTTTGGAAGAGTTTGAGAAGGATTGGCATAATGTGTGGTAGAATTCACTAGTGAACCTCCCAACAAAGAAGAGCCTAGGCTTTTTATTATTAATTCAGTCTCCTTACTAGTTATAGACTTTCTATTTAGACTTTCTGTTTCTTCATGACTTTCTATTTCTTCATGATTCAGTCTTGGTAGGTTGTATGTTTCTAGGAATTTTTTCGTTTCCTTCAGTTTATCCAGTTTCTTGGTGTATAATTGTTCATAGTATTCTCTTATGACAGTTTTTATTTCTGTTATATCAGTTATAATGTCTCTTTTATTTCTGATTTTATTTGAGTCTCCTCTCTTTTTTTCTTAATCTAGCTAAAAGTTTGTCAATTTATCTTTTCAATAAACCAACTATTAGTTCCATTGATCTTTTCTGTTGTTTTTCTACTCTCTATTTCATTTATCTCTGCCCTAATCTTTATTATTTCCTTCCTTCTGCTAACTTTGGGTTTAGTTTGTTCCTTGAAATGTAAAGTTAGGTTGTATATTTGCAATTCTTCTTTTTCAATGTAGGAAGTATAAAATTCCATTTTCATACTGCTTTTTCTGCATCCCATAAGTGGTTTTGTTTGTCTAAAGATATTTTCTAATTCTTTGGGCCATTGGTTGTTCAAAAGTGTGTTTTTAATTTCCACATATTTGTTAATTTTCCAGTTTTCCTTTTGCTGTTGATTTCTAGTTTTGTTCCATTGTAGTCAGAAAAGATACTTCATATGATTTCCATCTTAAATTTCTTAAGACTTATTTTGTGAACTAACATGTCATCTATCCTAGGGAATGTTCCATGTATGCTTGATAAGAATATATTCTGCTGCTGTTGAATGGAATATTCTATATATGTCATTTAGGTTCATTTGCCCTATGGTATTGTTCAAGTCACTTTTCTTTCTTGATTTACTGTCTGATTGTTCTATCTATTATTGAAAGTAGGCTGTTGAAGTGTCCTGCTGTTGTATTTTTGTCTATGTCTCCCTTCAGTTTTGACAGTGTTTGCTTAATATACTTAAGTGCTCTTATATTGGGTGCAGGTATGTTTATAATTGTTATAGCTTCCTGGTGAATTGACCGTTTTATCATTGTATAATATCCTTGTTTGTTTTTTGTGACAGCTTTAGCTTAAAGTCTGTTTTAGCTTAAAGTCTATTTTATCTGATGTAAGTATAGCCACCCTTGCTCTCTTTAGGTTACCATTTGCATGGATTATCTTTTCCCATCCCTTCACTTTCAGCCATTATCTGTGTTCTTAAATCTAAAGTGGGTCTCTGGAGGACATCATATAATTGGATATTGTTGTTTTCTCCATTCAGCCAGTCTCTTTTGATTTGAGAGTTTAATCCATTTACATTTAAAGTTATTATTGAAGGATTTACTATTGCCATTTTGTTCGTTGTTTTCTGTTCTTTTTGTAGTTCTTTTGTCCCGCTTTTCCTCTCTTGCTGCCTTCCTTTTGTTTCTTTGATTTTTTGTATTGATATGCTTTGAATCCTTTTTATTTTTCTTTTCTGTAATCTCTATAAGGTATCTTCTTTGTGGTTATCATTGGGCTTTCAAAAATATAACAGTATGTTTTAAGTTGATAACAATTTAACTTCAATCACATACAAAAACACTTTTACTTCTCACTACCCACACTTTGTGTTATTGACATTGTACTCTTCTGGTACATAGATATGTTCACCAACCAGGAAGCTTCCCCCAATCCTTGCCAAGTTTTGTACTGGGGGTGTCATTATGTGGGGAGTGGTGACCAGTCCCATCCCTTGAAACTAAGGGTCCATTGTGAATCACCTCCCTATCATAAATTCAGGTATGATCAAAAGTCACTTGTGAATAACAAAAGACAGTCTAGTGGTTTTTGAAGTTCCAGTGGTTTTTGAAGCTCTGCCAGGAACTGGAAACAAAGACCAGATGTATTTTTTGTATCACAAGTATGTATATTTTCTGTTAATTCTTTCTTCTCAGTTCAGTACCCATGCCCACAGCTATGCTGGACGTTCCTGAGTCCAGATTTTCTCTGGTTCCATTTTTCTAGATTTCTAGTTTTCTGTGAGAATGAACAACTATAATCATCCTGTCCTGTGGGATGGGGAGGAGATACAGCCTTTGAATTCATCCTTCAGCTTTTACTGTTCTCTGCACTCCACTATTAGAAGTGCCTGATGCCTCCAGTTCTTGTGCATTTGTAGGGATTTGCACCATGAATCAGTACTGTGGAATTTACCCACTGTTGGCTCAATTTGATATTCTCCAGTCTGCAGTCACTTATCACTCATCCATTGGCTTTCCAGTTTCCAAGTTTTTTTTTTTTTTTTTGTGGTATGCGGGCCTCTCACTGTTGTGGCCTCTTCCGTTGTGAAGCACAGGCTCCGGACGCGCAGGCTCAGCAGCCATGGCTCACGGGCCCAGCCGCTCCACGGCATGTGGGATCTTCCTGGACTGGGGCACGAACCCGTGTCCCCTGCATCAGCAGGCGGACTCTCAACCACTGCGCCACCAGGGAAGCCCCAGTTTCCAAGTTTTATTGCTACTGTTTCTTCTCCAGTATCTTTTGTCCTAGTGGGGTTTTCCTTTCCCCTTGTTAAGCTTTTATTATAATTTTCCTGTGGATTCGTGAACAAGAATTGGTAAATTTACATATACTGTGCCATTTTTAACAGAAATTATGCCCCCCTTTTATTAAAAATACAGTTGACCCTCATTACTCACAGATTATTTATGAATTCACTTATTCCCTAAGATTTATTTGTAAGCCCCAAATCAATACTTACAGTGTTTTCATGGTAATTAGCAGACATATGCCGAGCGGCAGAAAATGTTGACATGGAGTTCCTGTTTTCTCACAGAGAATGTTTCATTCTTACTCTCTTCTTTCTAACACTCAAGGTTCCTCCCTTCTTAGTAACTGCCATGACTTGAAGATTCCATTTCTCTTTCCCAGCATCAGCATCACAGAATTCCAAGGCAAACTATTTTCAGTGAATCCCCTACATACATGAGGCTCTATTCACAGAAGAAATTTACGTGTCCTCCATTCTCACCAGTTTCATTCAGCACCCTAGACTTGTTGAGGGCTGTCCCCCAGTGTGAATTTGCCAACAACATACCCTTTGCTTAGAGCTGCTGACCCTCTCCCACCCCCACTTATACATTTCAATACATTTATTCCTCAGTAGTCCTATAGGTATGACAGTTATCCACAAATAACAAAACATATAGTATGACGCTCTGTGTATGAGTATATGCTTATATAAATGTATATATGATTAGAATCACTGTTTAATGTGGAAGATGGCCCTGAATAGTGTGGATTCATTGAAGTTGCAGGTGATTCTGATCCACACCAGGATTATAGAGTCATCTACTTCCCTAATTAACCCACTTCAACTTCCTCTGTTGCTTCTCCTTAATGTCTGTGCTTTTCTTATCAATTTTACAAATTGCCTAGCCATATTTGGGAACTGTCTAAGCATTTACTTTCCCGAATATTTTCAGCTTAATCTTTGCATTTCTTTTTCAGAAGTTTAACCTTTCCCAGCATAGGAAAAATGAGCATATGCCTTTTTATTTTCTTCCAGATCTGGAATCCATGTGTGAGACCAAGTTACTCTCTCTAAAGAAGAGACATTTTAGTCAAGTGATGTTTACCCATGAAGACATACCCACTTTTATTCAGCCCACGTTTCTTATTCCACATCAAAAAACTATTAATGAAGAGAAGCCCTGTGAATGTAAAATATGTGGAAAGGCCTTTAATCAAAACTCACACTTTGTTCAACATCAGAGAATTCATTCTGCTGAAAAAAACTATGAATGTAAGGAGTGTGGGAAATCCTTTAGTCGTGGCTCACTTGTTGCTCGACATCAGAGGATTCACACTGGTGAAAAACCCTATGAGTGTAAAGAATGTGGCAAGGCTTTTAGTTGTAGTTCATATTTTTCTCAACATCAGAGGATTCACACTGGTGAGAAACCCTATGAATGTAAGGAATGTGGAAAAGCCTTTAATTATTGCTCAAACCTTAATGATCATCAGAGAATTCACACTGGTGAAAAACCCTATGAATGTAAAGTATGTGGAAAAGCCTTTACTAAGAGTTCACAACTTTTTCCACATCTGAGAATTCATACCGGTGAGAAACCTTATGAATGTAAGGAATGTGGGAAAGCCTTTACTCAACATTCAAGGCTTATTCAGCACCACAGGATGCATACTGGTGAGAAACCTTATAAGTGTAAGGAATGTGAGAAGGCCTTTAGTAGTGCCTCAACACTTACTAACCATCACAGAATTCATGCCGGCAAGAAACTCTATGAATGTAAAGAATGTGGAAAGGCCTTTATTCAGAGCTCAGAACTTATTCAACATCAGAGAATTCATACAGATGAAAAACCATATGAATGTAATGAATGTGGAAAGGCTTTTAATAAAGGCTCAAACCTTACTCGACATCAAAGAATTCACACTGGTGAGAAACCTTATGACTGCAAGGAATGTGGAAAAGCCTTTGGTAGTCGCTCTGACCTCATCCGCCATGAAGGAATTCATATTGGATAAATGATAGGCCCTTATGACTGTAAGGAGTGTGGAAAGGCCTTTGGTAGTCACTGTGACCTCACCCACCATGAAGGAATTCATATTGGATAAATGATAGACCCTTTTGATAACCTTTATAATAATATATTTTAAAACAGGTAATGCAAAAAATAAAAAATCCGAGATAATGCATGATCAAAGTTCCTCTCTGTAGTAGTTTTCTAGGGCTACTATAACAAAGTACCAAGTACCACAAAACTAGGTGGCTTAAAACAACAGAAACTTATTCTCTCCGTTTTTGAGCCTTGAAAACCACAAAGTTGTTGGCAAGGTTGGTTCCTTCTGGGGCTCTGAGGAAGAATCTGTTCCGTGCCCTTCTCCTAGCTTCTTGTAACAGTGATTTTTGACATACCTTGGCTTGTAGACGCATTGTCCAATCTCTGCCTCCATCTCCACACTGTGTTCTCTCTGTGTCTCTTCTCTCATATGGACACTGGTCATATTGCATTAGGGATCACCCTAAGGACCTCATCTTAACTTGATTATATGTGCAAAGACCTTATTTCCATGTAAGATCACATTCACAGATACCAGGTGTTAGGACCTCAGCATATTTCAACCCGTTACACTCTGTTAACACTATTTTTTCTAAAGTATTTGTAATTTTATACATAAAGTTAATCAAATGTATTTTAAAATGTGAATTCAAGGTCTAAATTAAACTCCCTTTTCCCCCCAAAAAGATTCTATCCCAAAACTACTTATTCCATAATTCCTTCCCATTTATTCTCTGCTTTGATTATATAGTTTGTATTAACTTATGTTTTAGGGCCGTCTTTTCTGTATCTGTGGCCTACCAAATTACACTGTAAATTGTGTTACATAGGCTATCTATCTTTGAATTCATGGTGGAATTATAACAGGGTTTTTGAAGGCAGCTGTATTCTTTTTTCCTTTTGTAAAATTAATATTTTCTTATTGTAAAAAAAAAAAAGGACACCAAGAAAAAAATAAAGATTATTTGTAAGCCTACCAAACAGAGATGACTACTTCAAATTATCACAACATATCCTTACAGGCTTTACTTAGTGTAATTGTGACATGCATGCTGTACCATAACCTGCTTTTATCATGCTACTATTTCAGCAAGTATAGATGTTTATGTATCATTCCTTTTAATGGTATCATAATAATCTTTTCTGTGATTGACTGTCATTTTGCTAAATAACTACCAAGAAACATTTTGGTGCCTGTTTAAACTTTGCAGTTATAAAAGTTGCCTTCTAAATGCAACTTTAGTACTTTTTTTGTTTGAAACTTAAAAACATTAAATATCAGTGCTGAAATAACTGATGAACATTTTCTTCCTATAAAAAATTGCCAATAACTCCCAATTCCCTCATAATCACTATTACAGATTTGTTTTTATCCTTTGAGACTTTTTTTAAAATTTTATTTTTTTTTTGGCTGTGTTGGGCCTTTTTTGCTGCATGCGGGCTTTTTCTCTGGTTGCAGTGAGCGGAGTCTACTCTTCATTGCGGAATGCGGGCTTCTCATTGCAGTGGCTTCTCTTGTTGCGGAACATGGGCTTCAGGTGCATGGGCTTCAGTAGTTGTGGCGCACGGGTTTATTTGCTCCACGGCATGTGGGATCTTCCTGGACCAGGGCTCAAACCCATGTCCCCTGCATTGGCAGGTGGATTCTTAACCACTGAGCCACCAGGGAAGCCCTATCCTTTGAGACCTTTTAAAAAAACTTTTTTACATGCATGCACATGCAACCAAATAAGTAAATGCTTGTAGAAAAAGTGCTGCTTTATAATTTTTTTTGTATAAATATATACTGATGATGTGTGTCTTGGATTGCTGTAAGGATAAATGAGTTAAGTGTAAAATGGTTGGGACTCTTACTAATATATAGTAATTAGCTGATAGTTATCCAACGTTAGCAGTAATATTTTCACTGTTATTATTAGTGGAAAGGACTTTTACCATGTTTCATCATGTTCACACCTCAATTTATATCAAAGAATTTATAATGAAAAAAGACCAGTGGGTATAATGTTTGTAGAAAAGAATCTCACCAACACTCCTTATTCAGCATGAAGTTTAAAAAGAAAATTAAAATCCTAAGTAAACTCAAAGACAAAGAATGGGTGAATAAGCCTACATTCACACCTCATATTTCATGCTGCACAATTTCATACCCATCAAAAAAACCTATTTATAGTAGTTGAAAACACATCTGTCAAAAAAGAGCAAAACATGAAATATCAATAATCACTTCCCCCTCAAAGCAGAACACATGTAGGTCACATTCTTTTCCAGAATGGGAAAAAAAATATGATAGCCAACAATATCTGAATATTGATAACACCCCTCCAAATATTAGTTAAGAAGGAAATCAATCCCTGAATTATGTATATATGAAAATAAGCACATTATGTAGAAAAATGTTGAGGGTTGACAGGCAGACAGATCTGTATTTAGATTAAAATGTATAGCCTAATAGGCATGTGGATATTAAAACATGAAGAAATTATTAATAGGGAATTCTCTGGCAGTCCAGTGGTTAGGAGTCCACGCTCTTACTGCTGAGGGCTGGGGTTCAATCCTTGGTCAGGGAACTAAGATCCCACAAGCTCCATGTAACAGCCAAAAGAAAAAAAATTATTAATAAGTGAACTAAATGTACAAGACAAAATGCTAGAAAAATAAAAGCAAACTAAATCCAAATATAGAAGAAAAGGTATCAGTAAAAAATAAAAGGCAAAAATACTTCAAGGAAAAAGTAAAATTATTTCTTTGTCAGAAAAAATATATATAGATACAAGCATTGCTAATTCTGATGGAAAAATTAGAAGACAGATGAATACATAAATTATATATGGACATGATGATGTTTAGAGATTAATGTATTTACTAATAACTGGAAATCAAGCAAAATATGTGATATTTGTAGGAAAATGTAATGACAGAATTAACTCCAAAAGATGTAAACCCTTAATAGACCCAAACAACGCAGAAATAATATTTTGATGTAATCTCTACTTAAAGAGATCACCAAGCCAGATCATTTTATGGGCAAAATCTATCAAATATTCAAGGAATTTACAAATCAAATGAGATAAAAAGCTTGTTCTGTGAGTTTCACATAATCCTGATGTAAAAAATATAATAATTTGAGTGTCATATAGTACTAAGTCTGCAAACATGAAAATTTATTTTAGCAGTCTATTAAAAGAATACAGATACTCATCATAATCTGAATCCATTACCTAAACTCAGAAATCAAATACTTTCGATAAAAACTTACCATCAGGGCTTCCCTGGTGGCGCAGTGGTTGAGAGTCCACCTGCCGATGCAGGGGACACGGGTTTGTGCCCCGGTCCGGGAAGATCCCACATGCCGCGGAGCGGCTAGGCCCGTGAGCCATGGCCGCTGAGCCTGCGCGTCCAGAGCCTGTGCTCTGCAACGGGAGAGGCCACAACAGTGAGAGGCCCGCGTACCGCAAAAAACAAACAAACAAAAATTTACCATCAAACTCTAAGGGGTCAGTAGACTAATTCAGATCATTGCCTGTTTTCATATGGCCCGCAAGCTAAGAATGGTTTTTACATTTTTAAGTGGTTGAAATAAAATGAAAAGAAAAATAATATATTGTAAAATTATATGAAACTCATTTCATTGTTCATAAGTAAAGTTTTTAATACATAGCCACATGTATTCACTTACATATTGTCTTTGGCTGCATTCACACTAAAACAGAGTTGAGTACCTGTGACAGACTAAGTGGTTTGCAAAGCCTAAAATTTTTTTTTTTTTTTTTTTTTATTGCGGTACGCGGGCCTCTCACTGCCGTAGCCTCTCCCGTTGCGGAGCACAGGCTCCGGACGCGCAGGCTCAGCGGCCATGGCTCACGGGCCTAGCCGCTCCGCGGCATGTGGGATCCTCCTGGACCGGGGCACGAACCGGTGTCCCCTTCATTGGCAGGCGGATTCTTAACCACCGTACCACCGGAGAAGTCCCTAGAATTGGATTTTTAATATATTCTTATATATTCACCATTTTACATATGTCAACATACATGCAACCTGATCTCAAAGTGAGTTGTTACCCTATCTGCTGTGATGTCACTGCTATCATCATTACCATTCTGTCCACATTCCAAATATTTAGCGATCCAGAAAACACCAGTCACCTATAGTTTAATGCATCTCACCATTGCCATGCACTTTGCAAAATATTTTGTTAAAAACAAAACAGTATGTTACATTCTATAATAAAATGAATGTGGATATAATGAGTGACTTTAGGAGTTACCTCCACATACTATGTCTGCATCTTAGCAATAGCCTTATAATCCCACATCCTATAAGGCACAGCAACATATTAACTGTGCAGTTAAAAAAAAGAGACAGAACTCCCACTTAAGTGGTTTATCCAAGTATGATCCAACTAATTTGAACATGAAATCCTATTTGCTCCTAATCGCTCATAACATTTTTGGTAAGTGTATATGTTTGGGAACTGTTTGGGTTTTTATTTTGTTTTTTGGCTAAAATCATGAATCAAAGGATGAAATTAAAGAAATCATTACAGGTAAGCTAGGAATTTGGGGATGGAGTATTTTCCATCTCCCTAATATCAGGCACTACAGGATGCTGGATACAACTGTAGGCCATCAAAAGTATTAAGATCGCTGATAAAGGTAAATACATGGATAAATATAAAATCAGTATTAATGTAATTTTGCATAAAATAATTGTAAATCTAGGTTAAAGTATACACAATATATAAAGATTTAGTTTGTGATATCAATAACATAAAGAGAAGGAGCCAACTGTAAAAGAATAGAGCTTTAGTATGCAATTGAAGTTGGTATCAATTTTAAATAGATTGTTATAACTTTAGGATGTTATATGTAACCCCTCTGGTAACCACAAAGAAAATATTTATAGAATACACAAAAGAGGAAATGAGGAGGGAATCAAAACGTGTCACTACAAAAAATCAACTAGAGATAAGACTTCCAGTTTCTAGTCCATAATGAGCTTGGAAGTCATCAATCCATTATAACAAGTAAAAAGCAGAATGAACTGAAAATCAACTCTTCCATAGATCCATCAGAGAATTAAGGTCACAGGGTAAACTGCTGTCCACAGACAGGTGGATACAGAGAATCACAACTTACCAGAGCATAGGTACATTAGCAGAAACCTCTGTGGGAACCAGTACAGAAGATGGAAAACCTAAACTGTAATGGAAAAATTGCAGGAGGCTCAGTGTGGACAAATCTGAGAGTTAAATGCACCAAGGGGGTCTGAGTCTTTAAGAAGCCCCTGCACTTTTATGAGCTTTACCTCCAGGAGCCCAATCAAGTCCTCACTAAGTCCTCACTAAGACTGGAGAAAAATCTCCATTGTGTTTCTGGCAGAGAGAGGGGGAAAGTCGCTATTTTAAAATATTCTCTAAGCATTCTGTTCTTAATAAGGCATGCCGCAAAGAGAAACTATTGTACCAGAGCCGATAACCTACTGAGGTTTCATTAGTGTCTAACCAACCTGAGGGAAAAGAAATGCTCAGCTCCAGCCCACTCTAGCCATCCTGTCCCACCTGAGGGACGGAGGTAGACTGAGAGGCACTGGTAAAGTTCACAGTCCAGTGGCAGTTTCACCAAGACTGAAGCTTAATCACAGGACTATAGAACATAACCCCTCCCCCTACACCTTATCACCACATCACTAAAGGTCTTACCAGTGTTCCTTTTACCCAGAACATGAAGTCTAGGTTTCAAAGAAAACAACAACAGAGACAATTAATAGAAAACAGTAAAAAATATGATAGGTATTAATCCAATTATATCAATAACCACTTTACATATCAAAGATAAAATTAAAAATAGAGAAAAGGGGGGTTTCTCTGGTGGTGCAGTGGTTAAGAATCCACCTGCCAATGCAGGGGACACGGGTTTGAGCCCTGGCCTGGAAAGATCCCACGTGCCACGGAGCAACTAAGCCAGTGCATCACAGCTACTGAGCCTGCGCTCTAGAGCTCACGTGCCAGAGCTACTGAGCCCACGTGCCACAACTACTGAAGCCCAGGCGCCTAGAGCCCGCGCTCCACAACAAGAGAAGCCACTGCAGTGAGAATCCTGCACACCGCAACGAAGAGTGGCCCCCGCTCGCCACAGCCAGAGAAAGCCCACACACAGCAACAAAGACCCAACACAGCCAAAAATAAAAAATAAATTTTAAAAAATAGAGAGAGTGGAGTGGGGGCCTCCCCTTTCCCCCTTTGCCTCCTGACAGGAAAGGTTTAAGGGGGACTGAGCCCTGGGAGGCCGGGCTGGGCTTGTGGGCCGCCCCGGGGGCCCAGGCCATGGATGTACGCCGTCTGAAGGTGAACGAACTTCACGAGGAGCAGCAGCGCCACGGCCTGGACACTCGCGGCCTCAAGGCCGAGCTTGCTGAGCGGCTGCAGGCGGCGCTGGAGGCCGAGGAGCCCGACGACGAGCGGGAGCTCGAGGCCGACAACGAACTGGGGCAACCCGGGCACAACAACGAGGAGATGTCATGGACAATATTACCATGCAGAACCAATTTTATGAGATGCAGGTCATCAAGAAAGAGAACGAGTCAGGCTACGAGAGGAGAACGCTGGAAATGGACCAGCAGCAGCAGGCCTATCGCCCAGCAGAAGTGAAGACAGAGATGAAGCAAGAAGCACCCACCAGCTTCCTCCCGCCCGAAGCATCTCAACCCAAACCAGACAGACAGCAGTTCCAGAGTCGCAAGAGGCCTTATGAAGAAAACCGAGGACGGGGGTGTTTCGAGCACCGGGAGGATAGGAGGGGCTGCTTTCCTCAGCCTCCCGCTGAAGAGGATGAAGATGACTTTGACAACACCCTTGCTGCCATCGACACATATAACTGCGACCTCCACTTCAAGGTGGCCTGAGACCGGAGTAGTGGCTGCCCACTCACAACTGAAGGTTTTGCATACCTGTGGTCAGCAGCCCGTGCCAGCTATGGGGTCAGAAGGGGCCGTGTGTGCTTTGAGATAAAGATCAATGAGGAAGTCTCTGTGAAGCACCTTCCATCTACAGAGCCCGACCCACACGTTGTCCGTATTGGTTGGTCCCTGGACTCCTGCAGCACTCAGCTAGGCAAAGAGCCTTTCTCCTATGGCTCTGGAGGCACTGGGAAGAAGTCCACCAGCAGCCGGTTTGAAAACTACAGAGACAAGTTTGCAGAGAATGATGTGATTGGCTGCTTTGAGGACTTTGAATGTGGAAATGACGTGGAACTTTCCTTCACCAAAAATGGGAAGTGGATGGGCATTGCCTTCCGAATCCAGAAGGAAGCCTTAGGGGGTCAGGCCCTCTACCCTCATGTCCTGGTGAAGAATTGTGCAGTGGAGTTCAACTTCGGGCAGAGGGCAGAGCCCTACTGTTCCGTCCTGCCAGGCTTCACCTTCATCCAGCACCTTCCCCTGAGTGAGCGAATCCGGGGCACTGTCGGACCAAAGAGCAAGGCAGAGTGTGAGATTCTTATGATGGTGGGCCTGCCTGCCACCGGTAAGACCACATGGGCCATCAAACAGGCAGCCTCCAACCCCTCCAAGAAGTACAACATCCTGGGTACCAATGCCATCATGGGTAAGATGCAGGTGATGGGCCTACGCCGTCAGAGGAACTACGCCGGCTGCTGGGACGTCCTGATCCAGCAGGCCACCCAGTGCTTCAACCCCCTCATGCAGACCGCTGCCCGAAAGAAACGCAGCTATATCCTAGATCAGACAAATGTTTATGGGTCAGCCCAGAGACGAAAAATGAGACCATACGAAGGCTTCCAGCGCAAAGCTATTGCTATTTGTCCCACTGATGAGGACCTAAAAGACCGAACGATAAAGCAAAACGACGAAGAAGCAAAGGATGTCCCAGATCACGCCGTCTTAGAAATGAAAGCCAACTTCATGTTGCCAGATGTTGGGGACTTCCTGGACGAGGTGCTGTTCATTGAGCTGCAGCGAGAGGAAGCAGACAAGCTGGTGAGGCAATACAATGAGGAAGGCCGCAAGGCTGGGCCACACCCTGAAAAGCGCTTTGACAACCGAGGCGGTGGCAGCTTCCGGGGCTCTGGGGGTGGCGGCGGTTTCCAGCGCTATGACAACCGAGGTCCCCCTGGGGGCAACCGAGGAGGCTTCCAGAATCGGGGAGGAGGCAGCGGAGGAGGCAGCTACCGAGGAGGTTTCAACCTCAGTGGAGGTGGTGGCTACAACCAGAACCGCTGGGGTAACAACAGCCGGGATAACAACAACTCCAACACCCGAGGCAGCTACAACCGGGCTCCCCAGCAACAGCCGCCACCACAGCAGCCACCGCCACCACAGCCACTGCCGCCACCCAGCTACAGCCCTGCTCAGAACCTTCCAGGGGCTGGCAGCTACGCTAAGAACAGCAACATCCCTGGCTCAAGCGCCAATTACCAGCACCCCTACTGTCAGCAGCCACAGCCCTCCACAGCCGAGTTACAGCCAGCCACCTCCCTACAAGGGAGCTTACGGCCAGGGCTACACAGCTACACCATCTCCACCTCCGCCACCACCTGCCTACAACTATGGGAGCTACGGCGGCTACAACCCAGCCCCTTACACCCCTCCGCCGCCCCCCACCGCACAGACCTACCCTCAGCCCAGCTATAACCAGTACCAACAGTATGCCCAGGAGTGGAACCAGTACAATCAGAACCAGGGCCAGTGGCCGCCGTACTACTGGAACTGTGACTACAGGAGCTACTCCGGGAACACACAGGGGGGCACAAGCACACAATAGCCAGTGTGTCCTGGAGGCCCCTGCTGGCTTCCTCCACCAGCGCCCACCTTGGCCCCCCTTGTCCACCCCACCGTGTCATGTGGTGCTGGGGGATGGGTCCTCCCAGGGCTGCCTCCCCTCCAAGGGGCTCTTACCCCACACAGGGCCGGCATTTTCCTCTGGATTCAAACAGGCAACAATGACCTTTCAATTTTTATTTTTTATTTTTTTGCAGTATGCGGGCCTCTCACTGCTGTGGCCTCTCCCGTTGCAGAGCACAGGCTCTGGACGCGCAGGCTCAGCGGCCATGGCTCAAAGACTAAAGACGCCCCTTCCCTTGGTCATACAGTGAAGCTACAGGGCTGTGGGGGGGGGGCCCTTCCTGTCCTCTGGTCCCAGCCCTGCTCCAGCCCCTCAGCTTCCCAGATTCTCATGCAGTTGGTTTTAAATTCTTCCAGGAGCTGTTTTACTGTCTACTTTTCAGGATTTAAAAAAAAATCAAAAACTTAAAAACACACAAGTTTAAAAAAGCAAAACGCAGCAGGAGGAAGTGACAGATGTTTTTTGGTAATTATGCTTTTTTTTTTAATTTTTAGAATTTGTCCCTTTTTACTGTGGGTCGGCTGTTGATATTCCATCAGGATAACCATTTCTTTGCTGAGTTCAGGTGACCGAGGAAGAGCCACACCCTCAAAACAAAACACACACAAAACAAAACCACAGAATAATCTTTAACCTAACTTTTTATACAGTGTCTCAGTTTCCCATAACTTTGCACAAAACCTTCTGTGTTCAGTTGAATTGTACCTGCCTTTTGTATTTGGAGAGAGTGTGACTATTGAACTTGAAACCTTTTATCCGGGCATCTTGGTAGTTTCTGGTGGGATTAATCGGGTGAGAGGGAAGAAGGGAGTTGGGGGGCTCCTTCCTTTCAGAACATGAAGTTTCTCACTGCCTCCTCTCCAGAGGTCTCCCAGGTGCCAGACCTAAAGGTTTTTCCTACAGTGATCCTCTGATTATTTTTACTTCCCCTTGACCCATATGTTTTAACAGGACTTTAACAAACTGCACTTATTAAGAAATGTGTTTGCTCTGTCTTGTTTTGTTTCAATAAATGACATGGCACTTCCTAGCAGGAAGGAAGCAAGGTTTCAACCCTGATTAAAAAAAAAAAAATAGAGAAAAGTATAGCATGCTAACACTAACCAAAAGAAAGCTGGGGGCTTCCCTGGTGGCGCAGTGGTTGAGAGTCCGCCTGGCAATGCAGGGGACGCAGGTTCGTGCCCCGGTCCAGGGGGATCCCACATGCCGCGGAGCGGCTGGGCCCGTGAGCCATGGCCGCTGAGCCTGCGCGTCCGGAGCCTGTGCTCCGCAACGGGAGAGGCCACAGCAGTGAGAGGCCCGCGTACCGCAAAATAAACAAAAACAAAACAATGTCAAAGTGACGCCAAGAAAGAGTACAAGGTGTTAAGCTTTCAAAATCCACGTCTTCATTCAAAATTGAGTCAGGGGGAGGGGAGGGACTGAGAAGACCATGTATTAAAAAAAAAAAAGCTGGAGCAGCTGTAGTAATTTTAGAGGAAGCTGACTTCAGGGAAAATTATCAAGGATAAAGAGGGCCATTACATAATGATACAGGTGTAACAAAACAGTAGTAATCTTTATATGTACCTAACAATGGACCATCCAAATATGTGAGGGAAAAACTCTTAGAACTACAAGGAGAAATAAATAAATCCACTATTATAATTGGATTCCTTCAACACCCTTTTTTTAATAATGGAAAATCGGTAAGGACACAGTTGACTTCTAGCCCCATCAATCAACTGGATATAATTGACACCTATAGACTACTGCTTCCAACAACAGAATAAACATTCTTCTCAATTTTACAAGGAACACTCACCAAGATAAACACAGCAAGCATCTGTGGCCTTAAAACATACCTTAACAAACTTAAAAAAACAAACCATAAAATGTATGCTCTCACACCACAGTGGAACTGAACTAGAAATTAACAACAGAAAGATAGCTGAAAAACCCCGAAATACCTAGAGATTAAACAACACACTTCTAAATATCACACAAGTCAAAGAAATCTCAGAAATATTAAAATATCTTAAAATAAATAAAAATGAAAATACAGCTTATCAAAATTTGTGGGATACAGTGAAAGCAGATCTTAGAAGGAAATTTATAGCATTGAATATATATATTAGAAAAGAGGAGGGCTTCCCTGGTGGTGCAGTGGCTAAGAATCCACCTGCCAATGCAGGGGACACTCGTTCGAGCCCTGGTCCAGGAAGATCCCACATACCACAGAGCAACTAAGCCCGGGAGCCTGTGAGCCACAACTACTGAGCCCACATGCCACAACTGCTGAGGCCCGTGCACCTAAAGCCTGTGCTCTGCAACAAGAGAAGCCACCGCAATGAGAAGCCCATGCACCGCAATGAAGAGTAGTCCCTGCTCGCAGCAACTAGAGAAAGCCCACGTGCAGCAACAAAGACCCAATGCAGCCAAAAAATAAAAATTAAAAATTAAAAATTAAAAAATATATATAAATAAATAAATAAGACAGGGGTTGATGCTTCCATGTTACATCCTGGGGCACCAGCTCTGGAGGCGTCTATTGTCCCCATTTTACATGCCATAAAACTGAGGCCTGGGCTTCCCTGGTGGCGGAGTGGTTGAGAGTCCGCCTGCCGATGCAGGGGACACGGGTTCATGCCCCGGTCCGGGAAGATCCCACATGCTGCAGAGCAGCTGGGCCCGTGAGCCATGGCCGCTGAGCCTGTGCGTCCGGAGCCTGTGCTCCACAACGGGAGAGACCACACAGTGAGAGGCCCGTGTACCGCAAAAACAAAAAACAAAAAACTGAGGCCTGCCCTGGGATCCCAGAGCTTGTAAGCAGCTCTTTTTAAATCCCAACTATATATCATTTTACTCTACCCTTTACAACTAAATCTTACCTCCTCTGAGTACAAAATGAGTGCATGATTCATGACACCTATTTATACCAAGAAAAAGGACTAGAGCTTGAGCTTGTTAACTCTTGGCTTCTCCTGTGGCTCAGAACGTGGCCTTGTGCACATCACTTAATTCATTCAGGAAATACTGCCTGAGTTCCTGCTGAGTGCTGGACACTTCTAGAAGTGTGGCACACAGCAGTGAACAGGACAGATGGGTCTCAATAGCTTATGTTCTAGTTGAGCAATAGACAACGTTAAACTTTTAAAACACAGGTGAGTGCTCTAATGAAAAGACCGTATAAAGGGATGGAGAGAGATAGGGTGAGCGGTGCAGGGGCAAATCATGAAATGGTCTGAGTAAAACAATAGAATCAGTTAATTGTGATAATTAGTAGTAATTAATAGTAGAACAAATTAAACATACTTTATGCAAGGAAGAAACCCCAATATTTTATGTTTCTTTTTTTCCTCTGATACAACAGTTTAACTTTTTAAAAACTCTCCATTGGATATTTAAAATCTGTGGGCTATGTTAATGTATAGTCTACAGTATATAATCCCGTTGCGGAGCACAGGCTCCGGACGTGCAGGCTCAGCGGCCATGGCTCACGTGCCCAGCCCCTCCGCGGCATGTGGGATCTTCCCGGAGCCGGGAACAAACCCATGTCCCCTGCATCAGCAGGCGGACTCTCAACCACTGCGCCACCAGGGAAGCCCCAAGTTTAAGACTTTAAAAGGAGAACATAAATGCAATAGACCTAATGAAAAAGATAATACCTATATTTAATTTTAAAAAGGAAATATTTCTGTCTCATGATATAGTGGGATGTTTTTACTCTGTTTTCTTTGTCAATGTTTCTCTGAACTGCCTGTGGCCTTCAAGACATACTTCTTTTCTTGTATGAACAGTAGTGGTAAAACTGACTACATACAAAATTTACTTTGACTTGGAGCTCTGCTCCTATCAAGCCCACGTTATGCTAATTCCTGGTGTCACCCCAATTTGATGACAGCAAGCCAAATATCTCCTAAACAAAAGCATATGAGCGTGGGATATTTAATGATTTTATCTACTAGCAACAGCAGGTTTTTAGATTTGGATGAATTCATTTCCAGCTCTCTAAAAATGTCTATCCACTTTGTATCTAAAAGGCTATGCTAGTAAAGCAGCTGTTTGCTGGGTCTTGGATCTATAAATTCATCAGAGGCTATCCATGTCTAAAATGTCCACAATTTTTAAGCACTTCAGTGTTTGAATGTCACTTTAAGTTAACCCCTCTCAGGGAAAATGAGAAAGGTAATTTGAACTTGTGAAGTTGAAGTTAACAGTTTCAGTCAAGAAATTGAGAAAGTTCTATTTAACCAGATCATCAAACACTTCTGGAGAAACAGCATATAACTTTTGTTTTACTATAATCATTTTCTCCTTTCTCATCCTCATTCTCCAAATTAGAGAAGGACATGCTTGCCCCACACTTGGAAAATATAATTTTACAGTAAGACATTTTAACATCTTTTCTATGGTTAGCATCAATAGCAATCTGGTACACATATGTCTAAGGAGGCCATCTCCGTCCATTTCTTTAAAGCTTAAAATCTTACCAAGTGCTTCTGCATGTTTTGAAGAAATCGAGAAATAACCAAAACCTTTCATTATGAAAGCCTCAGTATTCAGATAAGCAAATCACATCCCCTTTTTTGCAGTGTTGCAGATAAAATCTTTTAATTTTCTTTTTTTATAAAGATTTTTTGATGTGGACCAGTTTTAAAGCCTTTATTGAATTTGTTACAATATTGCTTCTATTTTCCGTTTTGGTTTTTTGGCCACGAGGCATGTGGGATCTTAGCTCCCCGACCAGGGATCAAACCCACACCACCTGCATCGGAAGGTGAAGTCTTAACCACTGGACCGCCAGGGAAGTCCCTAATATCTTTTTATTTTCTTCGGTGAAAAGTTTAGGGACTGAATGGAATTTACGAAAATTACATCTACATTGTCTGCCAAATGTGCAGATAGATGAACAAAATCTAGTTATTAATTGAACAAGATATCAACACCCTTTCGTTTTATGTTTGTGTGGGTGTGGTTTCATTAAAATCTTCATAGAAATCAAGATGATGATTTGAAACTCCATTTTTCGAGTACCTAAGAACTAGGGGGAAATTTTTGTTACCATGACTCCACACACCACTTGATAAACTGTAGAAAGCTGATCATGATGGCTGGCAAGATCTGACAAAATAGGCTTTAGACTGTAAGGGACCAACATATCTTGTCAAAATTTCCCCTTTAGCTTGCCCATGGGATGTTTTAGCTGCAAGCTCTGAGTTCGAAAAATTAACTGTACTGAACTGTACCTGGTTTCACAGAGCAGTCAAAGGAATGATGATGATGTGTGTTTGGTATACCTAAGCCAATTCACCACCACTATTTTTATTGGTGTCTTTGGGGGAGCTGAAAAACCTTGACAAAGTTAAAAGTACTTACCTGTCTTTTCCCAGACTTGTGAGATTGCCATCGTGTGTACTTTTACATACCTTTCTCCCGAATACTCAATCCTGAATTTTCTCCATATTGTTCAGTATTCTCTGTTTTGGTTATTTATCTCCCTAATCCATGTGTCCTTCCATTTGTCATTAAAAGAACACATTTGGGCTTCCCTGGTGGCGCAGTAGTTGAGAGTCTCCCTGCCGATGCAGGGGAGGCGGGTTCGTGCCCCGGTCTGGGAGAATCCCACATGCCGCGGAGCGACTGGGCCCGTAAGCCGTGGCTGCTGAGCCTGCGCGTCCGGCGCCTGTGCTCCGCAATGGGAGAGGCCACGGCAGTGAGAGGCCCACGTACCGCAAAAAAAAAAAAAAAAAAAAAACACATTCACTTAAACTTTTTTTGGTCTGGGTTATGCTGGTGTTGGTATCGTAACCATTCTTTTCATTAACTAAAATCTTAGAAAACATTATCACAGTATTCACAATTGTCAGAAGTTAAAACTAGCACTACTTGATACAAAGCATGAGTTAATCCACAGGCACAGGCAAAACCAGTTACGGCTCCTAATTACAATACACTTAAGTTGCGTTACTCAGAGTGATGCATCAATGAATGATTCCTTATTGTGAACTACCAATCATGGTTATCAACATCAGCAGTCAGGGGCAGTATGGAAGGCAAAAAAATCTCTGCTGTATCATTTGACACTAAAATCTGTTGCTTTCAGCAGTTCCTATTTGGGGGCCACCATATCAGTTTTCTACTTTACCCACAACCTTTGCACCCATTGCAAAAACTGGGACTTTGCACGTCCTGAGAAGGGGTTTCCTGGGAAGCAGGTGTTTCAGTGCTAAAACCGGGATAGTCCTGGGAAAACCAGGACAGTTGGTCACCCTATAAGTAGTCTTGACTACGTCTTGTCCACCACCTCCCCTTTCCCCTACTTCCCGACCCTGCCAGAGCTGCCCTCACCCCAAGCTCAGCCAGTCACCTTCCCTCTCCTGGCAGTCTGAAATCTGGAAGGGAGACATGCCTAGCCTGGGAGCTGCCACAATATAGAAGGTTCAAGCATTCCCCAAACAGCCCTAGCTGATTATTAGATAATTCTTGTTGTCCAGGGTTTTCTTCAACCCACTCCTTACCCTAGTATTCTGGTTAACTGCCTTTTCTGCTGAAGGTAGCCAGAGTTGGTTTCTTTAGCTTTCAGACAAGAGCGTCTTCACTACTGCAGTAGTTTTGCTTTTGCTGATGTCCTTTCTATATCCTGTTGATCTGTGTCGGATCCTGGGTTCCTTGACACCAAATGGATATTCAGGTGTGGTTTAAAACTAAGATGGCTCTCGGTGATTTCCCGAAAAACAGCAAGGAGGTTGGGTGTTTGTACCTTTGCAATTGCTGAAGAGGGACTCAGCTGTGAGTTGTCAGCAGCCGACAATCCCAGCAGCTAGGGGGATGGGTGCTTTGGCCCTGAAAGGGAGAGAGATGGGTGGCACACCTCAGCATTCACTATACTTTATCTCTATTCAGTATCACATTAAAACCAAATTGTACCACTATAATATTTTAAATTGTTAGTAAGATCAGGTTTGTTTCTCTTTTTAAAGTACATAAATATTTAGGAGTTTTTGCCAGTATATATCTTCTAAGAGTTTATTCCACATATAAAGTGAACAAGCAGATATAACATTCATTTCACAACTCTTTCATTTTCCCATATTGGGCTAGGGTTTTTTCCTTCAGAACTTTTTAGGTACACAATCTGTATCAGTAATTGTTAATTTGTCTCATAATTACTAATAAGTAGAATTCTATTTTTAAACCTGCAATTATGGTAACTTACCATCAGTCACTCATCCAGTAAGAGCGGATGAATTCAACCTCTTGCATTCTGGTCTCCAAACCCAAGCTATGGGGTAGTGCTTCTCAAATTTTCATGTGAACAAGAATCATCCAGGAATCAGTGAAAATACAGGTTCTGATTCAGGAGGTCTGGGGTTGGACCAGAGAATCTTTTTCAAATAAGCTGCCATAGGGCTAGTCTGAGGACACCTTAGGAACAGTGAGGTTCTAAAGCAGGAATTAATAAATTACAGCCCACAGACTAAATCAGCCTGCTGCTTGGTTTTGTTTTGTTTTAATATTACTTATTTACTTGGCTGTGCTGGTTCTTAGTTGTGGCACACGGGATCTTTTGTTGCGGCACGCAGGATCTAGTTCCCTGACCAGGGATCAACCCCGGGACCCCGGCATTGGGAGCATGGAGTCTTAACCACTGGACCATCAGGGAAGTCCATTTGTTTTTTATGGCTAAGAATAGATTTCATAATTTTATTTTATTTATTTACTTTTTTGGCCACACTGGCAGCATGTGGGATCTTAGTTCCCTGACCAGGGACTGAACCCATGCCCCCTGCAGTGGAATTGCAGAGTCTTAACCACTGCACGGCCAGAGAAGTCCAAGATTTCATAATTTTAAGTAGTTAAGATAAAATAAAAAAGAATAAATATTTTGTGATATGAGAAAATTACATGAAACACAAATTTCAGTGTCTGTAAATAGGGTTATTAGAACACAGCCATGCTCATTTGTTTATGTAATGTCTGTGGTTGGTTTTACACTACAAGGGCAGAGTTGAGTAGTTGTGACAGACTGTAGGGCCAGGCCTGCAAAGCTGAAAATACTGTCTGGCTCTTCACCAAGCTCTAAAGCACTAAATCTGCTGTTTCAGAGATGATGAACACTTCCTAGGGAGAAAGGGGGATTAGCTGTTGAGTTCCTTCTGGTTCTGGGTTTAACAGATTTGTAAAGTCTGTTAGAAAGAAGAGGAAACAAGGTTTTGAGGAGAAAGGACAGAGAAAGTGAATAAAGAACCAGGAGGTAAAAGTTTCTTGAGATTAAAAGGGCTTTGCAGAAGGGTTTGGGTTATACAAGTGCATGCATTTGTTTAAATTCAGCAAACGTACACTTATAAAATATTCCGATTTCTTCAGCTTACTTGGAAATGAATGAAAAATTGAGAGGGACTGATGAATGGATAGATGGAAAGATAAAAAAGCAAATAGGGTAAAATGTTAATAGTGGTATAGGAGTGTTCACTCGACAATTCTTCCAACTTTTCTGTATATTTGAAAGTTTTCGTAATACAAAGTTAGAGGGGTAACGGGGAAGAGAACGTGAAGGAGGTTACAAACGGAATGATCTTGGGGTAACTTCTGAGGAACTGACTCTTGTGTAAGACATTTTTACTGACTTCCAATGGAGGACCTCCGCTTCCATTGCTCCTGCACCAAGAGACCCAGGGAATTTTAAGCATCAACACGCACAGTGACTGCCATGGCAAGGCAACTCACTCAGGTCTTAACAGATTACCCAGGACACTCCCCTCTACCCAGGGCTGGCTTCATGGGCATGCAACCTGTATAGCTGCAGACAGCCCCACACTCAGAAGGTCCCACACTTGGTTTAACACTCTGCTGTTGCTGTCTTGAAATTTGTGGTAATTTTTGAACAAGAAGCCCCACGTTTTCATTTTGCCCTAGGTCCACAAATTATGTAACTGGTCCTCCCCCAACTCTCTCCTTCCCACCTACCTGACATATCTGAAAAAACAGTGCATCTGAAGTCCCACATCAGGATGGCTCCTGATGAAAAAGCCTCTCAGACCATTAAAATATGCCAGTAATAGGTTATACTTAGAGTTTGAAAGCAGACATGGTTTTTAAATAAATTCAGGGGGACGATTTGCACATGCTTCACATGTGTGATAGGACTTTTTTTGAAGATCAGGTTTTTTACACAAATTAAGGTATGTAAAATGCATGAATACTTTCGAATATTCAAATATATAGATATTAAAAATTAAAATAAAATATTAAAATAATTGTTTATTTCATTGTAAAATAATTGTTTTAAAGATTTATTTCTTACCCTGTTACTTATTGAGATGTTATTGACATACAATAAGCTGCACATATTTAAAGTGTACAGCGTAGTAAGTTTCAACATATACATACACACGTAAAACCATCACAACCAATATTCGATCATACCCATCACCCCAAAAGGTTACTTGTGCTACTTTGTAACTCTCCCTCCCACACTGGGCAAAACTCCATCCCCTAAACAACCACTGATCTGCTTTCTATATAGAGTTTCATATAAACGGAATCATACAGAATGTACGCTTTTTGGGACTTCCCTGGCCGTCTAGTGGTTAAGACTCAGCACTTCCACTGCCGGGGGCAAAGGTTCGATCCCTGGTCAGGGAACTAAGATCCTGCAAGCTGCGCCCTGCGGAGGAAAAAAAAAAAATCTGGCTTCTTTCACTCAGCATAATTAGTTTGAGACATCCATATTGTTGTATGAATAGTTATTCCTTTTTATTGCTGAGTAGCATTCCATTGTATGCCATACTTTGTTTATTCATTCATCTATTGATGGACACTGGATTATTTCCTATTTTGGGCTATAACAAATAAAGCTGCTATAGACATTTGTGTACAGTCTTTGCAGGTGGGTCTATGGTGGTGAAGCAGGTAGCTGCGCCCATTGGCTCCCTGGGGGCAACCATCATCAAGGATATTTCTGGCAATTCCCCAATCTGTTTCCGGCCCAGTTTTTGCTTGTAGGGAGGATAGGCGACTGATACCGACCTGCTCCCATCCTTTCTTCAGGGACTCCAGCTCTGGCGCTGCCACTTCTGCATCAATACAACAGCCAGCGTCTCCTCTTAATCAACCTGTTGTCGCTCATAAGAAAGATGGCAGCGCCCTGCAACCAGTTTTTATTAGCGTTAAGGTAGGGCATCCCAGGCGCCACCATTTTGGAGGAGGTGCCAGGCATCTTACATTCTGCTTCTGGGTCCCTACACAGAAGAGGCCATGGCAAGGGGGTACCTTCCAATAAGTGCAAAAGGCACTTGGGCTCTGGCTTGATGGGGTTGGGAAAGAGGCCCTGGGTGGACAAAGGTTTGGGAAAGGGCAGGGCAAGGGGAAAGAAGCCGCAGTAAGGGGGAGTGCAGCTCTAACGGCGCTTCCAACCTGACCCATAGTCACTATGTGAGACAGTGTTTATTGTTGGTTTAAGTCAGTAAATTTTGGGGGCAGTTTGTTTTTCGGCAATAGAGAGTACACCTTCCTTGCTAGTCTCCAACATTCCAGGCACACTGCCTATTTTAGGGTCTTTGCATTTGCTGTTCCCTCTGCCCGGAATAGTTTTTTTTTTTTTGGACACGTGCATTATTAGGTCCCTCATTTCTTTCCGGTCTTTATGCAGAGGTCCCTTTGGAGGCCTTTCTCGGCTACTGTATCTAAAATTTCACTCCCCTCCTGTAATAGGGGAGGCGCAGGCACGACCTATAGCAGTCCTGCTCAGCCATTAGTCAGCACCGCAGTGGGCCTCTCCCCCTCCCCCTCCTCTGTATAAAAGGAGACCGAATTTGGACTGAGGGAAGATGGTTTTTTGAGACTCTAGTCTGCCATCTTCTTGGTCTGCTAGCTTTCCAATTAAAGTCGTTATTCCTTGCCAGAACAATTCACCTCCTGATTTACTGGCCTGTCCTGCAGTGAGCAGAGTGAGCTTGGGCTCTGTAACACTCCTACTATTTAATTAATTTATTTAATTAGTTTTTGGGTTTTCTGGCTGCGCCACATGGCATGTAGGATCTTAGTTCCCTGACCAGGGATCAAACCTGCGCCCCCTGCAGTGGAAGTGCGGAATCTTAACCACTGGACCACCAGGGAAGTCCCAACGCTCCTACTATTTTATATACCCTTTCCCTATTTACTTTTTGCTCATTGACAATTATCAGTTTCCCTTTCTGTCTGATGTATCCCCAATGCCAAGAACAGTGCCTGGTTCACGGTAAGCACTTAGAATGCACTTGTGGGTAAAGGATGCACTTCTATTTAGAGTTCAAGAACTCCCAACAAGCACATCCAGAATCTGTGGCTCACTCAGATCTCTGCTCCAGCACTAGCCTTCCTGACTCCTTCCTACTTTTCAAATCTATTTCCCTGGTGAGGTGGGTAGGTTCTAAGATGGCCTGCAATGACTTCTACCTCCTGGAAGTCTGGAAAGAGGAATCCCCCGTGTGTAATTTCTTCCCCTTGAATGTGGCTGGGAACTGTGACTTGCATCTAACCAACAGAATACAGCAAACGTGACAGGATGTCACTTGCATGATATTATTACATAAGAGTGTAACTTCTGTATTGGTAGCAGACTCCTTATTGAAAGCAAGCTGCTGTGTTGTGAGCTGGACTTTGGAGATGCCCATGTGACAAGGTACTGAGGGTAGCTCTGGCCCACAGCCAGCATGAAATGGAGGCCCTCAGTCCAGCAATTCACAAGGAATTGAATTCTGCCAACAACCATGTGATCTTGGAAGCAGCTCCTTCTCTTGCTGAGGATCAGATGAAACCACTGTTCTTGGCAACACCATGACTGTAGCCTTGTGAGACTTGAACCAGAGGACCCAGCTAAGCTGTGTCTGGACTGACAGAAACTGTGAGATAACAAATGTGGGTTGGCTTAAGCTACTAAATTTGTGATAATTTGTTAGGTAGCACTAGGTAACTAACACACTTAGGTTACCAAAGCTAGAGACCAGTGTTAACAGATGTCATACTTTTTTCTCATTACTATCTGTTCTGTGAGGAGGATGCTTTGTTTCAGGGCTAACGATTAGGTGTGTGATCCATACCACAGCTCCACCCTTGTCTGACCATCAGAATTACTGAGGATGCTTGAACCCTCTGCCAGAGCTAATCAAACAGAATCTCTGGGGCCAATATGTTTTTAAAAAAAATTCTCTGCAAAGTGTCTTGCCCAAGATATTTATTAACTACAAAGGCAGAAATGGCAGATTTAGAGTGGGGAAATCTGACATTGAGCACCTTGACCAAATGATCAAGGTTGACATCACCAATAAGATTTATCACCATCATGTACCCTCTGATATGATGCACTGAAGATGCATCACTTCTGTAATATTAATGCATAACCCAGTTAATCAAACCCCAATTCTACAAAATAACTGGCCAGTATTGTTCAAAAGTGTCTAAGTGATGAAAGACAAGAAAAGACTGGGGAGCTATCATAGTCTGGAGGAGACTAAGGAGAAATAACAGGTAAATGCAACGTGGGATCTGGACTGGATCTTGGGCTAGATGAAGACATCAGTGGGAAGGGCTATAGTTTAATTACCAGTATTATATCAATGTTAATTTCCTGGTTTTGATAATTGTATTATGGTTATATTAGATGTTAACATTAGGGGAAGCTGTGTGAAGAATATTTGGGAACTGTTTTGCAACTTTTTTATAAGTCAAAAATTATTTCAAAATAAAATCAAAAAAATCTTTACTTGAGGGGTTCTCAAAGTATTGCCTTTTGCTCTTTAGATCTACACATTTTCTTTTACTCTGGTGATATCCCAAGGACTGAGCTAGGGGAGAGGCAATAGACCAGGCCAGAGTGCCATCTTGTCAGAAAATAAAAACATTTGCAAGGCCATGTATTTCAAAACACTCTTCCCCCCTTTATTTTGTTTTTCAAATTACAAAAGTAATATATGTTTGTTAACAAGTAAAACAATACAAAGATATATAAATTTAAAAACTACTTACATTTCCATTCCCCACCAGGGTAACCAATGTTAATATCTTGTTTTATATCTGTCCCTCCACACTGTTCTCTTTGTTCGTATAAACACACACATGCATAAGTACACATATACGTGTTTTAATTAAAAAAATAGATTCATATACATTATTCTGAAATGTTCTCTTTTCACTTAACAATATACCACAAATATCTCCACAAATTAGTAGAGTTCTAGCTTCCCCCTCAAATTTCTTAATCACATATTTGACATATCATACTTGGTTCAGTTATTTACATAATTTTTCTTTGGGGCTTTCATTTTCCTTCTCTTGACTACCCCATTATCCACCTGCATCACCCACCTTCCCCGAACCCAATGTATACTCTTCTATATTTTTCTCCATGCATATAAAATCTTACACAAACATATATGATACATGTTTATCACTCATAAGCACCTAGAAGCATTTTGTAACTGATTTACAAAAACAGAGTCATTTTACACACTTCTACCTTGCTTTTTTCTCTCAAGGAAACATTGTGGAATTCCATTCAGGTCCACTAGCATAGTTTTAACTTGTCCACCTTAATGGCTATATAAACATCCTATGGAATGGATATACTATAGTTCCTTCCCTCTTCCAATTTCCCTGCTGATGGGCATTTATTTTGATTCTAGTGTTTTTTGCCACTAGGAACAATTCACAATAAATGTACATGTCCCTTATGTATTGGGGTTTTACTTCTAAGAGAAGATTGCACAAAGTGGCATAAGTATTTTAAGTTATAATAGATGTCAGATTGCTTTTCAAAAGAGCTGTAACAATTTATGTTTCTACCAGCAGTGTCTTAAGAACACCTTTTGTCCTGACAGCAAAAAGCATTCCTGCTCTTTTTCGTCAGCTTGATTGCATACTGTTATCTCATTATAACTTTAATCTGCATTCTCCAACAACTACTGAGGCTAACCATTTTTTTGATAAGCCCATCAGCCACCTGAATTTGCTCTTCTCTCAACTGTCTATTCATTCTTTGCCATGTTTTGCTATTGGGTTATTTTTTTCCTGTCAGTACGAAGACCACTCTTTCTCTGACTGGCTCTGCAAATATTTTCCCCCAAATCGTTGTTTATTGACTGTTGATGGCATCTTTTGCCATGCAAAAGATTGCACTTTTTATGTAGTCAAATATTTATTTTTTAACAGCTTTTGAGTGTCCTGGGTTGGTAAAGTTAATCTCCCCCAATTCCTAGATTGTACATGTAGTCTCCTTTCATTTTCTTTCAAGAATTTTATTGTTATTTTAAAATTTTAAATCTTAAGTCCGCCTCCAATTTTTTTTTTTGTATGGCTTGTGCTGTTGGTTCAATTTTACTTTCTTCCTGATTAAAAAGCCAGTTGTGCTAGAAAAGGTGGAGAAAATGTGCTGGTTTAATATGTTAAAGCTTTTTTAAAAAATAGTTGGCCATATTATTATTATTACTATTATTGTTTTTTGCATTGTTAGACACCAAAAGACAATGGTGATATTTAGAGTAAAAAAGTTTGGTGAATGGCATTCTACATATGTGCTTGATATTCATAATTTATTAAATTCACATTTATAATTCTAAAATATAAATAGTGCTTATTATGTGGCTCACTGTGGGACATACCATAATATACCTCTAATTTTCTTCACATATATTTTGTATTCTGTTATCATTTAAACTTTCATAAGCCAGAATGAACAAGTTTATGTTTTATAAAATATTTTCTATAATCTTTAGTATAAAATTTTCTGTCACAATTGGAGCATGACTTGCCTTATGATAAAACACTTGGTCATTAGATCAATGAGATTTCTCCTAAGGATGAATTCCTCCACATATAATGAAATAGGATCTCTTGCTCAAGGTTTTTCTACAATTTTTAGGTTTTCATTCCTATAAGCATTCTTCCTAGCATGAACTTTCTGATGTCTGCTGAGGTTTGGCTTCTGGTAGAAAGCTTTGCCACATTCGTTGCATCCATAGGGTTTTTCTCCAGTATGAGTTCTCCAATGTTTATTGAGGCATGACTTTTGACTGAAGGATTTTCCACATTCTCTGCAACGATAGGGTCTTTCTCCTGTGTGTATTTTTTGATGTACATTGAGGTATGACTTCTCACCAAATGACTTCCCACATTCATTGCACACAAAGGGTCTCTCTCCTGTATGTGTCCTCTGATGTTCTCTGCGGTGTGACTTCTGGGTGAAGGCTTTTCCACAAAAAAAACACTCAAAGGGTCTTATCCCAGTGTGTATTCTCTGGTGTTTAATGAGGGTTGACTTATGTGAAAAGGCTTTTCCACAGTCAGTGCATCCATATGGCTTCTCCCCAGTGTGACTTCTTTGATGCCTAATGAATTCAGACTTGTAGCAGAAGGCTTTCCCACACTCAGTACAAACATGGGGTTTCTCTGTAGGTGGAACCCTCTTCCGTTTGTACACAAGAGAATTGGTTACTGCTGGTTTATACATAAGTGCTGGGTTATGGCTGAAAGCTTTCTCACAGTGACTGCATTCCCAGAATTTTTCTCCATTAGGTCTTCTATCATGCTTTGTATGTTGTAATAATTTCCCATATCCATAGCACTCATCTTGCTTTTTTGAATAGTTTCTCTTAAAACCATTCAAGTCTAAATTATGGTTCACACTCTTTCCACAAGAGTCCCAGTTATTAGGGTTTTGAATTGAAGGAAAAAGATCAGTGCTCAGATGTGATATTTTCCCAAACTTATTATATTCATGGCTTCTTTCCTTGGGCAACGTTTTCTTGCTGATGAATGTACCTTGCCTCAAAAGCATGTCTTGCCGTCTTTTCTTCTGGACGTTACCTTGCCAAATGTTTTCTGGAGAAGGTACAGCAAACCTTTCCTTATGAATCTGTTATTATGACCTGGAATAAAACTATTTGAGAAATGCCCTAAAAATTTAAAGGGTGCACAGTATATGAATAGAGAGCATGAATCAGAACTAAAGGCACCAATGCAGGGAAAAGTATTATACGAGTATAGAAGATTCAGAAACTGGCACAAATGTAATGAAACATGTCATAGATGATAGAGAGAAATAATTTTGAAGATGAGAAGATATTATAGAGCAGTGGTTGGCAAACATGTTCTTAAAGGACCAGCGACTAGTTTAGGCTTTGTGGGATATATGGTCTCGGTCACAGTTACTTAACTCTCCCATTGTATGGTGAGAACACAGCCAGTATGTAAATGTAAGGAGGGTGCAGCTGTGTTCCAGTAAAACTTTATGCACAAAATTAGGTGGCTGACCTATAGGCCAAAGTTTGCTGATCTCTGTTACAGAGGAAAGGGGTTTAAATGTCATAAAGCACCTTGTTACCCAATGCGTGGTTCTCAATGGTCAGCATCAGCCTCATCTGGGAACTGATATGTAGGCAGATATGCAGAATCTTGGGCCCCACCCCCAAACCTACAGAATCAGAATCTGTATTTTAACAAGTTGCCCAGATGCTTCGTTATCATATTAAGAGTTTGACAAGCACTGTTACAGCAGTCAGAGAGTTTATGTTGAGCTAGTTAGTAATAATATAAATGGCAAGGGCTCTAAGATGAACTAGATAAAAGAAGGAATCAACGAAGCTAACTAGAATTTAAAGCAGGAACTCTTAACTTGGTATATAGAAATCTGTCCTAACTACAACTGAGCATTTCCTTTGATTATGAATGTGAACAACAAAACACAGTAGTATTAGCTCCTGTAACTGTCCTAGTTTGTGAATAAGGTATTTTCATGTCACACTATAGTTGTCACAGATTTCTCAAAATATGTTTACAATCATCTCTACTTTGAGATCATGACAATTATTTGACCTGATGGGAGATCTCATAATTTAATATATAAATAAGGAAGTATATCTACTATTATCATTAATATCATTAACATCATTAATGTTTTGATATTGCATTTTCTAGCTTTATTTTAGTAATTACTGTATTTTAGTAATTTGTATCTCATGTAATCTTAAGGGTTTTTTTTTTTTCCAATATGTAAAAAAGGGGTCTATTAGGCTTTACCAGAATGGTTAACAGTTCCATGGCACAAAAATGATTAAGAACCCCTAACTTAAAGACATTCAGGCATGAGGTAATTTGGGTCCAATTTTAGGAGATGTCAGTGGGAAATGAAAAGTAGACAGGAAGATTTAAAGTAATTTCTCAAAGGAAAACCGACAAAACTAGCACATAAGCGTAGAACAATTAGGGTGACAGAGACAGAAGCTTCAAAATGAGCTCATGGTAGCAAAACTCTGGAATGAGAAGGTGAGGTATATATATGCATGCACTTGTGTGCATGTGGGGTGGAGGGGAGGTAGCAAGTAAAAAAGAGGATGACTTCAGTTCTTGCTCGACAAAAAACAGGGATAAGTGGACATAACTGTGGAGATGATCCAGACTGGTAAAATGGGGGGTAGGGGAGCCTAGGTGGTACAAGGCGGACAAAAGGTGGCAAAATGTCAAAGAGGCCGGTTGTGAGCATCATATGGTCTCAGAAAGGATGACTTCTTTAGGGAGTTACACCATTGAGAAGAGAATCAAGTTTGGAAAACAGAAAATGCAGTAGTCCCTTGGAAGGAAAAGGCTGGGCTGCAGCCGGGGAAATAGAGGATACAGAGAACTTAGAAAGGAGGGCTGACTGGATACTATTTTTTGGCAGTTATTATATAAAATTCTTGAAAGAGGGAAAAGAAAAGTCATTGATAGCCAGGTTACAATGGTTTCAGGAAGGTTGACGAGCAGTTTCATGAAGCAAAATTCACCTCAGAGGGCACCAGAGTGTGATGGTTAAGAATACTGGTTCTAGGGACTTCCCTGGCAGTCCAGGGTTAAGACTCTGCACTTCCACTGCAGGGGGAGCGGGTTCGATCCCTGGTCGGGGAACTAAGATCCCACATGCTGCGTGGCATGGCCAAAAAATTACAAAAAAAAATACTGGTTCTAGAGCCTGACCACCTGGGTTCAAATCCCCATTTGGTCCCTTACTTTGTTATATGTTCTTAGACAAGTTTCTTAACCTTTCTGTGATTGTTTGCTCATTTGTAAATGGGGGAATAAAGGCTGGTAATAAACACCTCACAGGTATTGTAAGGGTTGAATGAGTTGATATATGTAAAGGACTGAGAACAGACCTGGCACAAAGTGAGCACACACTGAGTGTTGGCCAGAAATTCTAATGATATTGCTGCTACTACTACAACCAGTGAAAGCTGGATGGTGGTAATCTCAAAGACATTATTTTGGGGAGAAGCATGAAATGACTTGAATGTTTTTGGGGTTTATATAATATTTAATTCAATCATGTGATTATAACACTAAGTACAAATGGCATAAAGAGATCCAGAAACAGATGGCACTGACTCTTCTTGCTAAACTCATGACTCTATTGGAGAAGCAGAAGTCCAGAGGCATTCTAAAGAGTAGGTTACCAACACTCAGGATACCAGGGATTATTGTTGAGATATTTTATACAGCTGATGGGAGAGGGGCAGTTATTCTGAAAATTAAATAGAAGTGGTTAAGACAGTCCAAACTCAGGCGTCTCCTTCACTGCCCAACTGTCCCTGTTCACTTCCTGGAATTCACTGCTTCCCCGTCTGTGACTTAGGAAATTAAGCGACTCAGGGATAACTTAAGGGATTAAGGAAAGGATAGGAAGTGAGACTCTGAGTATGGCAGGCAGGTCTGGGGCATTTTACCCAAAAACTGTTAGAATAGAGAATAGGAAGGAATCGGCAAGAAAAAGAGAATCACAGAAGCTTATTTGTAAGAATGCCTGAATGTGAAAGAGAAAGTGTACTGATAACCTCAGGAGAGAGGCCAAGGATTCTGGAGAAAAGGAGATGGAGCAAGCACACAGGGAGGTGGGATGCATGGAGGCTGAAGGGTTACCAAGAAGGCTGAAGCTCTCAGAGAAATGTCTCCAGCAGCTTTCAAAGCTCTAAGCCTTTTAAAAGCTGGACCCTGAACAAAATCCCAAAGGTGCCAGCCTCCCTTAGTATGTCTTTTGCTGGATTTGTCATACTTACCCCGACAGTGGCAGCCCGAGCATGATGCCTCACAAATCCATGGTGCTTCTTCCTGCTCCAGCCTGAGGATCACATATGGTTTGGTGCCTTCATAACCTGTTCCAGGGAAATGATCCAGGCCTTGGACTGAGCTCCTTGGTCTTCTCAGGCAGCATTAAAGGCTACACAGCAGACACTGTACTTGGGAGGAGACTGTACATACACTTTGTCCAGAACTCAAAAGGAAGCAGTAATCCAGGACCACTGAAACTCAAGCCGAGCTCACTGAAGCACACAGTATAAGGGTTAGGAATACACACTGTGCAGCCAGACTGCTGGGGTTCAAATCCCGCTCTGGCTGTGCTATGTACTGCATGGGTGACACTGGGCAAGTTACTTCACCTTCTCTGCCTCAGTTCCCAAATGTGTAAAATAGTGGTACTAACAGTACCTACCATATAAGGCTCTTATGAGGATTACATGAGCTAATATTTTAAAAGTGGCTTAAACAGTGTCTGAGACATAGAAAGTATTTGGTACTTCAGAGGTTCTAGGTACTTCAGTTACTTTTAGCAACTGAAAAAGGAAAGGTGGTCATTCAAGCATAATCTAGATTGTGTGGCAGAGCTGTTCTTACCCACTGAGACGAGGTTGCTGTAGGTCTCCAGCATCACATCCCGGTATAGGGCCCTCTGAGCAGGATTCAGCCTATGCCACTCCTCTTGAGTGAAGCCCACGACCACATCCTTGAATGACACAGGTCTCTGCTGAAGATGAAATGACATTGAGTCATGTGGGGAAAGTGTAGGCAGAGGTGGATGGTTCTGACTTTTTATAATGTTCATAGGTCAGAGCTTATTACGATCATTTATCTAGGATGCCTTTTATATTCCTGGCTTTGGACTATATATGATGGGATTGGAAGCCACTGTCATTTATATTTGGGTCAACACATATTGACTGAAGACTGTGTCTGACCCAGTCCTGGTTGCTGGGGACACAGTCATGGGTGGCACCTGACCTCAAGGAGCTCACAGCCTGGCAGGGAGAGCAATATGTAAGGCCCTCAGGGTGAAAGGGTAAGAGCTGTGACAGCAGGACATCTGGGCTATGGCATGCAGAGAAGTGAATGGTCCACTAAAATTATCAGGGTCTAGTTAGGCTTCAGAGCTAAGGGATATGTGCAGCTGAATCTTCTCTGCAGAGATGGAAAAACTGCCTTCCTTGCAGAGGGAGCAGCATGAACAAAGGCATGGGGGCCAAACAGTGACTTTAAGGATGGCAAGTCACTCAGTTACAGGAGAGAGTACAGAGGCCTGTGAGTGATGAAATGATGGACTTTAAGACAATGAGAAATCTATCAAGGGAGTGGGGTGTGTAGAAAGCACACTCTAGAAGGCATGTGGTGAGCTTCTTACATTCCGTGTCAAGCTGTACGATGGTAACTCTAAGCAGACTGTGAAAAGTTAAGGAGGGACATTGTTCCCTAGAGTAATCACTAAACTCAGTGCAAAGAGGTGTATTGAAGTAAATAAAATTCTAAAAACTATTCAGTTAATCCGCACAAAAACACACACACAAGAGAAAAGAAACAAAGCAAAAGCAGATGGGACAAATAGAAAACTAAATGCTAAAAAGATATAGATCCAATCCTACCAATAATTACATTAAACTATATTAAATTATAAGGTTATTTAATACATGATTAAACACTCCAAAAAGGCAGAGATTGTTAGACTGGATAAAAAAGTAATACTGCCGGGCTTCCCTGGTGGCGCAGTGGTTGAGAGTCTGCCTGCCGGTGCAGGGGACACGGGTTCGTGCCCCGGTCCGGGAAGATCCCACATGCTGCGGAGCGGCTGGGCCCGTGAGCCGTGGCCGCTGAGCCTGCGCGTCCGGAGCCTGTGCTCCGCAACGGGAGAGGCTACGGCAGTGAGAGGCCCGCATACTGCAAAACAAAAAAAAGTAATACTGCCTACAAGAGCTACAGAACTCACAGATAGTTTGAAAGTGAATGGATGGAAAGAGAAATGTGGTGGGTGACCTGGAGCGAGAAGAAAGGAAAGACTCTGTACTAACCTAGGTGGAAGATGATGTTCACAAGTAAGACGGAAACAGTGATATAGAGAAGAACCAATGTAAAGAAGAGCAGAACCTGTACCTTAACTGGTTGTGGGGTGTGAAGAAGGTATAAGGGTAACACCCTTACCTTTGTGGTATCTCAAAGGCAACTGGGTGACACTGGTCACCATTCTCAACCGCAGCTGAGAAAAACTGCAAAAGCAAAGAGGACGTGGTGTGTTGGGGACACAAAGGGGGAGACACTCGGCAGGCAGCAGGATGGACATGAGTCATGTCAGGAACAAGAACAGGAACGGAGCTAAAGCTGTGTGAGCCATCAGCACAGAAGTGGTAGCTAAAGTTGTCACACAGTGTGGTCTCTCTCAGCAAGGAGACAGGATGAGCAGGTACTCAGGCCAGAGCCCCAAGGGACACTAAAACACAAGAGGCCAATGGCAGAAGAGTCCAGCTGGAGACCCAGAGGAGGAAGTTTGGAAAGGAGGCTCCAAAGCCTGGCAAGCTTCAGATCACACTGTCCGGGCAGTCAGTCCTCTGGTTTAGGGCACAGAGAACAAATTCTCCAAAGAGCCCAGTGCCCCGGAACCAGATAGCTGCTGAAAGACCCACAGGTACTAACCTAAGAAGGCATCTGTGATATTGTGATATATTAAGAAATATAGGGCTTCCCTGGTGGCGCAGTAGTTAAGAATCCGCCTGCCAACAATGCAGGGGACACAGGTCTGAGCCCTGGATGATCTTCTTGCCTGATTCCTGGCGCAGAGCTTCTTAAATGTTTGTAACTTCCAGAGCGACAGAAGTAATAATAGGAGTGTCTTTTATTAGTAGTAACAAGCCCGTGTCAATCATCTCAGGGTTTATACTAATGATACAACTCTTTGAGGATGGGGGCTGGTTGCCAGAGGAACCACCCAGGTATTAGATGGTTGGAACCTGTAGCCATACACTGCCCAATCTCTGGGGAGGGGAGAGGGATTTGAGATTGAGCTAATCACCAAAGGCCAATCATTTAATCAATTATGCCTAAATAATGGAATCTCCATAAAAACCCTGGAGAGCTTCCAGGTTTGTGAACACAGCCAGGAGGGTGTGCACCCCAAACTCCATGGGGACAGAAGCTCCTGTGTTCAGGACCCTTCTGTACCTTACCCTACGTACCTCTTTATCTGGTTGTTCATTTGTATCCTCTATAATATCCTTTATAATAAACCTGTAATAGTAAGTAAAGTGTTTCCATGAGTTCTGTGAGTTATAGCAAATTATCAAAACTGAAGAGGGGGTCATGGGAACCCCCAATTTATAGCTGGCTACTCAGAAGTTCAGGTGACCACCTGGGATATCAAATAGGCATCTGAAGTGGGAGGCAGTCTTGTAAGACTGACCCCCTAACTCGTAGGGTCTGCATAGAATTGGAGAATTGTTTGGTGTGGGGAAAAAACTTCTTCTACTCCTGTGAGTAAACAGGTTTTTCTTTAGTACCTAAGATATTATCTTCAAGTGACTGTATAGTAGAGAATTTAACCATGCCCAAGGAGAGGCCTGACCTTTGCCCTCAGTTCCTAGAAGTTAATCTCTGAGCCCCTGTAACATCCTCCTAGGTAAGAGTGTCTCTGTTTACCTGGGGACCTTGGGCCACACCAGATAGTCTAACAACATGATTTTGAGGGGAAGCTTTGGCTCACAGACATCAATCAGCTCAACCTCCAGAGGGGCTGGAAACTGAAGTCAGCAGTCAGTCATGTCTAGTTTACCAACCCCCAAAGAAAACTCTGGACACCAAGGCTTAGGTGAGCTTCCCTGGTTGGCAATACTCTATTGTCACACACGGTTGCTGGAGAATTTTGCACTGCCCACACTCACTGGGAGAGGACACATGGAAGTCCTGTGTGTGGAACTCTCCTGGACTCTGCCCCAAGTGTCTCTTTTCTCGGCTGATTCTAATCCATATACGTCTGCTGTAATGAACCCTAACTGTGAATATAATATTCTGTGAGTCTTCCTAGCGAATTATCAAACCCGAGGGTCTTGGGAACCTCTCAACTTACAGTTGCTGTCAGAAGTGAGGGTGGTTTTGTGGACTGCTGTCCACTGCTTTACAGTCACTGACAGACGCAAGAGGCAATGGAGCAGATCAGTTAAAAGTATGAACTTTGGGGCAGGACTGCTCGAGTTCAAATACAGGCTCAGCCACTAAATGAGTGACCCTGGGAAAGCTCTTTAACCTCTCTGTGCCTCAGTTTTCTCATCTGTTAAATGGAGATAATAATAGTGTGTGTCTCTTAGTTATTATATTATGAGGTTTAAATGAGTTAACATGTGTAAAGCCTTTATAAACTGTGCCTGGCATATGACAGCACAATATAAAAGCACCTATTTTAAGTAGAAAAAGATTGTAAATCATTATTTAAAAATCTGTTAAGAATGGGAAAACAATTCTAAAGGACAGAGAAAAAGGTGGGGGGGGGCACCCAGGACCTGTGCCTGGGTGTCAGTGGGGTGGAGAGCCCTAGTGCACCACACAGTGCCAGTGGCACTGGCCCACTGTCTCTGGGAGTGGCCGCAGGGAAGAAGCATTGATAGGGCCCCACAGAGGTGAAAGGGCTGAGAGCAGCCACTCTCCACTCTCAGGAGGCTGTAGGTTTCCTTGAAGAATGCTGGGTCCTAAGGTGGTGAGACAGGAAGGGGGCAGGGCACAACCTTTAAAAGAATGACAGCCACTGGGGACACGACATAAACTGGTTAGAACCAACTAGGTCCAAGATGGTGGATGACTGACTTCCACTAGACCTTGAGCCTCAGTATACCTCAGTATATGCTTATTGTAATACAACAGCAAGCTAAATGACACACCCATAGGTGCCATCAACAGTTCCAAGGTGGACCATAAAAGGCCAAAAAGTGGGTGGTGGCCCAATTCCTGGTAATCTCTGCCCCTTCCCTAAAATAGTTGGAATAATCCTCCCACTTACTAGCCTATGAGATTACCCACCCCTATAAAAACTGACAGTCCCCGTACATACCCTGGTGCTTCTCGCCTCCTGAGATGGCCCACACTCTGTCTGTGGAGTGTGTATCTCCCTGAATAAACCTCCTTTCACTTTACTGTGGCTTGCTCTTGAATTCTTTCCTGCGCGAAGCCAAGAACCCAGGGACTCACCTGAGACCTGGGATGTGACCACCCTCTCGTACCCCACTCTTTTTTCCTGCAACAGTAGCACTTGAGTAGTGGCCCAGGCAGATGGATCTGAAGGCAGGACCAAAACCAGGGTGGAGGCCATGGAAGCTGGCACGTGAGACCCTAAGACCCATGCAAAGGAGGTACCAACTAGACTCCCTCTCTGATGCCAGAACAACGTACTGTGGTAGTGCATGAGCAGCAGTCAGGCTTCATCACAGAGCACAGGACCTGGCTCAGCGACAGGTTCTGGGCAGTATTTCCCAAAAAGAGCTAACTGGAATGGGATGGGATGGGGTGGAGTGGGATAGGATAGGATGAAACAGAATGTGAGGGAATAGAACAGAGCAAAGCAGAAAAGACGTAATCCTGCACCTAAAAGGCCATGTCTTTTTCACCAAACACAGGGATGAAGAGGAGAGAGATGGAAGAAACACTGAGGCTGTAAAATCAGCAAGACTTGGTGACTGAGTGTGAGAGGTGGAAGGTGGGGAGAAGTCAAGGGAAAATCTCAGGGCCTTGGCTTGCCTGGTGGGATGGTACCATCTCCTGAGATGAGAAACAGGGAAGAGGAGACAGAAATCAAGAGTTCAACTTTGTACACGTTAAATCTGAAGTGCTCTGGGGCAGCCAGGTGCAGATGTTGGGCAAAGGGGTCTGAAGCTCTCAGAGGAGGCCTCAGCTTAGGTACAGATGTGGGAGTCACTTGCAGACGCACCAGCATCAACCTAAGAGTGGACGAAACCACCCCCAGAGGCCCCAGAGAAGGTTCAAACCCACAGGAACATCAATGTCTAAGACACTTCTTAAAAAAGAAGTGCCCTGGAAAGCTAGTTTTCTCTTGGAAATAACAATACACTTCTTCCTTCTAGCCAATGCAAGTCATGGGCTGTGTTTGTGTTTGCCTTTTTGCTGGGCTACCAGGAAGTCAACAGTTGACTCTCACTGGACTCTCCCCTTGTACATCTGTATTCCAACAAAGAATGTTCCTTGCATCATTGCTTAAAATATCAAATTTGGAAACTACCAAAATGTCCATAATATGGGGGATAGGTTAAGTATTCCATGCATATGATGGAGCATTATGTACATTATTTTTTTAAAAAAGGCATGGTTCTTAGTACTAATATGGTACAATCTTTAGGATATTTTAATTGGGAAAAAAGGGTAGAGTAGTATGTGTAATAAGTATCTGGCCATTGTGTCTATGTGTATAGAGAGGCTGTGGTATTCCACCCAAATCTCCCTGCAGTACCGAGGTTCTTCTCCCAGCTGCTAGGAGATGGCTGGCTGTTGTCGGCGTGAAACCTTTAGAGAATTTCCCTTGGCCAAAGGGAGCGACCCCACCCAAGTTTATGTCCCCTCCCTGGGGCAGCCTACAACCAATGACTGGTTGATTTCAGAATACAAAGGCCTCCTTGCCTCCATTCAGGACAACACTGAGGACCATCTCAGCTCCAGAGCATCTTATAAGATCAGCTGATGTCTCTGTTCAACAACTCCCTCTGCCCACCTTGCTTCCTTCACTGACTTACAGGTGTTCCAAGAGCCTCCCTAGTAAACTTCTGTGTGCAAATTTCCATCCCCAAGTTTGTTTTCCTGAGAACCCAGCCTATGACAAGGCATATGTGGTTGAAATGCATATATTTTTTTCTAGAACAGTTTCCCCAAGAAGGGAAAGTAGGCTCATTTTTTTGTTTTTTGGCCACGCCGTGCGGCATGTGGGATCTTAGTTCCCCGACCAGGGATCGAACCCGCACCCCCTGCATTGGAAGCATGGAGTCTTAACCACTGGACCACCAAGGAAGTCCCGAAAGTTGGCTCGTTAATGTCACACTTACCTGGTACTCAATCATTTTCTGTTGTTCTTGGAAAAAGATCTGCGGCCTGTGAAGACAGAGATGGAGGGTTGGGGAGGAGGATGGAGAAAGAGAACAGAGCTGTGAGGGACCAAGCTTGTTTTAGAACTTGCAAATTCCCTGTAAATCTTGGACAAAAACCCATGCTTTAGATCACTGGGGTAGAAGAAAAAAATGTTGCCATTCAATTCAGAATGTGGATGCACAGAAGAGACTTACCAGGAAACGAAAGTTGCTACCAAGTAAGAACTGAAAGTTATTAAAAAACAAAATCCTTAAAACTTAAATAACTGGCCTCAAGTATATTCTGGAAAAGGGGCTTCTATATCTGTAATGAAAATATTACATAAAAAACTCAAAGCAAAGTAAAATAACTGTGTAACATTAATAAAACTAATAGTTACTTAAAGTATGGTACAAATAATTACTGAAAGGCTAAACCTTGTTATTCACCCAGGAGTTTATTAAGTATTGTCATTAAAAAATAATTTTTTTTTCGGGGGCATTGTGCAGCTTGCCAGACCTTAGTTCTCTGACCAGGGATTGAACCTGGGCCACTGCAGTGAAAGCGCTGAGTCCCAACCACTGGACCCCAGGGAATTCTCTGAAAAATAATTTTTAACAGATGAGAACAAACATCCACCGTATTAGGAAATATGGAACTAAACTTGTACCAAACATTGATTAAGAATGTTCTAAGTTTTTCACTCACAGTAGTGAGAAACCTTATAAATAGGCCTGAATATACTTTGCCAATAATCTACAGCCTGGAATTGAAAATCCACATCCAGAAGCAACAAGAGCTCTCACACATGACTGAGGGGACTGTAATTTGGTTCAACCATTTTGGAAAACCATTTGGCCATATCTACTGAAGCTGAACACAGTTCCATTCCTGGATATATACTAGAGAAATACTAGAGAAATACATGAATATTGTTCAACTAACACTTGTATTAATGTAAGAATGTTCATAGCAGCTTTGATCATAGTGAATCAAAACTAGAAACTGCCCAGGAGAACGAGATAAATTGTGATGCATCCATACAATGAAATACTATTCAATAATAAAAAGGAATGAACTGCTGACATCCATGCAACAACATGCATAAATCTCACAGGCATTATGCCAAATGAAAGATGTCAAACATAGGAGAGAATATACTGTATAATTCCATTTCTAGAAAGTTCCAGAATGGGTAAAACGAATAATATGGTGACAGAGTCAGAATGCGGGAAGGGAATGAGTCACTGAGATGGGGCAGAAAGCAGCCTTCTAAGGTAGGTCAGCAAACTTTTCATTTAAAGGACCAGACAGTAAATATTTTAGGCTTTGGGGGTCATATGGAGTTTTCCACAACTACTCAATTCTGCTGTTGTAGCACAAAAGCAGCCATAGACAATAATATGTAAATGAATGAGTGTGGCTGTATTCCAATAAAACTAATTAAAAACACAGATGGCAGGCCATATTTGGCTAGAGGGCTAGAGTTTGCCAACCCCAGCTCTAAGGTGATGGAAATGTTGATCTAAGTGGTGGTTAAATGAGTGTGTATATGTATTTTAAAAATTCATCAAGTTGTATATTTATGATTTGTACATTTTGCTCTATGTATTTTATACCTCAGTAAAAGAGAAAAGGAAAAGAAAGGCAAAAAGCAAAAGGCCAGGCTCAGACGAAATATACATCCACCAGAACTGATTCACGCCTTTGAGGGCAGGAAAACCATCCCACCACTGTGGGGCTACAAGAGTTTGTCTCCTGATTGGCATTCTTGAGTTGCGGCCCTGATGGCTGACAACTCCAACTTTGTCAACCCCACAGCTGATTCCCCCCAGATCCAGGCTTTGCCCACTGAGAAACAGTCTAGGAGGACAACCTTTAAAACAGAGCAACTAGTATCTCTCCTTTGCAAAAAGAAGAGACTAATTTTCCTACAGGACAGAGAAGAGCTTTTCCTGAGTATAGTGACATTCACACCATTTGACTATCCTGATGTTCTCTCCTGTAAAAGCACGTCTAGCAAATGACTGTCCTGAGGTTTCTTTACGTAATCATGAATAATCCCTCCGACACTAATCAGTGACTTCTCTATTCTTACAGTTGGTCAATTCTGAGATAAAGAAAATTAACCAGAGGAGACTGAGAAGAACTGGCCACGGCTGGAAGAACAGACTTTACTTAATTTTATACTTTTATGTGTCAAGTAAGCCTGAGAATTTAAAAATGATTTATTCCAAATGTCACATAAGTATAAAAGGACTTCAGTGTCCCTAAATATTAAGCTTGCCCACATGGTGAGCTTAGCACTGAAGGTGAAATTCCTATAATATTATCATCCTCGAACTGAGATAATACTCGTCCTAATCGGACAAGTGGAGGTAAACTTTCTTGGTAAAATAGCCTAGGCATGCCAAATGTTAATAATACAGAGGGTTCATTGGGTCAAACTACCTCAGGATGAAGACTGAGGCCTCAAGGTCACCTAAGGTCCAGACCTACTAAATTATTCAAAAGCTAGGAAGAATTTTATACAATATCTTAATAATGTTGGTAAAAATTGTTGTTTGCATTACTTATATATTCCAATAGTGTTGATGAGGAATTGTTCAAGTTGTTACTAAGAAAAAGTAAAGATTCTCTGAGAGGAGGAAATTCTAGAAGCCCTTCTGAACCTCTGAAAGAATGTGAATAAAATTATGAGTTTCTCCTTTTAAGGAAAGTGAACAGCTTCCAATTAGTTTAGTGATTGGCAGAAGACACTAGTTTTAAGGGAAAAAATTGTTTCCAAATGAATATATTTTCCTTGCTTTGTTTTACAGAAGTTCTTTCTCATGAACTACTGACATATCATCTTTTGAAAAAGAGAATAATTCTAAAGGGCAGGAAATATTCTCTATCATGATCTGGGTGGTGGGTACATGACGGTACATATATGGAAAAATTCCTAACACTACAGTGCTAAGTGAGTTAATGTTTTACTTTTCTCTTAATGGACAATAAATATCCATTAAATGCACTGAAACACTGTACAGGTCATAAAGCATAAGTCATAAAGCATGGTTAGTGTGAAAGTGTCATTTAACTATCGTATCAGCAGTGGAAGAGACTGAGCAATGAGCTTACTGTGTCTTAAAAAATGTTTTTTCTTTACTGAGGTATAATTTACACATAATAAATGAACCCATTCTAACTGTACAGTTCGATAAGTTTTGACAAATTATTCACTCATGTAATCACCACACAATCAGGATATGGAACATTTCCATCACCCAGAGAGCTCCCTTATGTGTCTTTTGTTAAGGAACACCCTGTTCACAAATATAACAAATTTGTCTCAATGGTATTAAGATGAACTATTTAGATTCCTGTCTCTCCTACAGAAGAAATAAAAAGTGATTTTCTTGAATATTAGATACAGATACTTCTTTGCTTAAATAATATATTAATCAAGTTATACCTGTAAGTCAAAAAAGCAGTTAAAAAACAAGGTATGATCAACTTGTTTCAATTTCATTTATATGAAGTTCAGAAACAGGCAACCCTGACCTAAGTGATGGCTTTGGGCAGGCGCTGCTTGGGAGAAGTGGGGAAGCCTTTGAGGAGCTGGAAATATTCTCTGTCATGATCTGGGCTGTGAGTACATGAGGGTGCATATATGGAAAAATTCATAAAGCTACACGTTATTCTCTATGTAAGTTACATCTCAAGTTTTAAAAAACAAAAAAAACCCCACAATCCCGTTATTTAAGAAATATATATGTAGAAAAACTTTTGGTATGAAATACAATAAAATATTATTAGTGGCTCGATTTGGGTGGCAGATGTTTCTTACTCTAATCTGTAACTGTAACACATATGCATTTCATTGTTTACATATTTCATTCATTTTCCCACTGCCTTTTTTCATTATGAGGGAAGTCACAGGAGGGTTCGAAAAGGGGATGGGGTTCTCTGAGAGAACTGAACTCTCCATTAGGAATTGAGCTGTCAGGAAAGGCTTGGGGCAGTTAATCCAGCTTTGGGCCACTACACTCCCTCCCTCACTTGCCTGGACTTGGCTACTCAGCCTCAGCCTGGTCTCCATGGCTATGCAGCTAAGAGTCCAGACAGGGCCAGAAAAAAATAAGGGAGTGGGTTGGCCACATGCCACACTACAAGATGGCAGAATGCACTGGGCTGGACAAATGTCCCCTTCCCCTGAGAGAACATACCTATCACATGAGAGAACATGGCCTTCCCTGCCTCCCCTTTCACTTCTGCCCGTCTCTCTGAATCTTGGGGCCAACCCTTCTCCCACCATGTAGCCATGGAGGTTCCCTGGAAGGAGAGACAACAGTTTGAGTCTTGCTAAACTTCTGGCTCAGGGATGATGATATTTCCTGTTACGTAGGAATCTTTGCTCTGGCAAGAGGTCTGGATCCTAGGTGACTCCTTCAGAAGGGGATTTTTGTCCCAAATTCCCATCTCCTGGACCAGAGAGTCTTTTACCTGGTCTGCTAGGCTCTCACGGCTCTATTTCTCAACAGTAACTCATCCTCTGGGACTTCCCTGGGGTTCCAGTGGTTAAGACTCCATACTTCCAACGCAGGGGGCGAGGGTTCAATCCCTGGTCAGGGAACTAAGATCCTGCATGTCTGTGGTGTGGCAAATAATAAATAAATATTTTTAAAAAACAGTAACTCACCCTCAGCTGCAGCTGCTGACAGGGCTTCCTGTAGACGTGTCCAAGGTCCTGTGGGCCCCACGGAGAGCCCTGCTGTCCAGCGAGGTGGTGGGACCCAAAGGTGTACAGGGCACTCAGGAAACCTGAAGATAAGCAGAGCCCATGGTGAGAGTCATCAAACAGACCCTCCCCAAATACTTTCTGAGACCTAAGAGGAAGAAGCCTGCAGAAGACTGGGCAGTAGACATATCTGAATGATGGCTATGCTCCGGGTTTGGGGCAGGGGGAACTTCTGGAAAGAACTTGAGCCTGAGAGTTACTCAGACAGAAGTCTGAAGCCAGTGATTCCTTTAACTGACTGAAGGGATCTAGTCCAGACAATTCACTTCACTGGGCCTCATTTTCCTCATCTGTGAAAACAGGAATGATAAATGGTAATTTTAAAAAGCCCATCCTTAGGGGCTTTCCAAAAGTTACCTCCTTTAACAAAACCCATGGGAGTTCCCTGGTGGCCTAGTGGTTAGGATTCCGGGCTTTCACAGCTGAGGGCCGGATTCAATCCCCGGTCAGGGAACTGAGAAAAAAAACCAAACCAAACCCAGGAGTTTCTAGATTTTTTGATGATGGCCATTCTGATCAGTGTGAGATGATATCTCATTGTAGTTTTGACTTGCATTTCTCTAATGATTAATGAAGTTGAGCATTCTTTCATGTGTTTGTTGGCAATCTGTACGTTTTCAGGGCAGAAATAGAGACACAGATATAGAGAACAAAGGTATGGACACCAAGGGGGGAAAGTGGCGGGGGTGGGGGAGTGGTGGTGGTGTGATGAATTGGCAGATTGGGATTGACATGTATACACTAATATGTATAAAATAGATAACTAATAAGAACCTGCTGTATAAAAAATAAAATTAAATTTAAAAAAAAACATTGAACTTTCCTTAAATCTTTAGAATGAATTTCCTCTCAGTCAGAATCCATTATCATCTGAATATACTGTTAATTTTTTAAAAAAGATTTTGCATATATATTCACAAAGTTGGTCTATAGTATTCTTATGCAATACCACCTCTTCTAGTCTTACAATCAGTGCAATGTGAAATAAAATCCATATTTTCTGTCAAGGAAAAATTCAAACATAAAAATTTTTCTCTGACTTTTGGCTTCCTCTCTCTGCTGTTGTGCATTGTGTATCTGGGTTACGCATCAACCAAACCTCCGCCATGGGCAGAAACACCTGCTCAACCATAAAGAGCAACATTCTCCTAGCATCAACCAGACAACTCCTTAAAAGATAACATTCCTTCTTGATCTTGTAAGGGGCCACGATGATGCTTAGATCTAGATTGTGTAAACTGTCAATAATATATCATTTACTGTACGCCCTCTGTCTCAAAACATTTATATAACTGTGCCTTGACTTCTCAGAGCTTTCTGAGATGCTCCTCCCAGGTTATAGTCCTTAAATTTGGCTTGAATAAAGTTTTCCATTTCTTTCTTAGATCAACTGATTAATTTTTTGTTGACAGCAACAATGATGACTTTATAAAAACATGTGGTAGCATTCTCCTCCTTTATAAATTCCCTTGGAGAATTTAACTATTTGAAGAATTATAAGTTACTTGGAAGCTACTTCAAATCTCAAACACCAACTGAACTATCTAAGCCTTGTCTTGCTTTCTTGAGAAGAGAAATAGGGAATGGCAGGAGGTGGTGTACAGGTACCTTTCTGAGTATTTCAAATTTGCACAGCTTTTAGTTCTCCTTCTCTTTGTATGGAATTTTCGTATATCCATATATTCCTAGAAAATCATTCTTTGCATGCCAGCCTTGAAAATATATTAATGTAAAGTTTTACAAAAATATTTCTTAATGATATGGTTGTTCTCCTTTTTTGCACTATTTGTATATCTGTTAATTTCCTCTTGACTTGATAAGGTTTGCTAGTGGTTTAATCTATATTTTTGATTTTTAAAAAATCAGATTTATCAGTTTTCCCTTTCTTCTTTTCCAACTCATTAATTTCTCCATTTGTATCTATTGATTCCTTCCATTTTTCATATATATCTTCTCACTTCTTTGATTAAACATTTAATCAAGACAGAAAATAAAACCACAGAAAACTACCCACAGTTTGGTATAACTCAATTGAAGAAACTATCCCACATAATCTCATCTGACCTTTTCCACCATGAGTTTTTAAAAATACAATATGATATACTGTCACAGGATCAACAAAACCATGACTTGGGTTTTACAATATGTATGGATCATTTCATCAGGTTTTGACAGTTCTGCTACATTTCTGACAGTCCGTTTCTTTTCCTTCTCTAGCTCCCAAATCCCTCACTGTGACAGCACTTTAGAAATCTATCTGGCCAGAGTGGGACCCTAGAGGTTTCCTGTCTATGTGGGTTATTTATCACATGATCTGACAACTCTTTCTCTGTAAACTAGTCAATCTCCCAAGATGCTTTCTTTGAGATTTAGAAGGTTTGAGCTCTGGCTCATGATCTAACTCAACAGTGTAAACAGCTTGTAAGTTTCTAATGTGTAGCTCCTGTTTTATATGTAACTAGGATGCACTATTATATTTATACTGATAAATACATGGGGGATAAGGGAAAGCTCCAGCTAATCAATATAAGAGAATGATACAATTAGAAAATCATCGTTTGGCAACCATAACAGTAGTGATTGACTCAGGCAACAATCATTAAAGGATAATATTAACACTAGTGAATGAAAGTTTGAGGTTATTTACATGGTCTCAAAAAATGCCCCCATAAGATACTTATTAACATAATTTTATGGTAGACAACCCACTATTAAGGTTACAGTGGATAACCTTAACCAAATGATCAAAGTTAACATTACCAGCAATATGACAAACCAACATCATGCATCTCCTGATATGGGACATTGAGGACACACCATAACTCCAACTAGCAATCAGAAATGTACATATTTCATAAGGAAAATCAGAAAAACTCGATTGAAGGACATCCTATAAAAATAACTAGCTTGTACTCCTCAAAACATCAAGGTCAAAAGAGGCAAAAAGTGACTGAGAAAATATTCCCAATTAAAGGACTCTAAAGAGACATGACAACTGAATGCAACATGTAATCCTGGATTAGATTCCTGGACCAGAAAAACATAATTGTTATAAAGGACATTATTGGGACAGTTAAAGAAATCTAAATAAGGTCTGTGGATGAGACAGCTGTAAACAAAAAATGTTGCTCACCATTCCAGTTCTACAAGTATCAAGTCATCAGCCACTGTGGGTGCCTACTGACAGTGTGCCCTGAGGGAAATTGAGAATGGAAAAGACAGGAGGCACTCTGTGCTTTGGATAGAAGGGCACCTCGATAGTTAAGATGCATATCTAAGAATTTCAATGACCCCAAATTCTTCCATACACAGAAAAGAACTAAAATCATTAACTTGAGATGTCTATTCTTTGTGACTAGCAATAATCTTTTTATGCTTGACTACATGTATTTCCCAGTCAAAAAAAATCATATACATACTGGCTTCTCCCCTGCCTCTTCGTAGCAATTCCTCAGGGCTGAGAGGTTGTCTCCTGGGCTATAGTTCTCAGTAAGACACTGAATAAAACTCAACTCACAGCTCTTATGTTGTGTGTTTCGTTTTTGAGTTTTTTTCACTTGATGCTACTATGATAACAATAATAATACTGTTTCAAATGGGACCTAATGAAACTTAAAAGCTTTTGCACAGCAAGGGAAACCATAAACAAGAAAAGACAGGGGGCTTCCCTGGTGGCGCAGTGGTTGGGAGTCCGCCTGCCGATGCAGGGGACACGGGTTCATGCCCCGGTCCGGGAAGATCCCACATGCCGCGGAGCGGCTGGGCCCGTGAGCCATGGCCGCTGAGCCTGCGCGTCTGGAGCCTGTGCTCCGCAGTGGGAGAGGCCACAACAGTGAGAGGCCTGCGTACCGCAAAAAAATAAAAAAATTAAAAAAAAAGAAGAAAAGACAACCCTCAGAAAGGGAAAAAATATTTGCAAATGAAGGAGCTGACAAAGGATTAATCTCCAAAATGTACAAGCAGCTCATGCAGCTCAATATCACAAAAACAAACAACCCAATCCAAAAATGGGCAGAAGACCTAAATAGACATTTCTCCAAAGACGACATACAGATGGCCAACAAACGCATGAAAAGATGTTCAATATCACTAATCATTAGAGAAATGCAAATCAAAACCACAACAAGGTATCAGAATGGCCATCAGCAAAAAATCTACAAACAATAAATGCTGGAGAGGGTGTGGAGAAAAGGGGACCCTCCTGTACTGTTGGTGGGAATGTAAACTGGTACAGTCACTATGGAGAACAGCATGGAGGTTCCTTAAAAAACTAAAAACAGAATGACCATATGACCCAGCAATCCCACTACTGGGCATATACCCTGAGAAAACCATAATTCAAAAAGAGACATGTACCACAATGTTCACTGCAGCACTATTTATAATAGCCAGGTCATGGAAGCAACCTAAATGTCCGTCAACAGATGACTGGATAAAGACAATGTGGTACATATATACAATGGAATATTACTCAGCCATAAAAAGGAACGAAATAAAGTTATTTGGAGTGAGGTGGATGGACCTAGAATCTGTCATACAGAGTGAAGTAAGTCAGAAACAAATACCGTATGCTAACGCATATATATGGAATTTTAAAAAGCAGGACTGATGAACCTAGTGGCAGGGCAGGAATAAAGATGCAGATGTAGAGAACAGACTTGAGGGCACAAAAGGGGAAGGGGAAGTTGGGATGAAGTAAGAGAGTAGCACTGATGTATATACACAATCAAATGTAAAATGGATGACTAGTGGGAAGCTGCTGCATAGCACAGGGAGATCAGCTTTGTGCTTTGTGACCACCTAGAGGGGTGGGATAGGGAGGGTGGGAGGGAGGCTTGAGAGGGAGGGGATATGGGGATATTTGTATACATATACCTGGTTCACTTTGTTGTACAGCAGAAACTAACACAACATTGTAAAGCATTTATACTCCAATAAAGATGTGAAAAAAATTTTTTTTAATAATAATAGTGTTGCAATGTTAACGTCCGTGCTTTTGATAATTATATTGTGGTCACATAAGAAAATGTTCTTGTACTCAGGAAATTCACATTAGGGGTAAAAAGGGCTATCATGTCTACAACTTACTGTCAAATGGAGGCAGGCAACCACATGGAGGCTTTTTTTTTTTTTGGCCATGCCCCGCTGCTTGCAGTATCTTAGTTCCCTGACCAGGGATCAAACCCGGGCCACGGCAGTGAAAGTGCCGAGTCCCGTCCACTGAACCACCAGGGATTCCCTGCAGGCTCTTTTTCAAGCTGCCTTATTCAGTCTCTGCAGCCAACGGTCAGTCTCCAAAGGCTAAGAGATTTTGACCAGGGGGCTCTGAGGTCCCGTTCCAAATTACCTACAAAGAAGAATCAGCCTTAACTTGTTAACTTCATTAACAGGATCCTGACTCCAAATTCACCCCAAACTGCAGGGTTCACTTAAATGTTTATGTTTTTGGATTCCAGAGGGAATAACAGAAAACAGGCAATCTCAAATGGCCAAGCCAGGGCTATAGAAGAGAATTTTGTCCTGGTGTGTGTCTGGTTTCAGAATTTCAGACAAAACTTCCACATTGTATGAATGTTTTGGCTTCAGATTATTTCTATGATTCCATTTAAGTCAAGTTCAAAAACAGGCAAAATTAATCCATTGAATTAGACCCAGGGGCAGCAGTGGGCATTGACTGATAAGGAAGGCTTCGGCATGCTAGAAATGATGTATATCGTGACCTACGTTGTGTTTACACAGTTCTCTGCAATGTAAAAATTCACTGAGCTGTAGCCTTAACATAAGAACATTTGACTGTCTGTGTATCTGTGTCCAGATCTGGAAACGATCTGGAAAAATGTTTCTTGCATAAATAAAATGAAACAATCTGTATTCAAACTTAAAAAAATGTTTCACATAGAGTCACATACTGCCACCCCATCAGGTATAGATATTCCATTTAATTAGAGTTCAAGAACAGACAAAATTAATCTGTAATGTTAGATTAGGATAATGGTTCCCCGTGGCAGGGTAGTAACTGGGAGGGGGTATCATGGAATTTCAGGGTGCTAGAACATTGTTTTGTGATCTGAACACCCAGGGGTGTTCTCTTTGTGACAATTCATTGAGCTGTATGTATATTTTTCTATGCATTTTATATCTCAATAAAAGATTTATGTTAAAAACTTAAAAAAGAAAAAGTATTTGCTCCCACACCTGGCATTGAGCACAGTGTAGGTGATGAAGGAAAAGAGCTACAAGAAAAAGAAAATGCCCTAACTCCTTACCCTTGCATATGTGGTCTGTATCTTTGATTCTGTGGAAGGAAAAATCAGAGACTGTCTGCTCTAAAAATGAAAGCTTGACATGTATGGCTTCTGAAAGATGTTACCTGCCTTACTCTCAACTTCCTTTGCTCCTTAAGGTGATATACTCATTGTGTTTTGTCTAAAGACTACATAAGGATTGAACGTAATATTTATAAAAACAATTAAAATACTGTTTAAGCATTTCACCCTTTTAATAAGCTAATGGTCAAAATCATATTTGCATTTCATTTGTAATTTTGTCTCAGTCCATCTTAATCACGATTAGTTTGACTTTAATTTCAGTGAAGAACAGTTTCTAAAAGTAGCTTTAACTTTTGTTTTTGCGCTTGTTATTGTGGATTTACAGTTATTGAATTGTTCTACCAGGATTTTATATGGCACAGATTCACGGAGGTCAAACATACCATGCCTAAAATACAAAGAACGAAGCAAAGAAATTCTTAGAACACAGTAACTTCTAGATCCAGTTTCTTTTCCTTCCATAATTCATCTTTTTTTCCCTAGCCTTATAGAGATATAATTGACATGTAACACTGTGTAAGTTTAAGGTGTACAATGCCCTGATATGATACATGTATACATTGCAAAATGATTACCACAACAGGGTTAGTTAACATCTCCATCATCTCACATAATAACTTTTTTTTTCTTTCTTTGTGTGTGTGTGTGTGTGTCTGTGTGTGTGTATGTGTGTGTGTGTGTGGTGGGAACATTATTTTTAAGTTAAGCCTAGATAAAAGTATTTTCCGAATGCTCTCAAGGTTTGCTCCTTCAGCAAAATCTTTTACATCAGTTTAGATACTTACTCAGTAAACCCTTTGTTTTCTAACCACAGGCAAAGTTACATCCATCCTAGCTGCCATGGAGTCAGAATAGATTTCCAGAAACCAGGCTGACTCTTGGGATGCTGTCACAGATGGACGTGTCATTACATTTTCCAGAAAGAACCTTAAAGGAAATATTAGGAGAAATATGCATTTTTAACAAGATGTTACTTTAGAGAATTCTAACACTTGATCTTTTCAAAGCACTTTCATTCATGTGGGGAACAGTAAAAAAGGGAGACGAAGGTTTCTTTTTTTGTTGTTGTTGCTCCCCGTGGCTTGCAGGATCTTAGTTCTCCGACCAGGGATTGAACCTGGGCCCTCAGTAGTGAAAGCACACAGTCCTAACCACTGGACCGCCAGGGGATTCCCAGAGAGGGAGGTTTCAAAAAGAGTTTTGAAGTGGGCTTTCACCCTAACGAACTGAACGGAACTGGTTGCTCATCAGCTGGGGCATGTCACCTGGGTGAAGTGTGTTCCCACTGTGCAAGGCTGCAGCCTCAAATCCTTGACTCTCCCATCCCCAACGTCTGCATTTTGCAAGCCTCAACACCAACACCCATTAAGCCTCCCAATCACAGACACACGCGGTGTCTCCAATCTATTAACTCCCAGAGGTCCTTGTAGTCACAGATATCCCGGAATGCCAAACTTGACCATCAAAGGCCACTTAGTCAGTGACTACAAAACTCACTGATCCATTCTGATCGCCGAACAGTGAAACAATGAATTACACAGATCCGTGATGGCGAACCCACACTGATCTCCAATGCTATCCCAAAGACTGGGGATCAATCGCGGACTCCCACTGTCCTACCTCCCCCCACAATTACTAACAGTCCCAGTCACTGACACCTCCCCCCCATTGATCCCTCTATTCCCCATTCCCTGATATACAAAAGTCCAGTCACTGATGCCCTCAGATACCCCCATCGATGATCTAAAGGAAGTCTTCATCACTGATGGCCTAAAGATTTCTCCAAACCCTGATCCTCACTGACCACCCTCAGAACTGAACCTCGAAGTTTCCACAATCACCAGTTCCAGGTACCCAAACAGAACTTAGAACCTCCAATCACTGACTCCTCAGGCTTCTGATCACTGAGCCCTAACGCCGTTCAAATTAGTGTCTTCGAAGAAACCCACTTGGCCTCAGACCCTTGAAGACCACCATAAACTGACCCCCACGCACTCTCTCAATCAAGAACCCTCGTTTATTGATTCCCATATACTCCCAATCCATCTTCTTCGCAGACACTGACACTGACTCACACAAACCCGCCACCACAGACTCCCTCCCCCAAGAGGCTCGGACGCCCAATCACTTAACCCTTCAGTACCCTCAGTCTCTGAGCCTTACGGGTTCCCATGACTGACCCAGTTGGGCCACCGTAGCCGTCTGGTCGCTCTCCTACACAGGTCCTGAATTTGGACTGTTTCTCACACTGACCTTTCCCATTTTCCCCGCATCCGCGCCCATAACCTGAAACTGCCGCACCACGCCGCCTCTCCGCGGTATGAGCATTTCCCATCCGGAGTGGCCGTGCGCAGACTCAGTCGCAACTTTGAGGCTGTCGGTCGCCACCTGGCAATCTTCCAGAGAACAGGATTCTGGGTTTCTGAATTTTAATGGCAGGTATGATGGCCGCGCCTGCTTGACAACCTCTTTCTGGGGGCGGCCATGTTTGAATCTGTGCCGTACGGCGAATGACTAGGCCATTTGTTAGACGATTAGGCTATTTTAGGGCGGGGAAAAGCAAGTGTTCCGGGGTCCCTAAACATAGACGTCACTGCTGCTTTTAGCGTCTCAGAAGCCCAAACCTCCTGAGACCAATATAGAGGCTCTCTGACCTGGAAATTGAGTTTTCTTTGTCTCCAGCTGCGCAGGCAGTGAGGTAAGATGGCCGCGTCCATTTATACCGCTTTTCACGTGCAATGGGCGCGGCCATCTCTCAGGAGGAACGTCTGTAAAGCAAGGTGACACTTTTTCTGGGCCAGCTCTAGGATTTGGAGAACAGCGAAGAAGAGAGGCTCTTCTGTTGGGGAGGCTGAGGCCCGCGCGATACTTTACGGAGCGGGCGGAGCTGCAAGAGAGGGCAAGTAGGAGGTTCTTAGCCGGCTATTGAAAGAATACGTTGAAAGCCGAGTCTTTATCTTAGGTGGCTTGACGCTTTTTGACATTAAAAATGAAATACCAGAAAATGGGTTTATCTCTGCTGGAATAGCAGAGAATTGCAATTCCGGACGAGCAAGCTACAGCAAAAATCATAGGCAAGTCCACCAAACAAAGGAGAGGAACAGTTTTTTTGTTTTTTTTTTTAAGATTTAATTGTACTATTTAACACACTCTGATTTTTTGTAAATTTTTATTTATTTATTTTTGGCTGTGTTGGGTCTTCGTTTCTTTTCGCGGGCTTTCTCTAGTTGTGGCGAGCGGGGGCCACTCACTATCGCAGCCTCTCTTGTTGTGGAGCACAAGCTCCAGACGCGCAGGCTCAGTACTTGTGGCTCACGGGCCCAGTTGCTCCGCGGCATGTGGGATCTTCCCAGACCAGGGCTCGAACCCGTGTCCCCTGCATCAGCAGGCAGATTCTCAACCACTGCGCCACCAGGGAAGCCCCAGGAACAGTTATTTTATAGAGAAAAAGGAGGTAGTTGGGAGGGGTTGTTTTGAAGAAAAGTCCTTTGGAGAAAAGTGAAAGTTCAGAGTGATGAGAGTTTCTCATTGGCTGAGTTGCTGGGGTAGTGGATTTCTTGTAGGAGATGCAATGCACATCTCTTCTTGCTGAGGCCTGTGATTGATGATTCTTTCCTGTTGATTCTTCTGTTGGGGTCAGTTTTTCCTGTAATTGACATGGAGTGGTACTGCCTGAGAGCTCCCCTTTCAGGCCGCCCTACTCCATTTGAGTGAGGATTTCCTTTATTTTCATGCTCCAGAAGACGACTTGAAATATTGGTGTGAGTGCCAGCAGTTTATTTGACAGGTAGAGGATGGGTAAGTGAGACAGGGGAGGGATGGAAACCAACACAGAGTGCATCCATGAGCCAGAGTACCCCTGTGAGCAATGGTGGCTCAGTCCTGTGGGGAACTCTGGGAGATTGTGTAGAAACCACCTCCAAACTGTCCCACTCAAGGGCTGATGAAGCTGAGATAGTTACATGTCATGTCTGTTTCCTCATTGTTGAGGGCTATTGTAAGGGCCTTAAAGCTGTAGCATTTTCAGCCTGCCTCATGGGCAGATCTGAGGTAGAGTCTGTAGTTGGGAAGAAGCCAGCCATCAGCATATGGGCATGGTGAGTGCCCAGGCAAAGTGGTGGGGTAGAGACAGCATTCACCAGAGTCCTGTTTTTAATGCATCCAAAGCAGTGCTCTGCACATCACAGGCATTGTTTTGGAACATCTCTGGAAATGATTGCCTTGTCCTATGAAAATAGCTTTAAAAAAAGAAATTCTATTTGGTGGTCTTACCAAGTGGTATAATAGCTGACCTGTAAAATAGCTCTCAACAATTCCTACCTCCTGGTAGTCACACCCTTGTGTAGTCCCCTTCCACGTTGTACCAAGGCAGATTTGTGAGACTAATAGTATACAGTAGGAGTGATGTAACTGCTGAGATTAAGTTGTAAGTGACACCTCAGCTTCTGTCTTGGAGGTGCTCATGCCCTTTCTCTCAAATAACTTACTCTGGAGAAGTTAGTTGCCATGTCATTGAGGACACTGAGATAGCCTATGAAGAGGCCCATGTAGCAAGGAACTGAGATCTCCTGCCAACAGCCAGGGAGGAACTGATGCATTCTTGTATCAAGGGGTCATCTTGAAAGCAGATCCTGTACCCTAGTTAAACCTTGAGATGACTGCAACCACATGAGGGACTCAGAACCACCCAGCTAGCAGATCCTTGACCTTCATATAATGTGTAAGCTATTAAATATTTGTTTTTAGCTGCTGAGTTTGGGAGTAACTTGTTATGCAGCAATCGGTAACTTAGATGCTGTGGTAAAAATGCTATAATTGACATCTCTGGATTCCTTAAACAAGTTCCTAAACTTGTGAGATTGTTCTATCAAATCAGAGGGGATTATTAGCAATTTCCTCTTCTCCTGCATGATAGAGAAATTAAAGGCCTATGGCTCTGCTACATACTTAAAATTTAGCGAAGAGTTTAAGAGTCTTGCTTCACTTGAATTAATACAAGTGGTTTATGTGACAGTGCTTTGAAGTGATTATAGTAATTAACAAAAACGACCATTTAGAGAGTGCCCGTTACATGCCTGGCCTGTTGCTGGCCTTCTCACTTCAAGGGCTACCCTCATTCTAGCACCAGTCATAAAGGCAGAAGGAAAGAGAGCCTTGGAATGTCTTATGCTGGGAATTAAATGCTCTGCTTCAGAAATGACACATATCATTTCCTCTCACTGCTCACTGAGTAGTCACCCAACCACATGATAGAAATACAATCTTACCATAAGCTTGGAATGGGGAGAGCTAGAAATATTTAAGGAACAACCTTAAAAACGTCCACAAACACTATGAGAACAATGTTATCATCACCATCCTAAAGAAAATGCACTATAGAGGTGAGGTGACCAATCCATAATCACTCAGCTAGAAAGTAAAAAAGAAGGACTCTGAGCCAGGTATGTCTATTTTATACGAAGGTAAAGGATCATTACCATTATTGTTAAATTTTTTACTTCAGTATATTTAAGGCACTGAATTAGGGAACAAAGAGAAGACTGAGGTCTCCAATAAAAATAAAGGATACTCAAGATGTTGAGGTCTGGTGGGGGGCGGAGTACACAAGGAAAGAGAAAATGGGTAAAAGGAGAGTGTTTACAAACGAGTATACACTGTAGGATTCAATTTATGTGAAGCTCAAGAACAGGCAAAACAAATCTGTTGAGTTATAAATCAGAACGCAGTTGACTCTAGTGACTGTTGAATTCTCTGAAGAGAATTTCCTGGGGTGATGAAAATGTTCTATATATTGTTTTGGGTGGTGGTTTCAAGAGTTGTCAAGACTCATCAAAGTAAACACTTATGATTTGTGCATTTATCATATGTAAACTGTACCTTAAATTTTTGAAGAAAAAGAGTGTTCAGGGTATTGAGTGATCGTGTGGTCTAGGGAAAAGAGAGAGGCATGGAAGAAGAACTGACAGCACTTTACTGTAGTCTGTGGAAAGATGAGACCCTGGCAAGACCATCATGAACACTTATGGCTTATGGCAGTGCCCCCTCTAAGCAGAGGAATTAGAGGAAGGAGCCTCCAAGGATTTGTGGTTTGGCAAATTAAAGGCTCTGGGCTAACCCAGCCTGCACTGACCATCAGCTCTTATTTATTCCCTCAGCTAATAGATCTCAGCCTGTTGAACCAGATGTGGTGGCCCTCTACACTGTCATCATTTAAAGGGATACCGGGCCCCAAATGTGGCCTAAAAGGAGGCATAGCTCTTCCCTGTTCTGAAGCAGAAAGGACTGTGCCCTGACCTGAGTAGGAACAGGGCTTTGCCCTTGCATGAGTGAAGACTGTTCCAGATCTAAATAGGATGTGATGGATGTGACTGTCCCCTGGATCAAGATAGATCTTGAGAGTAGCCTGGCATGAGCTGAGGCTGCACCCCATCCTGTGCTGTCTGGAGCCAGGGGTGGTGGTGCTGGTGGTAACTGGCGATACAAGTCTCAAAGTATAATTTTCAAAAAGTTGAAAATTAGAGTTCTTACAGGTATTCAGAGATATACTTAACTTACTAATGAGGGAACTAGCAGGATTGGAAATTTGGTTCAAAGTAAATAGGTATTTAGTCAGTGGAGTAAAGAATCTTGGAATAAGACTGCAATGTTAGATACAAAATAACGTCCTACACGGCAGTAAAACCATAACCTTTAAGGTTATCTTCTCTTCACAGAATCAGTTTGCATCTATAACAGACAAATATATGAAATGTACCAGTTGTCTCCAAGTTAACATTTATCTATATAGTCTGCATCCTAATTAGTAGTAAAAAGCCCATCAAACAAAGTTACGTTCTGCTAGAGCAGTGGGTTCTCAAACTGGTGCAGTTTTAATCCCCAGGGCACATTAGGCAATCTCTGGAGATGACTTAGTGGGAGGGGAAGTGCTACTGTCACGTGGTGCATAGAGGCCAGGGATGCTTTCCACCATACAGAGGACGACCTTGCACAACAAAGAGTTATCTGGTCCAAAATGTGAACAGTGCTGAGTTTAGGGAACTTTTCTCTAAAATGATTTGTTAGACTTTGGGTGGGTTTGTTAGACCATGCTCTAGCATGACTTTGAAAAGGCACACAGGATAGTTTCCTTTGATAATTTTTAACACAAAATTGGGGAAATGCTGATAATTGTTGGATCTGGGTAATGAATACATGGTGATTAATCTTTTCTCTCTATTTTTGTGTATGTTTGCTTTTTTTTTTCTTTTCTATATTAAAAGGTAAAAAGAAAAAAACAGTAGATTCTGGTCTTTTGCTTATGGTCAGTGCCATGTACCAGTGACCACAGCTAAAGCTCATGTTTAGACATAATATTTAAGTTTAAATATGTTTCTCTTTTATGACTTGGTTCCTTTACCCTGCACATCTCCCAAGTCCAGGGGCTGTCAATTCTAGCTACATCTTAAATTCACCCAGATTTTAAAAATTCTAATGATCGGGATCCACTCTCAGCAATTCTGGCTTGCTTTTCCTGGGGTAAGTTTCTTTTTTTCTTTTTTTATCCTTTGTGAAGTTTATCAGATATGGGACATTATGGACTCACAACCTGAATCAGTCAATTCAGGAACTTCACACTATGAACTTGATTTGAGGTGGGCTTGTACCTTGATGGGTAGTATTTTGCAGGGCAAATGAGAATACACTCTGAAGGAGGGCATACCTATATTACACCTATGCCTCCACACATAATGTTCTCAGGGACAGTGACCAGCAAGCTGTCACAGACAATCAGTCATGCAAGGGAACAGAACCACATGAGTGAGAGCCTGCAGAAACAATAGTCAGTATAAGCAGTTCCATCTACTCTAGGCTGTGTGCCCGGCCTGCCCCTATTACAATGCTAAATGAAGTAAGTCAGATAGAGAAAGACAAATATCATATGATATCACTTATATGCAGAATCTAAAAAAATGATACAAATAAACGTATTTATAAAACAGAAACAACACACAGACATAGAAAACAATCTTATGGTTACCAAAGGGGAAGGGGGGGAGGGATAAATTAGAAGTTTGGGGTTAACAGGTATACACTACTATATATAAAATAGATAAACAAGGATCTACTGTATAGCACAGGGAAATATATTCAATATCTTGCAATAACATATATGGGAAAGGAATCTGAAAAAGAACATCTATCTATCTATATGTATGAGTGTATATGTCTCTGTGTGTGTATACGTACATATATATATATATATATATATGAAAAACTGAATTACTTTGATGTACACCTGAAACTAATACATTGTAAATCAACTATACTTAAATAAAAAAATAAAAATTTTAAAACTGAAATTACTTACATGATTCTGAAACAAAATTATCTTAGGGAACATTTAGATGATAACTGATTGGACCAAACCAATGAAAAATGTGATCTCTTTGATCAAATGGGAGCCAAGGCATAATTAATTAACTGGAAGGCAAGCCACCACCAAAAGCTGTATTCATTTTTTATTGTTGCGTAACAGACCAAAAACTTAACAGCTCAAGAGCATATCCATATATTAGCTCACAATTCTGTAGGTCAGAAGTCTGGCATGGCATGCTTGGTTCTCTGCTCTGGGTATCAAAAGGCTGAAATCAGGGGCTTCCCTGGTGGCGCAGTGGTTAAGAGTCCGCCTGCCGATGCAGGGGACACAGGTTCATGCCCCAGTCCCGGAAGATCCCACATGCCGCGGAGCGGCTGGGCCCGTGAGCCATGGCCGCTGAGCCTGCGCGTCCGGCGCCTGTGCTCCGCAACGGGAGAGGCCGCAACAGTGAGAGGCCCGCGTACCGACCGCAAAAAAAAAAAAAAAAAAAAAAGCTGAAATCAAGGTGGTGGCCAGGCTGAGTTCCCATTTTGAAGGGTCTGAGAGAAAACCCACTTCCAAACTCATTCTTGTTGTAGACAGAGTTTAGTCCTTATGGTTGCAGGACAGAGATCTCTGTTTCCTTGCTGGCTGTTAGCCAGGAGCCACTCTCAGCAACTAGAGGCCACTCTCAGGTTCCATCCATATGGCCAAGGGCCCAGGAAACAGTAAATAAGAAACTATTTGAGGGGCTTCCCTCGTGGTCCAGTGGGTAAGACTCCATGCTCCCAATGCAGGGGGCGTGGGTTCGATCCCTGGTTAGGGAACTAGATCCCACGTGCATGCCGCAACTAAGAAGCCTGCATGCTGCAAATAAAGATCCCATGTGCCGTAACTAAAGATCCCACGTGCCACATGAAGACCCTGTGTGCTGCAACTAAAATCCGGCGCAGCCAAAATGAATAAATTTTTTTTTTTTTTCGGTACGCGGGCCTCTCACTGTTGTGGCCTCTCCTGTTGCGGAGCACAGGCTCAGCGGCCATGGCTCACGGGCCCAGCCGCTCCACAGCATGTGGGATCTTCCCGGACCGGGACACGAACCTGTGTCCCCTGCATCGGCAGGCGGACTCTCAACAACTGCGCCACCAGGGAAGCCCTAAATAAATATTTTTTTAAAAAAACAAACTATTTGAGCACATGGGAATCTTCTTAAATTTTCTGTGCCATAGTTTCAGCATCTTTAAAATGGTTATAATAATTAAATTGACAGTTATTAAGTATGTTAACAAAATGAAAAAGAAAGATCCTTAAAGCCTGCCCACTCCCACATTTTAGGTTTTTATTATGGCCATACCCCACTTCCAGTTATGTTTGTCCAAAATCATCACACTTCATACTTAAAATGAGTGTATTTACTTATTTTTATTTTATGCAAGTCATACCACAATAAAGCTAATTTAAAGCATACAGCCTGGATACAAAAGTAACTATACCTAATATATAAAAAGATATAGACAATTTGAGTTTTGGCAAAGAAAGCTGTTATAGAAGGAAAATTATCCAAATGGGGATTTTCATGGCATTCAAATAACTGAAAGAAAGGACTCAACAGATAGGTTGAACAGAGATTAGACATGGGGGAGGAAAATGTTAGCCAAGTGGAAGAGATGACATGAATTCCAGAATAGAGTATGAGGAGAAAATGATAGAGAATTAAGACCTAATACAAGCACAAGGTATACAGTACCTTGTAAAAGTCTCACATTTGTGAAATTGGGATACTAGAAGGTAAAAAGACAGAGAAAGTTCAGACTTTTGGAGATTCCAAAATTGACAGATGACAACAAGGCACAATTTTAAGATGCACTTAGAACCCCAAGAGGACTAGCAACAACAAAAAATCCTAACTAGGATCGTAAAAAGGAAATTTGCTAAAGGCAAAAAACAAGATCGTAGAAGCTTCCAGAAAAATAAGAATGGCCTTCAAAGGAGCAAACATTGCACCAAGTCCATTGCATTGGACTTTTTTTTTTTGCGTTGCCACGTCTTAGTTCCCCTACCAGGTATTGAACCCGTCACTGAAAGCACCCAGTCTTAACCACTGGACTGCCAGGGAATTCCCTAAGATGGGCTTAATGAAAAATAGTAGAAGCCATGAGATAAAGTGCTAATAAGAAAAAGCAAAGAGTTAAACACAATTGGATATATCTAAGAATGAAAAATGGTCGTATTGAAAATGAAATCACTGGACAACAGGAATAAAAAGGCCAAGAAGAACCATGAATTCATGGCTTCATCCCATTGTATTGATATGTGAAGCAAGCTGAAATGGGATTTTGCATCGAAACAAAAATTAATTCTGTATAAAGACAGCATGTCAACAGAGACGTATATGACAATAGCATGTCCCAGAAGAAACAAATATATGTTGGTGAGAAAAAATGATTTAAATGACAATAAAGAATTCTATTATAATTTCATTTTATTTTTTCTACAACTTACACAAAATAAACATGCATAAAGGTCATGAAAGATAAGGAGAGATTGAGGAAATGTGGAAGATGGCAAAAGGCTAAGGAGAAATAACAGCTGAATGCAAAGTGGATCCTGGATCAGAAATTTAAAAAGACATTAGTGCAAAAGTGATGGTCTTGTAAGGCGAAAATCCATCGACCTCAAAGGCAGCACGTCCCCATGGGCAGAGGAAGCCCATGTCCTGCCTTTCGCAGTGCCTTCTAGGAATCTGTTAAAAGCCCCTTCTCCCCGCCATTCTTCCACCCCAGCCCCTCCCCCAACCTCTCTCTCCCACCCCCTTTAATCCTGCTTGGTAAGCCTAGCCTGGCCGGGCTTTCCTCCGCTCTCTGGGGCCCCAACAATCCATAAAATCTATTCATCCAGCCAACTATCCATTTATCCATCCATTTTTCTATCCATCCATATCCTTCCATCTATCCGCTGGACCACTAGAAGACACAGGCCACAGGCCCTTGAGAAAGCACAGGCCACAGCCTTCACCTGGCCCTGTCAACAGCCTAACGGCGCGCCGGCTTCCCGACAGCCTAGCTTACCCTTCCAATGACAACTGTGCCTGTCCTTCCGAAGCTAGCTGTCATCGTGTCCCGCGCATGCGCAGTGGGAGGGCGGGCTTCAACCCTGGCAAGCCGGGTTGTCAGAGAGTAAGAGGGAGAGGACATACGGGAGATGATAGGAGGTAGGGAGGGTGTGCCAGCCTTTCTCTCCTTGGGTTACCAATATCCCGGATCTCTGAGTATGCGCTGCCATCTTTGACACCGCCGCCACCGCGGTAGCTGCTGGACCTGGTGGCGAGACGCAAAGTCTACCTAATTCTGGATCTAGATGAATGATAATGGAGTCAATTGGGGTTGGGGAGAGGGAGGATGAAATCTGGTGTGGGGGGCGGCGATAAAGATCCCCAAGTCCCTGCTCAAAATTATGGTCGTGTAGCCTGAAAATCCGTTGGCCTCGAGAGTGGTTCCCTCCACTAGACGTGGGCAGAGGATGCCCATGCCCTAGCACCAAATGGGGCGCGGGACTCTGCCTCTCCCAGTGCCTTCTAGGAATCTGTTGAAAGCCCCTTCTCCCCGCCATTCTTCCTCCCCAGCCCCCTAACTTCATTCCGCCACTCTTTTAATCCTGCTTGATAAGCCAGACCTGGCTTTCCTCCACTCTCAGGAGGCCCAAAAATCCATCGATCTATTCATCCATCCGTCGATCCATCCACCTTTCCATTTATCCATCCATCCGTGCCCTGGACCACTGGAAGACATAGGCCACAGGCCCTTCATAGAGCACCAGACACAGCCTTCGCCTAGGCCTGCCAATTGCCGAGATCTCTGAGTCTGTTCCACGAAGCCACGGTGGCGCTCTCCCAGAGCCTAGCCAACCCGTCGCATAGCAACTGGCCTTGTTGTGTTTCAGTCCTCGGCACCAGCGGTTGGAAGGCGGCCTTCAACTCTAGCAATCTGGGTAGTCTGAGGCGAGAGGAGACAGGAGAAATGAGAGGAGTTGGTGGGAGGTAGGGAATGTATGCCAGCCTTCCTCTTCCCACGTTACCGACATCCCAGATCTCTGTATCTATGTCGCCATCTTTGACACGGCCTGCGCTGGCACCGCCACCGCCACAATGGCAGCTGCACCTGGTGGCGAGATGCTGTGTAGACCCAAATCCAGGGAATGCTGTCAGATGGGCGGAAATGTGTGTGTGGGGGGAGTTGTCATGAAATCTAGTACTGAGCACGGCAAAAAAAGGTCCCCATGTCCCCGCTCGAAGTGATGACCCCTGTCGCCCAAAAATCTATTGACCCTGAGAGCGGTACCTCCCCTAGACATACGCAGAGGAGGCCTATGCCCTTGTGCCACACGGGGCAGGAGTCCCTGCCTTTCCCAGTACCTTCCAGGAATCTGTTGAAAGCCCCTCCTCCCAGCCGTTCCTTCTCCCCCACCCCTCAGCATCTCTCCCCCATCCCCTTTCATCCTGCTTGGTAAGCCTGGCCTGGCCGGGAGCCTCAACAGTCCATCCATCTATTCATCCATCCATCTTTCCATTTATCCATCCATCCATTTATCCTTCCATCTATCTGCTGGACCACTAGAAGGCATAGGCCACAGGCTCTTAACAGAGCACGGACACAACCTTCCCCTGCACCTGCCAACAGCCAAAAGGCGCTCACGCTCCCCCAGAGCCTAGTGGACCAGTTCGATAGCAACTGCTTGTCATTGTGAAGCCAGCCACGCTCATGTCCCGCGCATGCGCAGTGGGAGAACGGGCTTCACCACTTGCAAGCTGGTTTGTCAGAGGGTAAGGGTGAGAGGACAGAGGGGACGTGGTGGGAAGTAGGGAGGGTGTGCCAGCCTTCCTCTCCTTAGGTTACCGACATCTCAGATCTCTGAGTCTGTGCCGTCATCTTCCACGACGCCGATGCCACGGTGGCGCCTGGACCTTGTGATGAGAGGCTCTGTGGACCCAAATCTGAATCTAAGTGGGTAGTAATGGAGTCAAATGAAAAAAGAAGGGGAGATGCAATCTCATCGGCAGACAGAGATGAAGACCCTTGAGTTTCAACAACTCATTTGCAGAGGCTAGCAGGGAGAGGACAGAGGGGAGGCGGTGGGAGGTAGGGTGGTGGCTGGACTTGGTGGTGAGACGCTCTGTGGACCCAGATCCGGACTGGAGTGCGCGGTTATGGTGTCAAATGGAAGGAACGGGGCGTGGGGGTGGGGCGAATGAAATCTGTTGCGGCAGAAAGCGATGAGGATCCCTAGTCCCCGCTTGAAGTGTTGGTCCTTGTCGCCCGAAAATTAATTGACCCTCAAGAGCTGCATCTCTCCTAGACATGGACAGAAAAGGCCCACGTCTTGGCGCCACACGGGGCAAGGGTCCCTGCCTCTCGCAGTGCCTTCCAGGCATCTGTTGAAAGCCCCTCATCCCTGCCATTCTTCCTCTCCAGCCCCAACCTCTTCCACCCCTTTTAATCCTACTTGGTAAACCTGGAAAGCCTTGGAAAGCAGGGCTTTCCTCCACTCTCGGGAGCCCAACGATCCATCTTTCTATTCATCGATCCATCCATTTATCCCTCCATCTATGCACTGGACAACTGGCAGACGCAGGCCAGGGGCCTTTAAAAGAGCACAGGAAAAAAAAAAAAAAAAAGAGCACGGAACACTAACCCTGCCAACCGTCAAACGGCGCTCTCGCTCCATCGGAGCTTATCGGAGCTTCGCATTGCAGTGGCAATGTCATTGTGAAGCCAGCGGCGCTTGGTCCATTTTGCGCAGTTGGAGGGCGGGTTCAACTGTGGCAAGGTGGGTTGTCAGTAGGGAGGAGAGAGAGGACAGAAGGAAGATATGGTGGGAAGAAGGGAAGGTGTGCTGGCCTTCTCCTCAGGTTACTGACATCCCAGGACATCCATCGATTCATCTATCTTTCCATTTATCCATCATTTATCCTTCCATCTATCCGCTGGACCATTGGAAGACACAGGTCACAGCCTTTGTCTGCACCTAGCACACGCCCAGAGCATAGGGGACTGGGTGCATAGCAACAATAGTGCTTATCATTGTGAAGCCAGCTGCAATCTGGCTTACATCCCACATATGGGCTGTTGGAGGGTGGGCTTCAATTCTGACAAGCTGGGGAGGAGAGAGAGGATGTAAGGGAGATAGTGGGAGGTAGGGAGGGTGCACCAGTCTTCCTCTCCTCAGGTTACCCAGATGTCTGCCGCAGCAGTGACTAGACATGGTGGCCAGACGCAGTCACGCCAGGTACCTCTGTGGACCTAAATCTGGATCATGGTGAGTGGGAAGGTGGGAGTGTCAAGTGGGAGGAAAGGAAGGGATTATACAACATTTTAAAAGTCATTTTATTAGGTGTATTAAGGTTTCTTAGTTACGTATTTTTAAGTTTTTACATATTAGATAGATACATGGAAGAATTTATCTTAAAAATGTTGGTGGGGGAATAGATGAAACAAGATTGATAATTGCTAAAGCTGAGAAATAGGTACATGGGCAAGCTTATTATACTATTCTCAATTTTTTTTTTTTTTTTTTGTCTGTGCCATGCAGCATGCGGGATCTTAGTTCCCTGACTGGGGATTGAACCCGTGCCCCCTGAATTGGGAGCCCAGACTCTTAACCACTGGACCACCAGAGAAGTCCCTGGGCAAGCCTTTCTTGGCGTTCTGTCCTGGCAAGGATATTCCTCCTCCTGGAGGGAAAACTCCAAGCTGTGATGTGAGGCTGTGTTTTGCCAAGGAAGAAGGGTGGCCTGGCTTGAACCAGCCAGCAGGGAGATACCCTTGGTCCTCCTCCCCAGAGCTGAGTTGGCAAACAGGGCCTTGTTGCAGCCACTTATTTCTGTCAGGAAGTGACCTGGGCATCATTTGGAGAGGTGGGCACACATGGTAACTGGCTGTGTCTGGGGGCCCAGTGTTAAGGGAGACAAGCAGGTGTATCTGGAGGGAAGATATGAGTCCAACACTGTAGTAAGAACTAAGTGTGTTTGGAGGTTGACCTGCTGTGTTTATTTCAGGGCAAGGCATCTTAGTCTTAGGTGTGTCTTAAGATGGACAGAAGAGCTCGGTGGTGATGTGCCAGGACTCCAGACTTTGAAGACAGCTGTTTCTGAATCCTGGCTCAGACATGTACACTGGTGGGTACTTGGGTCACTGACTGAAATTCTGTGTCAGGCCATCGTCACCTCCACAATGGTGATCGTAAGAAAAGGTCGCTAATGGTTCCTGAAGGAACCACAGTGAGGAATAAGCAGTTTCTTCCAGGCCCCAGTGATTTTCACCATCAGCTCTTTCAAAGGCTTTCTGGGCTCTATCCCCTCTCATGTTCAAAGTTCTGGTGGTGGCAGCACACCACCCCCCGGTACATCTGCTAAAATTCATCACACACCAAAGGGAAAAGCAGTGCCTTTCATTTGATGTGGATCATGATGAAAGACAGTTCATTGATAGGAGCAGGGAGGTAAGAACATACGTTCATCATAGGTAAGACACAGAAGGGAAATGCTCAGTCTGGACAGGGAATGGAGTCTCTTTGATGAGGTTAAAGACAAAATGGAACAAACCAAAGAAATGGAAATAGGGTATGGCCAAATCCAGATTGGGGTGGGTGGGAATGGAGTCTAATGGGGGAGGGGGTGATGAAATCTGGTGAGGTGGGGGAAACGAAGATCCCTGATTCCCCACTAATGTGATGGAAGTGTCAACCCCAAATCCATTGACTGTGAGAGCGGTACCTCTCTAAGACAGTCCCAGGTGTACCCTCAACACCATCATGAGGAGACGCTACCATTGCTAGGCCTCTGATCCCCTTGGTCAACCTGGCTTTGCCTTCTTCCACTCTCAAGAGTCCTAAGTATCCATCCATCCTTCTATACCTCCATCCATATATCTGTCCTTCCCTCCATTCATTCCCTGGACCCACTGGAGGACATAGGCCACTGGCACCCACTGGAGAAACTTTCACAGCCTGCGCCCACACCTGGCCTCTGCCAGAGGGCAATCCTGCTCCCACACAGCCTGGAGGACTCTAGCTTAGTAACCTTGGTGGTCATTGCGATGCTCACAGCACTCCTTGCTCGCACATGCGCAGTTCAAGGGTCGGGTGCAACTCTGGGAGGCTGGGTGGAGTGGTGCGGGGGAGGGGCGGCAGATGGCGGGTAGTTAGGGAGGGTGTGCTCACCTTCCTCTACTCAGGTTACCGAGATCTCACATATCTGAATCGCTGCTGCCACCACCACCAGCACCACAGCCACCGTGGTGGCGGCTGGCCTCAGTGGCTAGACAAGGACACACCAGGCACCTCTGTGGATGCACTTTCGGGTCGGGGTGGGTGGGAATGCTGTCAGATAGTGGAATGGGGAGGGCTGGAATATGGTGAGATGGGGGCAATTAAGTTCCCTGAGTCCCCACTGAAAGTGATGGTATCCACCGAAAATCCGTTTTCCCTGATACCAGTACCTCCCCTAGTTGTGGGCCGAGGAGGCCCCTGACTTGGC
>NW_020185321.1:6264097-6281533 GCF_003031525.2 Neophocaena asiaeorientalis asiaeorientalis
TGGGGGATCTGGCCATGGAGGGCATTACTTCCTGCCGGTCAGGCACACCAGTTTTCTAGCACCTTCTTCCTTGGACCGGGGCAATGGGAACACAGTGAAGAGCAATACATGCAGGAGGTACAGAAATGTAAGTCTGACATGCCCAACTGGGATCCTAGAAGGAATGGACAATGGAGAGGAAGAAGTGTGCTTCAGACACAGCTTTGAGGATCCTTGGACCAACCATGACCCCAAGCCATGCTTTGAATCCCCCTAAGACCCCAACAATTGTCATGAATGAAAACCATAACCAGGACCACAGAGGAAATGCTCTGAAGGCCAACCCAAGATGTGAGAGGCTTGGGGAGGGGATTGTGTGAGGAGAAAAAGCAATAAAAGAGTGATTTCAAAGGAGCAAACCTCATCTCAAGGATCTCTGAAATTTTAACTTCTCAGTGAGATCAGCTGAAGCCAGAAGATTAAGTGTTCATGAACAAGAACACACAGGTAAAGTGGAATTGTAATTCTACCACTGAGGAATGGAAAGGAAATTGCAAATGAAATACTCAGGGGACTTCCCTGGTGGTCCAGTGGTAAAGAATCCACCTGACAATGCAAGGGACACGGGGACGATACCTGGTCAAGGAACTAAGATCCCACATGCTGCGGGGCAACTAAGCCCACGCGCCACAACTACAGAGCCCATGCACCCTGGAGCCTGTGCGCCACAACTAGAGAGAGAAAACCTGCACGCCACAACTAGAGAGAAGCCTGTGCACTTCAATGAAAGATCCCGCATGCCTCAATGAAGATCCCGTGTGCCGCAACTAAGACCTGATGCAGCCAGAAAAAAAGAAAGAATGATGAAGTAGAAGGTGAAGGACAGTCTAGTATATACATCTCATGATTTATATATAGACCTTTGATTTGGTATGGAAGCCGAGTTCCTTTATATGAGATAAGAATATCAACCGAGACACCTGGCTAGTCATTCAGAAATATATGTTGATAAGGAAAACTGATGTAACTGACACCATAGAATTTTGGCATTCTTTCATTAGGAAGCTTTTCTTCTTAACACCAAATCAACACAATTTGAGGTCATGAAGGACAATGAAATACTGAGGAAGTTTTAGAGGCTGGAGGCAGCTGAGGAGATATTACTACTTGTATCCAATCCAGGAGCAGAGAACAGGACATTAGTGAAAAAATGGTGAATTTGCCATAAGGTCTCTAGTTTAGTTAAGAAGGTTGTCTCAGTTACTTTCCTGTACATGATGTTTGCACTATGGTTTGGTAAGTTTTTTCTTTCTGACAATAGATTAAAAGAAATCAATAACAGAAGGAAAATGGAAAATTCACTATGTAGAAATTTTAAAACACACTTTTGAAAAACCAGAGATTCAAAGAAGAAATCAAAATGGAAATTAGAAGCGATCTCAAGACAAACACAAAACAAAAATACCAAATACCGAAAGCAGTACTAAGAGGGAGGTTTATAGCAATAAATGCCTAAAAAAGAGGAAATATCTCAAAAAACAACCCCCACAAAACCCAAACTAGATTTACACTTCAAGGAACTAGACAATGAAGAACAAAACCCAAAGCTAGAAGAAGGATGGATATAATAAAGATTAGAGCAGAGATATTTTTTTACTAGAAATAGAAAAATCAAAGAAATTAAAAGTTGGCTTTTTCAAAAGATAAAGTTGACAAACCTTTTGGCAGACTAACAATGAAACTAAATAAAATTGGAAAGAGGAGACATAACTGATACCATAGAAATAAAAGGGATCATAAGAGATTACTATAAACAATTATATACCAACAAACTGGATAAACTACAAGAAATGAATGAATTCCTAAAAATATACAACCTACCAAGACAGAATCAAGAAATAGAAAGTTTGAATGGAGTTATAAGTACTAAGGCGTTTGAATTAATAATCTGAATCCTCCCAAGAAGGAAAATCCCAAGTAACAGATGGCTCCACTGGTGAATTCTATCAAACATTTACAGAAGAATTAATGCCAATAATTCTCAAATTATTCCAAAATTTGAAGAGGAGGGTAAACTTCCAAACTCATTTTATGTGGCCAGCATTACCCTGATACCAAAGTCAGACAAAGACATCACAGGAAAAGATAACTAGAGTAGTAGGGTTCAAGATGGCCACTTAGGAGGATCTTGAACTTGCCAGGCCCCAGACTGTAAGAAAATTAATTTCTGTTGTGTAAGCCACCCAGTCTATGGTATTCATCTAGGCAGCCCAAGCTAAGACAGGGGGGACTTGGATTAGATAGGACTCCATGGAGCTACTCTTTATTGGCTTCATGCACCACTAAATGCTGATATAAAGCTCAGGTAGGAAAAGACTCCCAGGTAAAAATAAATTTTAAAATGAAGCCAAATCATACAAAGATTGAAATGTTAATCATTCTTATAATAGGCATAGTTATAATAATGATGTTAGTAATTTACTGTTTCTATAGGGCGAGTGAGGGACAGGGGTAGAGGAATAACCAGGCTTTTCAGATAGAAGTATTACAACCACACTATAACTACTCCATTATAACTAGAGTCTAATTGTATACAACACTATGAGTGACCATACTAACAATGACCTTTCAGAGTCACATTGCATGGGGGTTAATACAATGGACCTTGTAGCCAGCTGGCCTGGGTTTGAATTCCCCCTGTGCTATTTACTAGCTTTGTGACCTTGAGCAAGCTCCTCAACTCTTAAGGAGTCGGATACCTCATCTGTGAAATAGGGATAATAATTGAGCCTATCTTAAGCACTGTTGTGTGGACTGGATTGAGCTTATAGATTTAAATTGCCTGGAACAGGGACAAGTGCACTCAAATAGTAAAATTTGCTGCCATCATCATCATTAGCACTGTGTACTGAGTTCCATGTCATTTAAACCTCACAGAGACCTTGTAGTGTGGACCATCTCCCTTTGGTTTACAAGACTGTCATCATTCTTAATAGTGGTATCAATTATTATGATAGTATTAACATAAATGCAAATAATCACACTGCCAGCATGGTAGCCAGCCTGCAAGATTTCCCTTAATGAATCTTGCCTCCTGGTATTCAAACTTCTGTGTAGTCCTCTTCTACAATGAATAAGGTTGACCAATGTAACCAATCCAACCACCATATTGTGAATACATTCAAGAAGACTTGTGGGGTCCATGTGGTGAGGTATTAAAGCCTTCTGCCAATAGTCATGTAAGCTAGCTTGGAATCAGAGCCCACAAACCCCAGTAAGCCTTCAGATTACTGCAACATCTGGTCAACATCTTGACTACAACCTCAGGACAGTTCCTGAGCCAGAACCACCAAAAGCTAAGCTGTTCCCAGATTCCTGGCTCTCAGAAACTGTAAGAGAATAAATGTTTACTGTTGTTTTAATCCATTAAGTTTTGGGTACTTTGTTACATAGCAATAAATAGTTAGCTAACCTACTCAGCAATGCATTATAAATGTGCCACTTTCCAGAGTGCAATGGAACCCACCATGGGTTCTCAGAATTGGCATTAATAATAATCATAACCTTAATATAATTCAAATGACTGTATTAATGTTGGGCTTACATTGTCCTGTTTCTTAGATGGGAACAGAGAACACCAGTTTTTGTTTTAGTAGCAATGTCCAATATTATAATATTAAAATAGCACAATAATATCAATAAAGGAGTAAACTAATTGTGCCTATTTCACAAAGGAGAAAAAACATTGCCCCTAGGGGTGGGGCTATTGTTGTGTTAATATAATGCAGACAACAACCAGAAGGTAGCAAAAAGCAGAAGGGACATGGGATTTCTTAGTATCAGAGTTGATGTTATTCATGGTATCTTAGTAATTTGAGGCATACAATAAATAATGACAAGGATTCTGATATTAGTTATAAATTATAACTATTAATTATACTTCAATAAGAATATAATTGTAGAATTAAGTAAAATAGTTAATAAGTGGTATGGTATGGTACAGCATATGGTATGGAAAGTGGGGTGAGCTCAGGTGGGGTAGGATATAATATAGATAACAGTCACTCCAGCACAAGTAGCCCTATTGAATGCTGAGGATGCAGGTCTCAGCTCACCCTGACATTAGGGCAAGTGCCCATGACAACATTGGCTTTAACCAGACCTTAGCCACAGGGTCCACACCTGCCACACTAGGCCTGGAATCCTCCACCCTGCCACCTTCCCCTTGTCCCCTGGGTTTCATATCCACTGGTGGCTCTTCTGATAGAGCAGGCAGGGCAGACTGGACTGAATGATGGGTTACGAGATTGAAAGTGCTGGGGTGGATGCTGCCAGGATGGCCCCCTGCCTGCGTGTCCCCCACTATTGTCCTCCCTGCTCTACATAGCCTACCCACCACAACCTGGAGGAGGCTTAGTAAGGAGACACAGTGCTAACTTGTGGATGCTGGGGGAGGATGCAGGTCAGATACGCTGGGGAGGGGAAGGATGGGATGGCCAGGGGAGAAAGGGCGTGGTTGTGCCGGGGCATGAGGAGGGGAATTAAATCTCAAATTAGAGGACCTATAACCAACCCACCCTCCTACCCCCTCCTTCCTCCCCACAAATTTAGCTCACCGTGTGGAGCACTTGGTCAACCTCACTGCTATTGCTATCATTCATTCATCCATTTAACAAATTTGTACTGAGTTTCTACTTTGTGCTGGAACCATGCTGGCTGCCTTGGACACAGCAGGAGAAAGACAAAGTCCTGACATCATGAGGGTGATGGTCCAGTGGGGAGGAAGGAATGATAAATCAAAAAAAGAAACATTTAATATTAGGTCAGACGGTGGTACTTGCAGCACAAATATAGTACAAAATAGGAAGTGACTCCAAGAAGTGTGTTACTTCATATACAATGGTGTGTGTATGTGTGAACTCTCCAAACAGAAGAGGACAGCAAACTGCATGAACACTGGGGAAGCAGAGTACTCTCAGAGAACACAGCCAGGCAAAGGCCCAAAGAGAAACAAGCGTCAGCCATGTTAAGAACAGCCAGAATGGGCGTGTTGACAGATAGTAAAAACGTTGACCAGCTACAACTGCAGGTTCTTCAGACCCTATGGCCTCTTTTATTATAGTTATAACTTTACACTATAAACATTAAATGTAAACATGTAAAAATACAAATAACTGAAACTTTATGTGAAAAATTGATATACAAAATAGAAAAAAATTACATACTCCAATATATAATCATACAGTACATATTACATTCATATAAAATAAACATTTTTATTGTAATAAGAAATATACAATAAATGGTATTACAGTGTACTATATTACAAATATACATTATTATAGTATATAATGATATGGAGTATAAAATTATAACTAATGTACAAATCTAATTATGTATAGATATTTATAATCTAATTTCTAATAAGAAGTCTTTTATCAAACATAATTTAAATTATCACACAGTAAAACATAATACTTTTGAGATTCATCCACGTTGTAACTTGTGTCAGTGAATCATTCCTTTCTCTGGTGTCATAAATCAGCCTTTTTATGGCTGAGTAGTATTCCATTGTACAGATGTACTACATTGTGTTTATTCACCCACTGATGGACATTTGGGTTGTTTCTAATCTTTTGGTGATTATGAATGCGGTTTCTGTGAACATTCGAGTATATAATTTCTCATTTCTCTAGGATAAATACCTAGGAGTGGGATAGCTGGGTCATAGGATAAGTATATAGTTAACTTTATAAGAACTTGTGAAACTTTTGTCCAGAGTGGAGATACCATTGTATATCATTCCCATCAGCAATGCATGCAAGTGTCTATTGCTTTACATCCTTGCCAACTTTTGTACTGTTATTTATTGCCATTCTGATAAGTGTGTAGTGGTATGTCATTATGGTTTTAATTTGCATTTTTCCTGATGACTAATGATGTTGAATGTCTTTTCATCAGCATATTTCCATTTGTATCTCATACAACCATATGGATGAATCTCAAATACACTAAATGAAAGAAGTCAGACTCCAAAGGAGACACATTTTTACATATATATGGATACACACACATTTATATGACATGTGAAAAAGAAAAAACTATAGAAACAGGAAACGGATCAATGATTTCGAGGGGTTGGGAGTGGATAGAGAGATTGATTAAAAAGGGATAGGAGGGAATTTAGGGGAATGAAGGAACTGTTCTCTTGGTTGTGATGTTGATTACATGATTGTACACATTTGTCAGAACTGTACACTTTTAAGGGTGACTATTACTGTGTGTAAATTATACCTCAATAAAGCTGACTTTAAAAATATCTCAGTACTATAATATTATGTTACAGTAAATATAAAGGAGAAATAATTGAAAGTAATTTACAATAAAATAATATACATTTCCCTCTGTGAGGTTTTGGTACAGCCATACAGAGGTTGATCTTGTGTCAACTTATAACTAGTAATATCATTAACAACAGGGACCCTCTCATTGGTCTCCACTAGCCCTACTCCCCTCAAGTGACCCATATTAAGTCACTTCATCCTCCATAACTCTATTTTACAGGTGAGGCAACTGAGGCTCGGGGGAGGTTACTGGGCATCAGGGTTGGCACCTGGATATTAATCCACGTTGACAGCTTTCACTATTCTGCTTGTTTCATTCCTCATGTAGTAAATGGGAAGCTGTTTGTGATCTCCTGGGTCTCCCAGATCCTCCCCAGCCTACTCCAGAACAATTCCCTGGAGGGTGTCTATGAGGCTAGGACCTGATCCTCATCCCTTCTCCATCCCCCAGGGTTCCTGTCCAGGCAAACAGTGGGGACTTGGAGAAGCAATACTGGGGGACTTGCAGTAGCCACACTAAGTGGCTTCATGAAGCAATGTGGGCAACGGGGAATCAGTAGACACTGTGTTACTGAGGGCCAATAGGGAAATAGCAGATATTACCAGGATTTAATGGAAGAGTCACAGATACTGTATTAGTGGGTAATGAGCACCAACAGACTTTGTGCCAGTTGTTAACGGGGGTCCTACAGAGATGGCTAATGTGAAGTTTATGGTGCCTTATCAGTCATTGCCCTCATCTGGGGAGAGGGAAGCAGGTTAATGGCACACACCAGTGTTCAGAGAGTATAGGGGGCATCACCACATACTGTGTTGGGGATGGTTACAAACACTGTTAGGTGGAGTAATGGAAGATAACTGGTCACCATCATTGTGATGGACAACAAATGGAGGGAAACACAAGCCATCCTGATAGAGGTGTAATGAAAGAATCAGGAGATAATGTTAAAAGTTGGATTAGGTGGGGTATATCATGGTTTCCTACTCTGAGGATTGTAATAAGCAGTCATCAGTTACTATTTGGTGAAAGTGGGAATAAATGGGGAGTATGGAGGTTACCAGACTGTTTCACAAATGTGGTGAAGTAATACACATTATGCTGGAGGTAACTGGAAGAAGTAATGAGAAGATCTCCAGACACTATTTCCTGTAATAAGAGGTGACAAACACAGCGATGGAGTAAAGTCAAAGGGGGATAATGGAGGGTGTCCAGACATTGTGCTGGGGTAGGTTAAGAAGGGGGTAATGGAGAGATCTCCAGACACTCTCCTGCGGGATCAGCAAACACTGTCCTAAGTTGGGGGAAGATGGTGGGTCGTAAAACATTGAGTGAAGCCCCAGAAATAGTGCTGAATGAGTTAAAAGGGAGTAGTGGGTCACCAGATACTGTTCTAACATAGAGAAGGGTGTACAGTGGCTCATCAGATACTGTGAAGGGGTGAGATAAAGGGGAGCTAATGATGGATTAGACATGGATCTAAGGTGTGGTAATGGGGTATGTCACTAATCACTGCCCAATTTGGGTGAGGGGATTACAGGAAAATCCTTAGACCTGTCCCCTTAACCAGGTTCTGTCCCCATTCTCAACCCTCACGCTGCTATTCACAAAGGTGAGAAGATTTCTGTACAACCCAACTGTTTCCCACTCTCAGCATTGCCAATGGACTGACTTGAAGGAACCATTTTGCTGGTTCATTTGGCCACCCAGCAGCTGAGCTTTCAATCAGACCCTCTGCATGCATCTGTGAGACCACTGCTGCCCCAGTCTTAGGTTGCACACCTAACTTTTAAGGAAGGTCAACCCTTCTCTGCTCTTGGCCTCTCCATATTATTAGCTTTGGGCATACCTGTCAGGGCATGATAAGCAGGTCTGTAGGTCAAGTTATGGGGTAGACAAGGCCCCATCAAGGTGCAATTGGGGTAAGGCAGGACTGTGCATGCTCGGGCAGTGTGAGTGGGCTCTTTTGTGATCACTTTGGAGCTGACTGTGGTATTTCAGAATCATTGAAGGGAATCCTGAAACATCAAGCATCAAGTCCCATCCATGTGGGAGTGATTTCCTGTGCCTCAGTCCCTTCTTTAAATGGGCTGGCATCAGAGCAAAAGGTTTACAATGATGTTACAACTTTTAGAACAGGAAGGAGGCACAGCCCAGGTAAAGACGGGGTGAAAAAGCCTTGTGTGTTTTAGACAAGTTGGTTCTCCCCATCGGAGCATCTTATGCTGCAATACAGAAAGGATCAAAGGGAAGTCATGGGATGAGCATGGTCAACACTCCACAACGTGCACTCATAGAAGGACTGTTGTATGTCAGGCATGGGTCTAGGCTCACAATGGTGAACAAAATGGGGAAAAACATTCTAGAGTGGGAACCATAGACAAATAAGTGAAATATACAGGGCATCATGGTAATAAGTGTTATGGAGAGGATAAAGGAGGAAGGGGAGGATGATGGAATTTTAAGCCAGGCAGGCAGGGGAGGGCAGGGCAGGCCTCTGTGAAGATATGCCATTGGAAGAAAGACACAACGGAGTAAACCACACAGATATAATGAGGAACTGTGCTCTTTGAAGAGGGCACTGCAAATGCAAAGGCCCTGAGGCAGGATCTAACCTGATGTGTTTGAGGCACATGGGGGAGAAGGTCCTTGAAGAGTGCATGGAATGAAGATGGATAGAGAGAAGACAGTGAAGGTATGTTGGGGTTTGTTTTAATGAGTTATTGATTCATTATTGTCATTATAAAGGTCAAGTCATTAAGGAAGGCAAATGAGCTGGAAGCACTATAAAACTGTAACAGCAAGAGGGAGACCAAGGTGAAGAGTTGACTGAGGTGACCTGAACATTCTTACTTCAGAAGCTTTCCTGAAGGTAATGGGAGCTCACAGGACACTATACTGGGGGCTAATTAAGGGTCAGTAAGTCTGGGAGATAATGGTAGTCAACACGAATAGGCAGTCATAATGCAATTATAGGGGTCAGAAGACAATGTGCTGTATGAAAGTTGAAAACACTCTACTGGTGGCTAATAAGGCGGGGGTACCATTCATGGTGCTAGAGGATAATGGGGGAGTCAACATACACTCTGAGGTTTATATCTGTATACATAAATAATTTTTTTATTGTGGCATCCCTTTCTTGATAAAAATATGCAATGGGGGATTAGATACGCAGACCACGTTTGATTCAACAGAAGAATGACACACAAAATTGTTAGGCAATGTGTTCTGCAACAAACATCTCACAGAACTTAGGGTTTATCATTATCGTATATATTATGCTGTTCTACCATTCAACTTGTTGGCATATTACCTATTCCACAGTAAACAGGATTATCATTAACATGACTTCACATAATGTTTCCGGTGCAGAATTTGCTAACAGTGGTCCATTACAGTTTTCATGAGAAGGCTTCTTCTAATGTACCAAACTGACAAAGTTCCTTCTCAGTATGAATGCCTCAAGGTTTACTGAGGCTGGTGACAATATGGGAAGGGGTCCTCCCATTCAGGGTCCTTTCAGAGGTCCTCTTCTGTATAGTAATGTATGACATTCTGATGGAGCATTTCTAGTTACGATAATATGCATATTTTTCTGTTGCATGAATTCCATAATGTAAAATAAAATCTGATCTCACTGAGGTTTTCTCAGAATGTTTCTCTCAAGTGTGAATACTCTGATGCACGCCGAGAACCGATTTCTGAACAAAGCCTTTCCCACAGACTACACACTTATAGGGTTTGTCTCCAGTGTGCGTTGTCTGGTGTTTGTTCAAATTTGATCTGTCAGTGAAGGCCTTCCCACACTCAGCACACACATAAGGCTTCTCTCCTGTGTGAATTCGTTGATGCACTTGGAGCTGTGATTTCTTAGTGAACGATTTACCACAGTCACTGCATTCATAAGGTTTCTCTCCAGTATGAATCCTATGATGTATAATCAGTTCTGACTTTTGTCTGAAGGTCTTCCCACATTCAGAACAGATGTAGGGCTTTTCTCCGGTATGAGTTTTCTGATGTTTACTGAGATTTGACCTGCCACTAAAGGCTTTCCCACATATAGCACACACATATGGTTTTTCTCCTGTGTGAATTGGTCGATGCACCAGGAGCTGAGACTTGGAGGTGAAGGATTTCCCACAATCATTGCATTCATAAGGTTTCTCCCCAGTATGAATTCTCTGATGAGTAATAAAGTTTGACTTCCGGATGAAGGCTCTTCCACACTCAGTGCACACATAGGGTTTCTCTCCTGTATGAATTTTCTGATGCACAATGAGTATTGATTTCTGGTTGAAGGCTTTCCCACATTCATGGCATTCATACTGTCTCTCTCCAGTGTGAATTTTCTGGTGTATATTGAGGTGTGACTTCTGGGTGAAGGCTTTTCCACAGGTATTGCATTCATAAGGTTTCTCCCCAGTATGAATTCTCTGATGTGTAATCAAGTCTGACCTTTGTGTGAAGGCCTTGCCACATTTAGGACATATATAGGATTTCTCTCCTGTATGAGTTTTCTGATGTGTAATGAGATTTGACCTGTTGGTAAATGCCTTCCCACATTTAGTGCACATATAAGGTTTCTCTCCTGTGTGAATTCGTTTATGCACGTGAAGTTGTGACTTGGAAGTAAAGGATTTCCCACAATTACTACATTTATAAGGTTTCTCTCCTGTATGAATTATTTGATGGGCAATCAAGTGTGCCTTCTGGATGAAGGCTAGCCCACATTTCATGCATATATATGATTTTTCTCCTGTATGAATTCTCTGATGCACTGTGAGTGCTGACTTCTGAGTGAAGGCTTTTCCACAATCACTGCATTCATAAGGTTTCTCTCCGGTGTGAATTCTCTGATGTATAATCAACTCTGACCTGTACGTAAAGGCCTTACCACATTCAGTACATATGGAAGATTTCTCTCTCATTTGTACTTTCTTATGTGTATTGAGGTTGGAACTATTGTTGAAAACCTTCCCATATTCGTTGCATATAGACGGTTTCATTCTTGTGTGAGTTCGTTGATGTACCTGCAGTTGTGACTTGGAAATGAAGGACTTCCCACAGTTACTGCATTCATATGGTTTTTCTCCAGTATGAATTCTGCGGTGCGCAATCAAGTGTGTCTTCTGGATGAAGGCCTGTCCACATTCAATACATATATAGGATCTCTCGCCTGTATGAATTTTCTGATGCATCTTGAGTGTGGACTTCTGCGTGAATGCTTTGCCACAATCACTGCACTCATGGTGTCTCTCTCCAGTATGAATTTTCTGATGTATACTAAGATCTGAGTTATAAGAGAAGCCTTTCCCACACTCACTGCATTCATAGAGTTTTTCTCCAGTATGAATTCTCTGATGCCTGAAAAGAGAAGATACTTGGAAAAAGGCTTTCCCACATTCACTGCACTTATAGGGCTTCTCTCTAGTATGAGTTCTCTGATGTGTAATGAATTCTGGCTTCTGTACAAAAGCCTTCCCACAGTCAATACATACATACAGTTTTTCTCCTGTATGCACTTTCAGATGTACCTTGAGTTGTGACTTCTGGGTGAAGATATTTCCAAATTCAGCACATTCATAAGATTTTGCCCCAGTATGACTTTTCTGATGTTGACAGGGTACTTGTTTATAGCTGAGGATTTTTCCACATTGATTATGGCCCCATAATTTCTCTCCTATTGGAGTACACTCATGTTTAGTACAGGAGGAAATTTTACCATATTCAGTAATCTTATTAACGTTCTTTGATCCACTGTTTCTATTATGACCGTGTAAATCTAAATTATGGCTTAAAGCATTTCCATATAAGTCACACTGATGAGGTCTCTTTGGGGAAGGAATGTTTTGGCTCACATGAATTATTTTTCTGTCTTTATATTCATAATCCCTCTTTATAGTCAATATTTTCTTGATGAAAGCAACATCTCTTAAAGATTTGTTTTCTCTTTGTTGATAGCTCTCTATCTGGTCATCAATCTGCCACAATCCTTCTAGAATAAAATACAATAAAACGTCACTTGTAGCATCACCTTTCCTCTCAATGTAGAAAGAAGTTTTTCAGAAATTCTCTGTGAGGTTTGAAACCGAAACTCTCCTTCTCAAAGGAGAATAAGATGATTTTAGCTCAAATAGCAGCTAGCAGAGGCAAGAGAAGAGGGTCATATGGTTCATCCAGGTTGAACACAGTGAAAAGGGTGAGGGTGAATCATTGGCTGAGAAGACTTGGTGATAGTGGTGATAGGAAACATTCTGGGATACAATTCAGTTTATTTAGAATATGAACTCAATGCACTGTGCCAGGAAGTGAAAAAAGGCAAAGAACAAGATATATAGCACAATAATATTTATATAAACTAATAATACATACCCCAAGTCACTTTAAATATGAACTTAAAAATATGCTTCTATCATATAAAACAATTGCCTATGATGGGAAGTGAGATGAGTATGGGGAAAAGAAGGAATAATGAATAAATTGAAAAAATAAAATAATAGAGAATCCTTACCCATACTGATGATGATAGTGTGTCCTGAATGAAGACATGATTAAACTCAAACCTCATCATATGAAGTATAGAAATAAAGCAATTTCAAAAATCAGCCAACCAGGCAGACAGCCCCCAGTCAGTGTGAAGTCTCAAGCAACCTTGGAAGGAAGTCAGAAAGGTACTCCTAAAGGTTAAGCAACAGTGACCTCTAAGTCATCAGTTGGATGAAAGACATGGGGAATGGGAAAGTGAGAAATCTTAAGTCAGTGACTATGGAGAAAAAAGGAAGAGAGCATGATTGGAGATAAAGTTCCAAAGCATCTCACAATGAGAAAGAAAGAAATGAAAGAGGACTAGCAGGAGTGGGACTGTGTGACATATAGTAACTTTTAAAGAAAGAAAATCCATGAATAGCTGAATACATAAAGACTGAATCTTGGACAATGCGAAAGGCAGAAAGAAAAAACGAATGTTATAGAAAAGGAGCATAACCAAGAAAAAAAGAAAATATTTATTGAGGCAGATTGGCATGTGATCCAGACGCCAAAAAGCCAAGGAAGAAGACAGTTAGAAATGACAAAGGCATTTTTATAGAAGGCATTTAGTTATTTGAGAGGCTGATATCAAGGGTCCTCAAATAATACAAAAAAATCAGAACCTTCCAGAAGAGTCAGCTTAATAGCATTTCAAAGATGCCAGTCTTTCTCAAGATGGCTGAGATTTACTTCCCTGTCTCCCATCAGTCTGGGTCACACTCACTCACCTGGACAGCTCTGATGTGGGCTCTCACCCTGCAGTGCCCATGGCTCCTTTCCTTGCTCCAACATGAAAACCTCTGTTTCAGGAACTTGATACCCTGTTCATGAGAAATGATAAAAGTTCTGGGTCCAGCTAATTGTGTTACAGAGCCCAACCAATAGTCTTGTTCAATGAGGCTTTGTTCTACAGGAAAGTAACAGTGTATCTCTGAGAACAGAGTACAGTTAACCCTTGAACAACAGGGCTTTGAACCACATGGGTCCAACTTATAAATGGATTTTACGGAAAATATTGGAAAATCTTTTGGAGATCCGTGACAATTTGAAAAAACTCAAACTTCATAGCCTAGAAATATCAAAAAATGTTTTTAAAAAGTTAGGTATGTCATGAATTTTGTAGCCACCTCCTATTGCTATTGCAGTGAGCTCAGTGCTGTAAATATCCACTTAAAATGCCCTAATCATTGCCTCATGAGCAGTCCCTCTCTCCAGTAAATTGTGTATAGCAGTAAAAAGTAATCTCTCTGGGTTCTCACATATGTTTCATGTTTATTGCAATACCATAAACCTTGAATAATATCACAGGGCCCATACTAACATACTAAGTGCCACTAGTGATGCTGGAAATGCTCCCAAGAACAGAGAAAATTCATGACATTACAAGAAAAAGCTGAATTGCTTGATTGAGGTCTGCAGCTGTTGTTGCCAGCCATTTCAAGATAAATGAATTAAGTGTAAAAACCATTGAAAAAAAAAAAAAAGAAAGAACTACATGAAGCATATACCAGCAGACAAAAAAACCCTGCATCTTTTTTTTTTTTTTTTTTTTTTGGCTGCACCTCATGGCTTGTGGGATCCTATTTCCCCAACTAGGGAGGACTGAATCCAGGCCCTGAGCAGTGAGAGAGTAGAGTCCTAACCATTGGACTGCCAGGGAATTCCCACCATGCACTTTTTGAGAAACACTTTTTTTTATCTTGTATTAAAAATGTAGTTTTTATGGGGGTACAGGATTGTTATAAGAAAAGCATTCCAGGACTTTGCTGGTGATCCAGTGGCTAAGACTCCATACTCCCAATGCAGGGGGCCTGGGTTCGATCCCTGGGTGGGGAACTAGATTCCACACGCCACAACTAAGAGTTCACATGTGCAACTAAAGACCCCACATGCAACAATGAAGATCCTGCATGCTGCGACTAAGACCTGGCACAGCCAAATAAATAAATATTTTTTAAAAAAGCGTATCTATAGATTCTAATATGACTTGAGAAAAAGCAAAGTCCTTATATGGTAACTTAAAGCAAAAGGAAGGTGAAGGGCTTAAAGCTAGAGAATTTAATGCCAGTAAAGGATGGTTTGATAATTTTAGAAAGAGGTTTGACTTTAAAGAGAGATAAGAGAAGCAGCTTCTGATGACCAAAAGGCAGCAGATAAGTTCCTAGATGCCATAAAGAAAATCATTCAGGAGAAAAAAGATATCTGCCTGAACTGGTTTTTAATGCAGATGAAAGTGCCATATTCTGGAAAAAATGCCACAAAGGACTAAGGAAGAGAAGTGAGCACCAGGACAGGAACCTAAATCCTAACTAACTCCCCTGTTTCGTGCAAGTGCAGTCAAGTTTATGATTAGGACAACCCTTATCTATAAAGCTGCTAACCCCTAAGCCTTGAAAGGAAAAGATAAACACCAGCTGCCAGCCTTTTGGTTGTAAAACAAGAAGGCCTGAACAACAAGAACTTTCTTTCTGAATTGGTTCCATTGATGCTTTGTCCCTGGAGTCAGTAAGTACCCAGCCAGTAAGGGACTGCCTTTTGATATTGGACAATGTCACTGGTCACCCAGAACCCCGTGAGTTCAACATCAAAGGCAACGAAATGGTCTACCTGCCCCCAAACACAACATCTCTAATTCAGCCCCTAGATCAGGGGGTCACAAGGACCATTAAGGCTTATTACACATGGTGGTCTATGGAAAGGACTGTCAACACTGTGAAAGAGAAACTTGATAGAGAGAACATCATAAAAGGCTGGAAGGATTACACCACTGACGATGCCATCGATGTTATAGAAAAAGCCATGAAAGCCATCAAGCCTGAAACAATAAATTCCTGCCAGAAAAACTGTGTCCAGATGTTGTGTATGACTGCATAGGATTTACAACAGAGTAAATAAGGGAAATCAAGAAAGACATTGTGAATAAGCCAAAAAAGGTGGGGGTGAGGGTGTGGAGGATTATCTTGGAGAAATTTAAGAGCTAATAGACATCACAGCAGAGGCTTGATGAATCTGAGGGCTTTCGAGCCAATGCCAGATGATTAGAAAGAAAACATGAAGAAGCAGTGCCAGAAAACAAGTTGACATTAGACAGTCTGGCAGAAGGTTCAGATTTACTTAAGACTGCTTTTGATTTCTTTTACCACATGGACCTTTCTATGATATGGGCACTGAAACTAAAGCAAAGGGTGGAAGAAGAGTTGGTATGGTATAGAAATATTTTTAGAGAAATGAAAAAGCAAAAAAGTTAGAAATTATGATGTATTTCCATAATGTTACATCGAGTGTGCCTGTATCTCCTGCTTCCCCTCTTCCACTTCCCCCACTTCTTCCACCTCTGCCATCCCCGAGACAGCAAAACCAACTCCTCCTCTTCTTTCTCCTCCTCAGCCCATTCAATGTGAAGACAATGATGAAGACCTTTATGATGATTCACTTCCACTTAAAAAGCAGTAAAGAATCATCATGCTGTACAGTTAATAAACTTATCTGTTGTGTATACATGTGTCTTCCTGTAAAAATCTAATTACTGTACGGCAAGAACTGTATGAAGAGTTTGTGTGTCATCGTCATCATCATTGACTAAGTATTCATCACGTAGAACATCATGTACAAGACTTGTATTGAGGTGGACAGCCTATCCTTACATAGGCATAAGGTGAGTGTCATTTAATACAAAATTAATAATGTGTTAGTTTTCTTACTGTTTTATAACTCTGCTTTCCAAGAAGTGCATTATTGTACAGTATGCCTCTCTTGTAATTGGAGAAACTGGGTATCAGCCTATCATCACAGGTAAGTGGTTTATTCTTAACGTAACAATGTTTCCAATACTGCATTATGAATATGACTATAATACTGTATGCCATAAAAATTTTATAACACTTTATTCATTACTGTATAGGCTAGGCTACCATGAAACCGTCATATCAATTACACTAAGCTACCATAAAGCAATCATATTGCTACTTCTTCATTATCAATACATGAATCGTTCATTACACCTATAAATAAATATGAATTTCATTTTCACATTACCTTTTCATTTTTGATGTCTAGTGTTGTAATATATATAACATCTATAGTGCTTTGTATCATTTAAGACAATATTGATGTAGGCATTGACAGACGATTCACCTTATAAATAGATGACATAAACTTACGGTATTGATAAATATAGTAGAGTAAATGTATTTTCTCTTCCTTATGATCTTCTTAATAACCTTTTCTCTAGCTTACTTTATTGTAAGAATACAGTATACAATACATATAACACACAAAATATACGTTAATTGACTATTTATGTTATTGGTAAGCCTTTCAGTCAACAGTAGACTATTAGGAGTTAAGTGTTTGGCAAGTCAAAAGTTGTATGTGGGGCTTCCCTGGTGGCGCAGTGGTTGAGAGCCTGCCTGCCGATGCAGGGGACACGGGTTCATGCCGCGGTCCGGGAGGATCCCACATGCTGTGGAGCGGCTGGGCCCATGAGCCATGGCCGCTGAGCCTGCGTGCCCGGAGCCTGTGCTCCACAATGGGAGAGGCCACAACAGTGAGAGGCCCGCGTACCTCAAAAAAAAAAAAAAAAAAAAA